>NC_056584.1:30342121-30664011 GCF_018340385.1 Cyprinus carpio | reverse complement strand
ATTTAGAAGTTCATTTCATATTTGCTGAACCGAGATATTTCAGGGTTTGTAAGCTGTCACATGATTACAATGTAAAGTGTCGTCGTACAACAAAGCACACCACCCATTTTCTGCATAACACATGACAGCACTGCAGAGAGTTTGATTAAAACTGAGCGGCTGTAACAAGCAAAAAACCTCTTGAAGGGGCTGTTAAGCATGTCAGTGGATGGTTGAGAGGGCTTCATGTTACGATACGAATGACGCCCTCTAAAAACGCTGAATTTTTGTGCACCTGACATCAAGCGTGATTAGCATGTTTGACAAAGGGAACACACTGCAATAAAAATAATTACAACCAAGTCTGTAGAGTCCAACTGTTCAGAAGAAAGCAATCCTTCCTCCCTTCAGGACAAGTTTGTGGTGATCGCCACAGACTGCAGCGGGATAAAGGTTAGGGCTGTTAATTATTCCGTTTGCACAGACCTGGGCGGACAGGGATCTCAGATTCTGCTTTGTAAAGAAGCCTTTGAGGCTCTGACCTGCCAGTCTCCTCAAATGTATTGGATTCGGCTTTTGCTGTGTTAGATGGAGCTTGATCTCCACCTACAGGCTGCTAGGAAATCTCTTCTGCACATGATGCGGAGATGGGAGGGGGGGCCTCAATCAATGCGACTAATTCAAGAACTGCAGCAGAACGAAAATGCCACCAAGAGGAAAGAAAAAAAAGCAGCAGCAGATATTCCGTTTGAAGGCACTGCCAGTCATGTCTGTGGTGAAAACAATCTACATACCTTAATCGCAGTATAATGACCTGTGAGCGAGAGACTGCGGGGAGCAGCTTGCATGATGCAGCTATAGATTGAGGACAATCTATTAATTACCATTAGATTTCACTGCAGCAGGTGATTTTAATGCAAATACCCAATGCTCAGATGGTTGAGTGTTAATGGCGGATGGTGGAAAGGCAGCGTGCGGCATCTTTTTCCAAGAACAAAGGCACTTTCCTCTGATGAGCTCTTGAGAGGTGTTGACACCACACTTTTGCAAAAGATTCAAATTCCTTCTTATTCCTCCTCCTGCTTGGCTTGCGTTTCTCTGGATGAGACATTTGTTTCTTCTTTCTGCCCATCCCCACGACGGACAATGGGATGAGCTCGAAGAGCAAACGAAAAGAAAGTCAAACATTTGTCATCAGGAATACAAAAGCAAACATTAAATCTCTGCTGAATAAACCCCAGTGCTCTCGATGATGGTAGCATTTGAAATAAAAATAAAAAAGAAGGAAACTGAAAACGAGTCATTCCATGCAAGAATACCATTTGTGGTGTCCACATTTAACAAAGTGCAAAACTGACTATTGTGTACTATACAAGCCTTAAATATATGAAATCTAAATTTATTTTCAGACTTAAGGAGCATATGCTAAAAAAAAATTATCTGCCAGTGAATGCTGGGCTTCCTCCATCACACACTGCATATTTACCTGAAAATATATAAATACTGATCTGTTATTTATAAATAGGATCATTAAGCAGAAATGACATCATGAGTTTCCACATGAGCCATGTTCAAGAGATGACATTAGGCTGATAGAATTCATCAAGAATTAAATATTCATAATTTTTTCAGCACATTGATGCCTTTTCATATTGACTACTTTTTCATTCTCATCTTAAGATGGGACAAAGCAATTTAGAAGAACTTAAAGATATTTTTGAGATATTTTAGATATAAATATTTAAGAATGCATCTTACAGAAAAACTTACTTTAGAAGTCCTGTTCCAACATCTGTTTCTTGAATGACTCAGACATATACAGCACCTATTCACAGGCATAACTCATCTACTCAAACCCCTTCCACACAAAGGTCTTCAAAGTCTACGCCTACGTATTTGCACCCTATAACCATTATTCTAGTGAACAGATCGTTCTGCAGCTGAGGCTGTGTTAGTCATAATCACACACGTCATCAGACGGCCCTCTCTCCCCATCCTCAATCTTCTTAAGCAACTCAAAATCACCAGTATCTCATTTTTCATCACTCTCCCACAAAAAAAAAAAAAAATCCCACCTCCACGCATGATGCCTCAACAGAGGACCACACAACACACCAGGACGACGTTTCTTTTCAAATTTCATTTTCTTTTAGAAGTACAAATGCAGCATTCCGGTGTCTCTTTGAGCAGAGTCAGCATGGAACAATCCCTGATCTTCCAGAAAACCCAGAAATAAAGCAATCAGACTTTTTTGTGGATGCCACAGAAAAAAAAGGAAGAGATGTAACACAAGAAACAAAGTATGAGGAGAACATCATAAGAATAGTGTTAAACAACACAAGATGTGGACGTCATGGGTTTAAAGGGATACTCCACCCCAAAATGAAAATTTTGTCATTAATCACTTACCCCATGTCATTACAAAACCCGTAAAAGCTCTGTTCGTCTTTGAACAAAAACAACGACTTTATTCAATAATTCCTTTGTCAACGGTCTCCTCTGTGGTCTCTCCATATCGTCATATGCTCTTCTGTGTCATCCGCCCCACAAGGATGCGCTATTTTATTTAAAATCAAAGCTAAATACATGTAGAAACAGCACATCCTTGTGGCACGGATGACACAGAAGAGCATACACAGCATACGGTGATATGGAGAGACACAGAGAAGACCCTTGACAAAGGAATTATAGAATAAAGTCGTTATTTTTGTTTTCTTCGTTTACAAAAAGTGTTCCTGTCGCTTCATATAACACAGATTGCACGTCTGATGGCAGATGGAGTATTCTGACGACGACTTTCATACCTTTTTGGACCTTAACACTGCTATTTACTTGGCAGTCTATGGGACAGTCTCAAGCCTCCAGGTTTTCATTCAAAAAGCTTTTATGTGTTTGGAACAACATGGGGGTAAGTGATTAACGACAAAATTTTCATTTTCATTATGCCTTCAGCCATGGGTATTGAGGGTGGAAGAGAGCGCTTTTTCATTCACTCCCTCCCACCTACAACTCCTGCCAGCAACGAGACTCGAACCAGCGACCTTCGGGTTACAAGTCCAACTCTCTAACCATTAGGCCACAGCTATTTGTTTTATGGGTTTAAAAAAAAAAAAAAAAAACATAGTATACCACCAGCAGGCAATTGTTTTGTTTTGTATGAATTATTTAATTGATCTTCAGAAACTATACGTTATCAATGCATTGTAGAAAGAAAAAGATTTTTGCACAAGATACATGGTTATGTTTCCAGCTTCTCTGTGCTCAGATCATTTTAAACCACTTAAGTAGAACGTTTTCAGTCCAAGGATGCAGTCTTAATGAATGTCACTTTTCTCATTGTGCACAATTCATCACTACATTATTCTGAAAGGAACAAAAATAGTTGTTTTTATAGTCTTAAAGACTTTCTTAAAAATGCAAACTTTCTCTGCATCTCACTTTGCTGACATTACCAAGGCCGTGCGTATGAAACAAATTATATTTAAAGTACAGTGACCTTTCTTTCAAAAAAAACATTTTTTAAAGAATATTTTCAATGTTTTTTTGTACATAAAATAAAAGTCTATGGTATAAAAAAAAAAAAAAAAAAAAAAAAAAATGTATTTACCAAAATATATATTTTTTGTGTTCCACAAAAGAAAGAAAGTCACACAGGTTTGGAACAACATGAAGGTGAGTAAAAATAACAGAGCCATTCCTTTAAACAACCTAGAAAAAGGAAAAGGTAGTTACTATGCGGCAGTTACTAAAGTATTCATTGAACATTGATTGGGTGGTTTCTGATTGCTTATCGGTCCAAGTCACGTCTCAAGACGTTCTGGAAACTCAGGTTCTTCTTTCATATAAGTTTAGAAGATTTTATCATCTGAACAGTGTAAGAGAAAAAAAAAACACCTAGAAAAGTAAAATTACATCACTACACATCAAGCCAAATAATTTGAAATATTTTAGCACAAATATGCAGGCAAAGTCAAACATCAATCTTTAATTTTTATGGTTAGGGCTCATAAGCATGAGCCGTAAGCCTTAACAAGTACCCTTCATAATATACTTTTTTATGCCATTAATAATTTGTACTTTCACACTGAATATTCTCTTTCACTCTGCAATGTTGCAGTAAACGCACTGCAAGTAAATGCGTCACATTATCTACCAAACAGCATATTTTCCCTGCAGTATGTTTTGGCACAAATCTCTCCTGAAAACAAAAGTTTTGTTTTCAAAGTATATCTTATAGACTTGATCGAATCAATTTTGAGCATAAAATCATATTTTTGTTTTGTTCTAGGAGAACACGGGCCGACAGCTGGACAAGGGATTTGCGACGTGTCTACCTGCACAGTTACTGTTAATCTTCTGATGCTTTTCTGACTATGGAAGAGAGGGGTTTTGATTGGCTGGTTTGTATTAGCTGACAGCTCGTCTCTAGCACATTTGGCGCTGCTCAACAGACGCCGTGCCGCTCTACTACTGACGGCCTGTTCCGCGCAGCATCTGTTTGCAAACTCTAATGATAATCAAGCAACTGTGCCATAACTCAATTTTATGTTACCTTGTCCCAGCATTCCTAAAAGATATTATTTAAAGTGGAAGCAATGGAGGACTCAATTAAAGTCATGCATGTCACTGAGACATATTTAACGCTATGAAGTCATAAAGAGAGAATGCAGTTCCAAAAAGCTGAGTTCAACCATGTTCATGGGTCCTTCCGACCTTGTTCAAGGAAAAGGTCACTTACTAGTGCGTTTTTTTACACACGCAGACAAGAGATTTATTCAGCAGAAAACTGCACTCATTTTAGCTTAATTTCACCAGGACGGTTCCACACAAATAAAACCATGCAGCAACTGAACTGACAGCTTTTGTAGGCAAATGCAACATTGTGCACGCCATAATTTTATAACCCGAGTGAATGGATGTTAATGATGAGCTGCGGACCGGACTGTGCCGGCTCCCACAATGAAACTCAAACAATAAGGGCAGATGATGAAGGAATATGAATGGTACATTTCCTAAAATGCAAGGTAAGAAAATTTTATTTACTGCACCAAAATAGTGTCATTTAGTACTTACTGTAGTAGCCATACAAAACTGTGTCTTCGATCTGCTGCCTGGTCTCATTGCCTGCCGCCCATTCCTGGATTTAAAAAAAAAAAAAAAAAAAAGTTTGAAAAATATGACATACACTGTGCATACGTGCAATCACATCATGATATATCTTTAACCTTTTTTCGATTACAGGGCTGTCAATTGATTAAAAAAATATTTTAATCAAATTAATCACATTACTGCTGATTCATTTAAAAGCACATTTAATTATATTTATATATATTTATATAAAATTATAAAATGAGCATACGCTTATTTATATATATATATATATTTAGTAATATTATTATAAATTATATATAAATAATATAAAATGAGCATAAGCTATATATATATTAGCTATATATATATATATAGCTTATGCTCATTTTATAATTTTATATAATTTTAAATATATTACTGTGGCAGACATAAAAAAAATTGCTTTTTTATCAATAAATTGTACTTTATTGCCATATCATTAAACAGGTGTTTTATGAATATCAGGTGGCATGATTAATTATATATTGTAAATTAATAATACTACATTAATATGTTAAATTGACTGTCCTATAAGATACACAGTGCAGTATAAAATAAAATGCAGGATTTGTATCTCATGTAAGGATAAAAATATGACCGACAAATATACTGCTCTATACAGTGAGGTAAAACATGATTTTTATGACAGGACTTCAAATGGTGCCACGGGATAGTGGTGATACAAAGAAGTGGCTATCTAGGTGCAGTGTGTTTTTTATTCGCAATGTGTCGGAAATTCCATCAAAAACGTGACCTGACACTTTGATGACTCACAGGTTCTCGGAGTAGATCCAAATGCCAGAGAATTGCTGTCTGCCTTGCCGCAGTAAATCACTCTCTCTCTCTTCCTTTCTCTCTTTCTCTCTGACTCTCTGTCTCGATGAACTCCATACCACATTCATAACTCACCGTTTCATCATGCCAAAAGAGCAAACCCATAATTGCTACACCAGCACTAGAAAAACATAATTCCATTGTTGGATACTTGCTGTCAGCCTTTATGAATATAACCAGGTCGAGACATAAAGAGATATTTCACAAATATATGTTGACCTATGAATTTCAATGACGTTCCCAATTACTTGTGATTATTGGAGAATCATTTCACAAAGACAAATTTCTAGCTGTAATAGCTGACATTTTTTAAGATTTGATTAATTTTCCAGTTTTCCAAACATGTAATGAGCAATTTTAAACTTCCCTGATATTCCAAGTTGTCCACAACCATAGGCCCTATGAAAATGTAATTATTATATTTACTCATCATGGTATTTCTGTTAATATCTAAAATAAATAAATAAACAAAGTAAGGTAGTGTATGCGTTTATTTATATAAGATTTTTAAATGTTTCTGAAAGAAGTCTCTTACGCATACAAAGGCTGCATTTATTTGATAAAAAATACAGTAAAAACAGTAATTTTGTGAAATATTGTTATGATAAAAAATAAACACGTTCTATTTCAGTATATTTTAAAATATAATATATTCATTTTATTGCAGTTTTTGTTTTTATGTATTTTTACTCCAGTCTTCAGTGTCACATGATCCTACAGAAATCATTCTAATATGCTGATACTTAATATTTTGTGGAAATCGTGATAAATTTTTTTCAGGATTTTCTGATGAATAGAAAGTTCAAAAGAACAGCATTTTTATCAAATAAAAATCTTTTGTAACATTAATAATATCTTCATTGTCACTTTTGGTCAACTTAATGCATCCTTGCGGAAGAAATAAATTAATAATAAAAAAAAAACATATTTATTTACAATCTTATTTTTATATCAAATATTAGCTATATTTAAAAAGGTGGGGGGGGGTCTATTTTTTAAGTGTCCAAATACTTCTTGAGGCCTCTGCGGGTGCCACAAATCTGTCTCCTGGTTTAAACAGATCAGCTTTGTGGGTTTCCAAAGAACACCCACAGAATAACAAAGATCTGTAGAATAAACCAAGCCTGATTTAACAACAATTTATCAAGAAAACTCTAGCACTGTTACAAGTTTAGCATTTGAGACAGCATCCTCATTAGCCAAACCCAGGCCTGTCAATCATTGCTGTAATCTCTTTAGGGCAGAGAAACAGAAATAAACCTACAGAGTCCTACGTGCACAGGCTGCATTAAGAAGATGTTTAGTCGGGAAGGTTCCTCTGCCCATTAAGCCAGCTTACTCGACTGGAGGAAGAGATACATTTGATCGTCACATCAGAAAAACGGATTACCGGAAGGCCGGAGCCAAGGAGATCGCTGCCATAATCTTACGTGTTTATCCAAGACTTGATGGCTCCTTCCATCTCAACCTCCTACAACAAAAAGCACCTGTCTGCCTGATTTATTATGCGACGTGAATCACAGCGAGCTTCAGAACGATTATCAAGCAACATTTTCCCACCCATTTGGGTGAGCGTATTTCATCAGAATCTGCTGTAAGCTTCCTAGAACAGTTATAATAAATACTTTTCTATGCTCTATAACAAGGGCAAATGAGTCTTATACAAGTCGACAGCAAAACTTCACATTTCTGGCATATTCTTGGGCCTATTTAGCTCGGGTATGGAAAGTATTATAATGTTTGCCTTTCTATTACTAATAATATAAAAGCAACCGTTATAATACTTTTTGTATACATTAATTCCTTTGTTAAACCATTCTATCTGATTATTAGACAGACTTCTATCTGTATTAGACAGTGCGCTCAGGCGCTGAAAATAAAAGTCCTGCCTCGAACACATCAGCCAAGCAGAAAAACTTATCGGCCGATGCCGTTATTTGAAAAATGCCAAATATCGGCCGATATATCGGTCTTGGCGATATATCGGTTGACCACTACATACTTCTGTTTAGATATGTTGATAAATTTGTTCAATAAAAACACAACCCTACTCAACAACCCACACAATTTGAGATATTATTTATGTTCGTTACACAAATGAAGTTTAATCCTTGTAAAACTCTATGTAAGCAATAGTTCACCTTAGCAAACACCACTAATAACCCTAAATTTGATATTTCTGAACTGCTATAAATTGCTTTTAAAACTTGAAATAGTTAACCCTGGGTAATTCTATACTGTAGGTAAATAGAATTCTTATGTTTTCAAACTACTCATAATTAACCTGAGACTAACATTTAATCCTGGGTATTCATTTGCTTATGTTTCACACTGCACATTTCTTAATAGTTACGTTATCTGCATATTTGCAGTGACAGTGTTATTGAATGGACAAATGCAACCTGTTTACAAAACAGTTTGTAGCATTGCACATCCTCTTACATTACACTACAGTGCTCTGTGACTCAAGATAATCTATTAAAAGTTAAAGTGTTTTGAGGAAGGGGGGTACAGAAAGATCAGCGCTTCATCAGAGATCTAATTAACCCAATAGAGTCACTGAGAATCTATTTAGGTTAACCTCCTCCATCTAGTCAGATGATCTCTGATATGATCGAGCAAGTCTGTCTTCGTCAGAACACTTCAAAACCCTCAACTTCCAATTAACGAAATGAAACCAGTAATGAATCTTGTCTAATTCTGATAAAGTAATATCTGGTCTTGACCTCTACAAGCCCTTTTTTAACATTCCTAGGGCTGATCATTATCTCAAATGAAAACCAGGCCAGCACTGTCTGTCGATCTCAATTTATTCTGGACAATACACACTTGAGTAGTGATTTACACTGCCTGGTGAATATACTGCCGGTGTGTTCTGTGATATTTCTAATGTATTTATTTATAGATCAACCGTTTCGGCGGACAACTGTTGATAGTCAAAACATGTTTGACTATTAAACAATGGAAATAACCTCATGTCTGGCCTAAATCTATTCAACATTCCATGTGTTTTGCAAAGACATCCATAAGTGCATGGTGCTGTAATGTAATGTAATCAAATACAAACACTGGAATCAAAAGTCTCTGCCCCTGCTCTCCAATTAAAGGGACAGTTCACCCAAAAATGAAAATACAGTAGTATATGTTAAATAGTGTATAATACATTTCTTGAACCTCAAGATGTTGAGCTAGAATACTTCATTTGTGTACATTTCCAAATTGCTATTGGTTCTGATATGTTGGCAAAGTTTAAAAATGTGGAAGTGCAAATTAGATTTGAGAGCTACAGAAAAAAGGGAAAATTATCAGTGAATAACAGCTTAAATTTCAATCGGTCTGACACAAAGATGTTGTTTGACTTCAGAAGACTTGCAAAAGTTGTCTTAATTACTTTTGAGTGTACTTTTTCCCGTTTTACAACTTGACAGGCTCGGGGTCATAATGTGCTTTCATTGTACGCAAGGAGGAACCAAGTTACACAGAAGTTCTAAGTGAAGCACTCATTAAAGATCTCATGTCAGAGGAGGTAATTCTGTGCTTAATTATTCATTATCCGTAAGGAAGAATGGTGGGCCTGTGGGTTCATTAATTATGCCTTTCAGTTGCCATAGTAACCATCTCGTTAGAACATTTGAGTCTCAACATAAAAGAAAGATGTGCTCAATTCAGTTTGTGAACTCAAATCTGAAGTACTGATCTCTCTTCTTATTGCATTTGATTGAATAATGGGATCTTTTAGAAAGGAAAAACCATTGTATCCACAAGTGGTGACAATAAACTACTAATAACAATAACATTCATGCCAGACATCCAAATCACTTATTTTGCAGAGCTCTCATATCATATGATTACTTTGGTTTTGAACAATGAAAAAATGAACAATGACGAAGAACATGGATAATCGAGCTACAGAGCTAGAGTTTTCATTAAACAACATCTCTGTACAGGATTATGGTTACCTTGTAAGTGCCATTGGGGTATTTCATGAAGGACACTAGGAAGATATCAACTGGAAGAAGAGCCGACGTGATGAGCGCAATGGCCAGAGCGCATATCGCAGTGATGGTGGAGATTACCTCGCTCTCCTGCCGGCTCTGATATTTCCGAATATAAACCCAGCAGAAGGCCACGATGACCTGAGGATACATGGGGACAATATGGGAATTGCATCAAAATAATCCATTTAAATTAATGTTATGTACAATACCATTAGTCCCATGATTTCTGAGCCTAACGGTTAAATGCTTGAAATTAGTTTTGTAGACAAATATAAATTCTGTCTATGTTCAAATGTCTTTACAAAACTAAAATACTATTTATTTGTTTTTTTATTAATTAGTTATTTTAATTAATTTAAATTTTAACATATGAGTTGGACCAGAGAGCAGGTAAGGATATCAGCTAGGCATAAATGTATCATTTATTAAACTCACATACATAGATTTTGTGTTTTAACCGGCCTAAATCTCTCTGGTGTAAAACTGATGAGTGTTATAACAGACAGCTGGCCTTCTCATAACACAAACTCACTTTAAAGGCCATACAAGCCTTACAAGTGCTATTTAGATAACTTGAAATGGAATTCAATATTGCACTTCTGGCCTAGCAGTCAATAGCTCCTCTCTTAGAACGAAGAAGAAAGGCCTACAGATTTAGGAGCCTCTGAGACAGTTTCTCTGAAAAGTATCACGTACCTCATTAAAAACAAAATAAAACAAAACAACAACAAACACTAATAGAGTCCAACTTTAAAAAGGAACTAGTTTCAGAGTGAAATGTTGTATTCCAAACACATCCTCTATAAGCTCTCAGGACACAGCTAAAATGAGCTTGTGATTACCGGATGCTGTTTTCAGACAAGATCAATTAAGAGCCCTATGCGTATAAGATTCTGCCTGATTTGTTGGTCAGATAATGACCCAACGCTCTGCATTTAAATCAGGATGCACCGAACCAATTATATAAAAGGAAAAACTGCTCTCTTTGCACTTATTAAACTTGAGCAGGACTTTAATTAGAAAATTAAGACTCAGGCGGCACTTTAATTAAACACCTCGACCAGGTAGAATAAAAACAGATTATATTTAAAGGTGCGGTATGTCTGTACCACTAAATAGTACAGCAAAAAAAGATAATAATAATTTCCTGAACACTTCCCCCATCAGCCATTGGTCACCAAACAGATAGTCCCGCCTCAAACAAAGAAAGCTATGAAGTAATAGTATCCCTATACCCCTAAATAGTAATAGTAAGTGTGGCCCATACGATTAAGGACATAAAATAAAATAATACATAAAAGAATATGGTAGGTAAAATCGTTTTAATATTAATAACACATGTACTCGTACTTGAATCTGAACTGCACTGTATTATAGACATTGGAGGGATCTATTCATCTATTTTTAGTAACATCTATTTCTAGTAAAACAGTTCAGTGTTACAACTTAGTAAAAATCTACAAATATACTGTAGCTGTAAACATAAACAGGTTGATAATATGGCGTATATAATCATAATAGTTAGACAAATCTATTAACTTTTGTGTTATATGTACCAGTATAAGATACACATCGACCAGGATAATACGTGACGGAATATACGCGGGAATACCGCGTCCAACAACGTAATACTAGTAAATACAAGTTATAATGGGTAATTCATGTATCTCACCAGTAAAACAATGGTGAAAATAGACCATCCGAGCACAGATTCGGAGAGTAACGCGACAGGGGTCGCCATGACTGCTTCACTTCCTGCAACACGGCTGACGCTCGCCATGTGACCGGCGACGTCACACAACACACGGGCGAGATCTGGTTCTGGCTCAAATACAAAACAAACTAAACATTTTTACATTTTTTAGGCGAGATCTGGTTCTGGCTCAAATACAAAACAAACTAAACTTTTTTTTTTTTTTTTTTTTTTTTTTTTTTTTTTTTTTTTTTTTTTTTTTTTTTTTTTTTTTTTGTTTTTTTTTTTTTTTGTTTTTGTGGTTTTTTTTACAAACTAAACATTTTTACATTTTTTATATTTTACATACATTAATTATACCTCGATTAGATCATTTAATATTAGAAACTAAAAAAACTTTAGAACACTTTATAAATGTTAATTTCAAAATATTAGTCACAGATTTAAGACATTTCATGTGTTCTAATTAAATTGTTATTCCTTTACTGTTTTTGATTCTGTGCGCTAAACGCACACAATTGTTAAATTGTGATTGAATTTGAATTTTTGCACTGGTTAAGTTTTGCAATAAAAAGTAGTTTGAATAACTAATGGTTTTTTGAGGGTTGGGGGGGGGGACTTTTACATTTTACAATTTAACTACTACGATACACGACTCGGTCCTATTAGTACCTCTTACACAATGAAATTAATTAATCTTATACATAGGAGGTGACTTTGCTACATTAGGTGACTTGCTTCTCAAGCAAAGAAAATGCTGTCTTTCAAATAGAAACAGCAGGTTTCATGTGTTTTTCCCTACCAATATATACACAGAAGACTCTAGCATTAATGTAAAGAATTCTTTTATTTTTATTACTTTAGTTGCCAAAATTTTGTTGACGACATCATTGTTTAGAGAACTCTGCCCAAGTCGGTGAATGAGTCCAAAAATAAATACCTAAAGGAAAAATACAATTATACACAAAAAATAATAATTTTGTTGACGACATCATTGTTTAGAAATATTTCATAAATTATTATTATTATGTTATTATTTTTTTTTTTTTTTTTTTTTTTTTTTACAGAGCACCTTTTGTACACAATGGTAATTTAAGGTGATTTACATTAAACATTTTTTTTAAATAAATAAATAATAAAAAAGTATATTTTTTAAAAGTTTTTAAAAAAGATTTTAATTAAAATAAAATGTAGGTAAAAACAAATAAAAAGAGAATGATAAATAGATGATAATAATATCAACCACCTATACTGTGAGTGATTTTTTGAGCTATGCAAGAAAAAAGGAGAAAATGGATTTTCAAAAATAAAATGACCATCTGTCTTGATTCTTGCCTCATGAGAAAGAAATCGCTTCTCAGATTTAAAGTTTAATCTCTTAAAATCCCTTAGCCCTTCTGCTGGGACAGTGTGCTTATGTTTTGACTGGAACTATCCAACCACACTCTTCTTATATCTAGCCCAAGTGTCTCTGAAATAATTTATGTTACTTGCTAAATTTTAATTTCCCTTTTCTTTATTTGAGATCCACCATGTATGAATTCATGATCCAGTTGTCTTTAATGATAACCACAAAACTGTAAGTGATAGATATTCTTCAAGTGTACCTGCTTGCCAAATTTTGACTGAGTGACACATTGGGAGCCATTAAGCCCTTAATGTAATCAAGACTATTTCCATAACCACAAAACTGTAAGTGTTAGATCTCAGAACCAATTACCTAATTTTATCGACCTCCATTTAGTGCCACCTTTTTGAACCTCTGAGTTGAGTTACCACGCAGATGATTGGCAGCGAGTCAGTGCTGTTCCAGAGATGGAGATCTCACTAGAGGTCATCCACAGGTGAAAAGTAATTTGAAGCAGGACTCCACTGTGTGTTTTTAAAGTAGCCTACAACAAAGGAATCAAGAAATACATATTCGTTGTCATACATCTGGATTTTAAACACACCACACAAAAACAATGTGTGTCTAAATATACACACGTGATCTATGATAGAAAGATTTTCCTATAATCACTTTCAAGACAAAACGTCTGTGAACAATGAATGTGTCTTTACTATAGTTTAAGTGCGGAATGATAAATCATGTTAGAGTTTACTCTAAATAAAGCACAGACATTATCAATTATCCACACACGCACAAACACACTATCCATGCATTCTAACACCAAATGATAAGCCTATAACCAGCGATCTAAGATTTTCCGGAAAATGTCTCAGCTATTCTTTTCATCGAGATTCATCAAACATAATCTGCTTTCTGTCGCTGTTTCTAATTAATTTTTTATCTCCTTAAATGGCTTGGCTGTACATCAGGAGAAGGAATCCGGTTTGATTTAATGAGGATAATTACCAGTGTAAAAGGTGTAAATGAATAACCTTCTTCTCAGTGATAATCCACACCAAGAGCTGGTTTTCACAGAAAAACTGACAGGGCAGGACTACAGGAAAGGTGGGATGTTACTGAAATTAACAGGAGATTTGCTAAAGACTGTTTTAAATTTGATGTCATCCATGCAAAATATATAATGCAAGTGGAATACCTGTGTTAATATTTGTGGAATAGGTGTTCCCGAACACTTCCAACGTCTTTGATTGGTCAGACAAACGAATAGCCCCGCCCATGGGTGTAACTTACGGGGGGGCAGGGGCCATGAACGTAATATCTCGTGGCCACGACAAAACTATGTCAAAGTCCCTTTAAGGCTATTAAGGGTATTCTATAGTCTTTGACTAAGTGAACCAAACATCACCAAACTAAGATGAACCCTTGCCCCCCCCCCCCCCCCCCCCCCCCCGAGTCACCATAATACAACCATACATTTAATACTGGTTCACTTATTAGAAAAAAAAAAAAAACTAAAATTTCAAAGCAGTACATAAGGAAGCCTTCTTTGCTAATTGCTATTTTAGTTAGATTTTGGTTAGTTTATGTGCTTCAAAGAACTGATTCAAAACAAAGGATTCAAAGAAAATGTCAAAAATTCAGCAGGCTATTTCAAATACAGCCATCGCTATTTTTAATCTAGAAAAAAATGACACTGCAATCACGTCACAAAGCCAATATTGTCACTAGCTGCATTACTTGTTTCTGTGAATGTTGTTTTTGCTGTTCAGGTATCTGGACTTTATATAAACATGGTATCTCTTTACACACTTTGGCACATTCAAACAGTTGCTATAGTGATTAAAGACCAGTGCAAAGTGATCAGGCAGGAGAGCAAGTGGCCACAGAATAATCCCCGATATATGATACTGGCCATGAGACCTGGGTCCTCGTGCAAACTGTGCTGCAAGGAAATGACACGCAACACTGAAACGTTTATTGTAAACTCAAGATTCTAATTTGTACAGTTGGAACACACTTACTGTAAATCCAAAGCAACTTACAGTGCATCAGCTGTACACTTTTGCTGAAGCCATGCAGTCCCTTTAAATCAAACCCTTGACCTTGACATTGCTAATAGGCTACTATATTCTGCCAGTTGAGCTACAGGAATGAAACTGTTTGCTTATCTCATGATAACAATGAACAAAGCTTTTAGAAGCTAAATATAGCAACTTATAAGCAGTACTGTCACAAGACTGATGTTTATGTTTAATGGTCGAAATAGCCATGCTCAAAAAATATTTTTTCTATGAATTTACTCTTTAAAAATAATATCTGAAGGTTTCATTTCTCTCAGGATCCTTTAAAATGCACACTCAGCACTGATATACACTCTCATTCCCTTTATAAGTGCACTACAGACTGTATTGTCTAGTCTCAAGGAGACTGATAGGCACCAGGAAACGTCCATTAGCTGTGAGATACTGTGAGATACTGAATCTAATACCTTGATTTCATTTAGTCTCTGGGTCACAGCTGCTATTGTTTTATCAATCTCATTTGTCCTTTCTACAATAACCTGAGAAGTTGGAAGTACAAAACAGAGAGCATGATGACAATTTTTAATGGTTTAAACACAGCATGAACTTAAATAAGCAGCCTACTGCATCTTCAGTAATTTTATGAGGCAGATTTTCAGTGGCCCATTTATTATATCTTATACTTGCTTATATCTACTGTACTTCCCAGAATGTCTCATAACCAAATTCCCAACAACTACAACAAACAAAATTTAATATTCACAGTTAAAGCATACTATTTTGGCCTGTAAATCAAATTCTAAAAGTCTAAATCTGCTAAAATGAATCAAGCAATATATCTAGACTGCTCATACAAGTCTAATTATCTCAGTTGTTCCAGAAAATCATCAACCCTGTGCTTCATGTGAGCTTTTTATATTAGTATATCTGTTGAATTCAATTTCAGTGAATGACTTTGGCTTTCCATCACTGACAGGCTGCATTTAGTCTTTCTGCTTTTGCATTAGACCTGCATAAATGGGCATGTGAGATCACCATTGCAGCAAAGTGAATGAGGTTTTTAGGACCTCTTGTTCTCAGTTGTTTGCAATATCCATTTATTTAGTTTTCACTGGCAAACTGGAGCTACATGAAACAGGAATAGAGCTATTGTTTGAGAAGCACTTTGGGGAAACAAAGCATGTGTACAAAATATACAAACCATATGGCAAAAAGAAAGAGTAATATAACCCATGCTCCGGGTGATGCATTGAGCTAACAGACATTTCAATAGTGAGAAATATGCAACAACTGAGGAGAATGTAAATAGGATGTCTCTTTTATTGGCAGGTGCGTTGGAAAAACAAGTGTTCTGTCTGATATCAGTTGATATGTGTGGATCGGGATGTTTGTTTGCCAGGAAAACAGCCTTCGAGAAAGTTTCTAAATGTGAAGAATTGAATGAATACACAGAACATGCTGTTTGGGAACCACACGGCATCACATACCAAAGTGGAGCAGAAAAGGGGTTTGTGTATTCCTCTGCTATAAGAGAATGAAGCTTAAAATCCATGTACTAAGAGTCTGTTTGAAAGTGAATTAATTACTGTAAGACACATCATCAGTCTAGAGATGAACATGATGTCTGCTGATAAAACTTGTGTATAAAGATTTAAAGGGGTTACTGGGGGATTATGATAAATCATACATGATTACGCTTTTTAATTTTTAACAGATTCCTTGTTCATCTTTTCATGCGTAAACAAGTGAATGTTTTCATGTGACTTCTTGGCCGTCTAGGCTTTGAAATAGGTGAACTTGCTTTGAGAAATTCAAAGAAACAGAATTAGGTGTAATACCTTTTTGTTTACACAGCAAATAAAAAGAACCGAAAGAGTACATTTATATACTAGTATATATATATAACATAACATCATAAATTATCATTTACACAATCACAATGTTACAGTTTTATTGATACAATAAATGCAACTTTGGTGAGCAGATCAAGAGATCAAAGGAATAAATCATATATAATTGAAATGATAAATATAATTTATTCCTGTGATTGCAAGTCTTCATTGTGACATGATTCTTCAGAAATCATTCTAATATGCTGATTTAGTGCACAATTATTATTAGTGCTCAATTATTTTTAATGTTGCCTATTATTATGAATGTTCAAAACAATATTTGTTGCCTAATAGTTTATGCAAAAAAATTTTGATGATTCTTTTATGAATTAATATTCCAAAAAACATTAAAAAAGCATTTAAATTTTTACTAAACAGTTTTTTATATATATATACATTTACATTTTCATCAACATTAGTGTCAAAATCAATTATTCCAAAATCAATTTTGACTCAAATCCTATGCTTTTTTTTTTTTGCAAGCATTGTGTATGCTTTCAATATATCATTTATTCAAATACATATCATTTTTATTTTACTTTTGTTTAATAATAATTCTATAATATTTGTATTTAAAAAAATGTGGCGTGTATAGAGTGAAACACATTCAAAACACATTCAAAAAATGAACAGACAAGACAGTGCATGGGAAAAAAAAAAAAAAAAAAAATACTCCATACATAGCCATAAAAATTGGGCACAATGTACTGAAATATGGAAGAATTTTCTGTATTAATTTTTACAGGTGTTTTATCTGTATTTTGAATTTTACACTGTATTGCACTGTGTTTTATGAAAAGTTAAGTTTATGGAAATGTGCATAAAATTAATGGATAATGCCCCAGTAATAAGCAGTTATTTTACAGATTTATTAATTATACAGTGCAATATACAAAATAAAACTATATACACTTCAGAAAATAAAAGACAAGACTTAAACTCAAAAATGAAACAACCCCCCCTCAAAGTTTTAACATTTAGTTAAAATATTTGTCAGCTAAAACCCCAGCTAATTTTTCTGTTGGCTTAGAAATGTTTGTGTTTTGTGTATCAAAAATAGTTTATTTTAAATTTATGACTTTTATAGTATGCGCTATGAATCAACCTATCCCTTGAGAAATATTTAATGAAGTAGTCAGCATAATTATATTATAATATTTACATTATACAATTATATTCATATTATTAATTTCATATTTACTTAAGTATATAGGCATATATACAGTATGTAGACAAAAATACATTTTCCTTCTTTTTATATGAAGTTTATCTTTATATTTTGTCCTCTAATTTGAAAAGAAAAGTTAGTACCCCTGCTATTGGTCAAGTACCCTGTGTAGGCTACTGTAGCGTGTTCCCACAGGGAGCCCCTCAGAGTGTCCTGTCCGTCCTGGGTGTGTGCTGCTCTAATGAGTGGGTGGGAGGGTCAGCCAGTGCGACAAATAAGGACACGGTTCCTGCACGAGCTTTCATTCTCACTTTTATTTGCAAGTGTGTTTTGGACCCACAGCTGCCTAAAATGCGCTAATTATCCAAACAGGATTTGCTTTTTGCTGTGTGTGTTTACGCTGGAATAATAAACTTTCTCAGCAAATGTAAGTAGCCGGTGTTCATCTGTCTTGGTTGCTGTGACGTTGTAGGTGTTTTCGAAGAGTAGCCTATGTGTTCGGTGTCATTTTTTAATAATCATGTTAGATGTCATCTGAGTTGTGCTGCTGTCGGCGTTCGTGTACTTGAAAGAGAGAGAGAGAGAGATTGAATGTTCAGCATTGCTGATGTATCATCAGAGAAATTGCAGTAAACAGTAGCTCTTCTTGACTAGTACATGACACATTTGGCAAGCAAATGTGGAAATTAAATATTTGTAGGTATGCTTTTTAAGCACATTAATCCATGTTGTGTTTTATTGTTGTTTATTGCTAGTCAAGTTTTAAGAAGCGCTTTTGGTTATATTATATTTAAAGGGATAGTTCACCTTCACTTGCTGGTGCTCATTGACTTGCATAGTGTTTTGGGCTTTTTTTTTATAGTGTTGAAGTCAATGGGGACCAGCAACTGAAGGTGTTTTAGCACTGTTATTGATGGATTAATATGCTGATATCAGATATTGAAAACTCAAGTTTTTTAGCTTCACATCACATCGAATACATAGATAAAATTATGTACTGCTTCTTTTATCTAGATAACTGTTTTTTACTATATGATTAGATGACAAAAGTGCAGATTTAACTTTTCATAATCATGTTTTTAAGTTTAAAAATTGTACGAAGAAAGCAAAGTGTTGTCTTTGACTACTTTAAGTAGAGTTAATCTTGAGTAAAATTTAATTCTTAAAAGTACAAATATTCAACATAATACAATTTTAATCAGCATGTGTGACTAAAGAATAGCATTATTTGCTTCAATCTGTTTTGTACAACAAAAATGTAATTTTTGCTTGATATATGATGAGTTTTCAGATTTTCAGCTTGCTTTTATTAATCAGTAAAATCTTTAAAAGTGGGTGAAAAGTGCACTGAACTCATGAATGTTGGACGAAACTTTGATTTTAACTTTAGTGTTCAGTCACTACTTGACATTGTGTAAAACACAATAGAATATGTCTAGAATACTATATTCTATTTACAAAACTGATTTTTTAGCCTTAGAGAACTTTTAAAAAAAAAACACTTAAAACTTTAATATATCACTATTTGATGTTCATTTGAAAGTTCAAACTTTGAACTTGAGTTTGAAGTTCCCAACAAACCAATTTACGACATGATTATATGCAGAGATGCACTGATGATTGTAGCCTACAAAACTGCATGTGTTTCAAAACTCCATAGCACTAGTGTTTAATTATTTAGCGCAATTTGTTTGCCCTGTTACTTAAGAGCTCAATAACAACAGTCAGCGGTGGGTAACGGATCATATTGGTTTACAGGAATCTGGCACTGGGTCCCCAGAAGCACCTCATGCTGGAAACTTACTCTGGCCTGGAGTTTATTCTGAGGAGTGAAATGTCACACCTGACATTTTGCTTTAAGACATTTCACCACATAATTGAAGTGCTAGATGGATTTTAACAAAACATGATATTTTCTTACATGTTCTATCAGATAGAGTAAACCGTCTTCATTTGATACTGAGTGTTCTTGATTATAAGACTTTTAAAGTTCGTTTAAATCTGTTTGTTTATGAGTAAAACATATTAAAAAGTGACTGAATTGTGAAGTCAGTGCAATCATTCATCATTCAGACAGTAACAAGTGGTGTTTGCGTTACCCAGAAGAGCATCAAAGAGTTGTTAAAAAATGACGTTTGTATTCTATTTCTAGGTTTTCAAGGGGCCCTTTCTCATGTGCCAAAGACGACATGATTCACTGTCTCAGATGGACTGTTTTCCTGTGGATTGTAAATTCCATTCCTTTTACTTCAGGAATGACAGTGAATGAGAGGATAGGTATGTATGCTGTCACCAAAAGGTCCGCACCAAGATCTTTGCTTATGCTTGTCCGTTTACAAAAGGTTTGAATAGAAGCGATTATCTGTTGTTTTTTCGAGTCTTGTTCATCTCGGTGGCGACTTCACCACTCTGGTGCAGAGCGCTGCTGTCCTCACCTTTAATTAGCATGCTGTTTTAGCTTTCTTGTTTGGAATCCTTGTATGCAAATGAATTGTTCGTGATGAAAGACTACGCACCCTCTTTTAAGAAGCAGGGACTCTTGCACAGCTATTTGAAATTCCTGCTCGCGAGGACATGGCTTCAAGCCCTTGACCTGGGTGGCATTAGCCAGCAGGCACCAGGAAACATCCGGCTCTGGTGTTATGTGTCCGATAGAATTGCTTTATTGGCCCCATTCAGATTAACCTGGGGAGATTAAGGAATATTATTGCACAGCGCAAATGCCCATGAATGAGAGTCCTCTGAACAAGAGGACAGGCAAGCAATATTTTTGCCAGCTGAGTGAATTGCTATCTCCTGTGATCCACTGTGCGAGCGTGACATCCAGGAAGAGATTTAGAGAGGATTTGCAGCATGGGTCCCGTCTCCTTAAGAGTCTGCAGTTTGCCAGCAGATGTGCTGATTTTTGGAATTTTCTGTTAATGCTGTGCGGGTGTTCGGCTGTGGATGTAGATATGTTTGTGTGTTTTTGCATTTCTGTCTGTGTGAGCATCCTTTTTTTGGGGGGGGCAATTGTTGTTGATGAAGCAGAATTCAGACTTCAGAAATATCAGGCTGCAAATGTCATGGGAGGGGAGACTGGGGCTTGTTGTTTCACTGGGATCTCGGTAACTAGTAAGCTTTTTATGAAATAAAACCATTATTTATTTTCATCCTTGCTTGATATTATGAGTTTCAGATTTTAAACTTGTTTTTAATAATTGAGTTGGATTTTTACTGACATTTTGAATTGTGTTCTCACGGCAAACAAACAGGTGTTTTAAATATCAGATTGGGGCAAGTTGTCACATTTGCTTAAAATTTAGTTTTATACAGTTTATTAATTTACAACATCTGTCAACCAAAACAATGATTTTATGTTTCTGGATGTTGCATTTTTATAATTTAGCTTTTTTCATAATTGTATTACTGATTTATTTTTTGCTGAAAAGACTATAATGAAGTGCAACAGTTGGGTTTTGGAAGTAAAAAATCTATTACTTTTCTCTATAGGGGAATGGATTTTAACTTATAACCTGTTAAAGACAGAACTACTGTGAGTTACGAGGTTGCTAATTAATAGTATATGCTTTCACTGAAGCCATCAGATGGTATTGTTTTAACATTTTTTTTAACAGCGTAATTTCTGGTGAAAAAAATACATTACCCATAAATCTGCAAAAAAAACATCCACCAATCAGAGAATTGAAACAAGCAAATCATGCCAAGAGCTATGCATTATGTAATACTTTCTATGCTCTGAATGCTTAAATATTTGAATATAAATATGTATGTTTTGCAATAAATGTAAAAATGATATTGTTTCTCTATATACATACTCTTTAAATCAATAGTTTTATCTGTCATTTTATTTCTGACTGTTGTGTCACAATGCTTTTAGGTGATTGTATTTATTTCCCTCATTAAAAAAGTCACACACAAACTTATACCTGTTGTCTTTTTCCCTTCAAATTCAAATTTTTAATGTTCTGATTCACCTGGTAGCTGGATGGTTTGGTTCATCACTCTCTTAGAATATTTCCGGAATAAAGGTGCTGAAAAACTTGGATGTGCGCATTTTTGCACTCTATGCGCTTGAAGTCATGTGTCACAGTTTCCCCATGTCCAAATGCTTCATCAGATCCCAAAAGCCAACAAAAAACTGTTTTATATACACTCACAGTGTGCTGTAGTACTACTGAAAAATCTAACCTTTATCTCCAATACCGAAATTTTAGTTAGAAAGACATTTATTCTTTATGTATATAAAATATTGGTGTCCAGGATGCTGTGAGCCCGCCGACTGTAGCGTACACCACATTTATTTAAAAAAAAAAAAAGCTTAGCTTAAAGGTGTGCTAAAATGAATAGTCTCAAAGTATTATTCTCATTTTGAAAGTGGAGTGGAAGCTTGGACCTGGAAACAGTATTTGATTCATTAAGGAGATTGGCTGTTTAATGGCAGATTCTCATTGTGACAACAAAAGTTCAGTGAACTTTTCCTGGGCAATAACTGTTGAAATTGCTTTTTTTTTTTTTTTTTGGAGTAAAGACTTAAAGGTACATGACTATATGAAACATGATTTTCAAAAACAAACCTACCCTTATTCAGTGGAGTAATAAGTGTGACACTAGCTGTGATCTTCTCTGTACATTAACAGTTTTTAAAACTCAATCAGTGGCTTCATTGACGCATAATATTCCTTTCCTCTGCAGATCATACATGTCCACCCATTAAGCTGGAAGAGAACTGGCATACCAATGTGAACATTCACAGAGAATTCACAGGTACAAACAAAGAATACTGTATATAACAAATGGAAATCAAGCACAGCTTGTCCTCACGCAGTGCTGTTAAACATCAAACTGGCTGTTTAAAACATCCCTAATGTTGCACATGGCTGAAGCTGACAGACCAATTTATACAGCTAATTTTGCATTTCCTGAAGGAAATGCCAGTTCTTAGTTGCAAGCCAGCTAACGAATGCTGTCAAATTGTAGGCAAGTTGAAATGTGGTTCTGTGAAATACAGTATATCAGAGTGTTTGCTATCTGTTGGCTGCACACAATAATCATGGGTCACTGTGAAAGGTGTAAAGATGGATATATACCCTTTCAAAAAGTTTGGGGTTAAGATGTTTTTAAATGTTTTTGAAAGTCTCTTATGCTCACCTAGTGTTGCCTTGCTAATACTAATCATTCCACATAAAAGATTACACGTGTTTTCAACAGTTTGTAGGGGACGACATTTACTGAAAATCTCTTTAGCCTAAAGCTAATGTCGTTCCTTTAGCAGCACATGGAGGTAACAGCGCTAAGGTCATATTTTCAATTCCCAAAATGTTTACATAATGTACTGTAAGTTGCTTTGGATTAAAAGTGTCTGGCGAATGCATAAATGTAATGTATGTTTGTCCATTTTCTTCTCTAACAGGTTTTGATTTAGCCCGAGAAGTTTCTTTCTCAGAAAAGGCACGGGTGACAGACAACAGGCTGTTGTTGAGACTGGGGGGAGTTAAAAAACCGTTGTTTAAACCAACAGAGTAAGTTCCGCAAATGTTGATGTGGTTTGTAATATTGTGCCATTTATTTTTCCACTCCACACATCATTCACAGGATTGCTTTGTCTAAAAAACAATGTTAACTAAGCTGAAAGTTATTGCAGCAAATGTGGGTATCCCATATTGATGTTTATGTAGTTTGGATGTGATCAACGATGGTGCAGAATTTTCTAGCATCTGGAGAGCAGAAAGTAGGACAGTTCCTTGCAGAATCGCTGCTGTGATGAGCATGTTATGATGGTAGTTTGAATTAATGTCCCACATCCACATGTTGCGTGTTTTGGTTAGACTTTCTGACAGCTTCTCATATAAATCTTTGTATGGAACAGAGCGCAGGTTGCCTCGCTGAACAACTGGCATTCTCTCAGAAAGGTTTGCATGAGTTATATACCACTCAAGATTCGAAAAATATGCCAGGCTGTTATTGGGTTTCTGCGACGCAAACCAATATTTTTCATGGGTGATGGTGTTGAGCTTGCTTTCACTTTTTAAACTGATATCCGCACCCGGTCGAAACTCAATCAGGAGATGTCTTGTATGCTTTTAATGGTGTGTTGACATGGAATGACCCAGATATCACGAGCTTGCTGGGGATAATTCCCCTCGCCTTGGCTAATAAGGATAAACTGTGAGGTGAGACATGTTGAATAATTTGCGACAAAATTAATTTGCAGAAGCAAAATTATTGGGCAGCGGGCTCGGACCAAGGAGAAAGAGAGGTGACTGTAATGGAGTACAGCCTAGAAAGAGAATCAAGCAGTAATGGGGAATCATGTCCTGTATAATTAATTGCCTTAAAATGACTTTAATAACATACAGCTCAAGGGTGACACCGAGGTCAGAAGGCTTCTGTGTTTAGTTAGACTTTTCAGGTATGTTTTAATCTACGTCTAACAGCCTTGGACATGTACAGTTACGTAGGCCGTGTTCCGTCAAGGTCAGCTGTCCAAACCGCATGAACCCACAGCATATTCATGAGTCCAAAGAGCTCTGATTGATGCTCAAAAGAACTCTTTTGTATTTTGCTGAGAAGCTGGTGGGATTGTGGCAAGTTCCAGACTAAGTCAAGGGTGGGAAGACTAGAGTTGAAATTCCCCACTTCCGACCTCAAAGCGTTCCAATCGGTCGTACGTCACAGTAAAACGTAAACAAAATAGGGTGGTGCCATGACTTATGATAATTATGTCACAAACATAAAAGTGTGATGTTTGTACTAAAAACATCTGACAAAAAGTAAAAAGAAAAAAAAAGTTGTCATTACATTCCTGTAACTCCAACAGTGGAGCTTGGTGTTGGCAACGCCTAGGTCTTGGGTTTGATTCTCAGGAAATATATGAACTGATAGTTTAATGCAATGCAGGTCTTTAGATAAAATGGTCTACTAAATGCATAGCCTAAATACAAATTACCATTAAACACAATGACTTCTCAGAAGAAACAGGATGTGTTTACACTTTTTTGCTTCTTCATTGTGATGCTGTGAACATTACTAATTTCACATTTTTTTGACTATAATTATTTTTTCCTGAATGATTTAATACGATTTTTTTTTTCCTGTTGTTGAGCTTCATTCCAGTGGTTATTTTTGAGTTTAGAGTTATCAACTGTTTTTTTTTTTATAGCAAGACCAAAAAGCGTTTTGACACAATGTATCAAACCTAGGGACATTCATTTAAGAAATACAGCACAGGTACGTTTCCCAAGCAGAATGAAAATGTTGTAAACACTTGAAAAATTCAGATAAATTAGCTAAATTAAGTTAAATAATGACCTAAATTACAATCTATTGAACATTGAGGGATTGGGGGCAGTAAGATTTTTTTTTCATGTTTTTGATGAACCTTGTTATGGATGAAAAATTTGTAAACCACTAAAATAAAAGTATTTGTAAAATATATGTTTAAATATATATTAAAATTATAATAATAATAATAAAAAAATAGATTGTAAAATCTACATGTATTTTGTGGTGCCACAACTGAATTCAGTGTCATGCGATCATTCGGAAATTATATATAATATGCTAATTTGGTTCTCAAGGAACAATTCTTAGTATAATCAGTGTTGAAAAAAGAAAACTGTTATACTGCTTAATATTTTATTTAATATTTTTGTTTTTATTTTTTGTGGAAACCGTGATGCATTTTTCAGGATTCTTTAAATGGGAAGTTTTCAAAGGGGCAGTTCCAAAGTGCTGGCATTTTTTTGGAAAGGAAATCTTTTGTAAACATTAAAAAAACTGTAAATGTCTTTTTCTGTCACTTTTGTTCGATTAAATGTGTCCTTGTTGAATAAAAGTCTTAATGGATTTAAAACAGTATTTTTTCTTTTTTTACCCTTTCCTGTGATTAATATCACTGTACCACACAGCATCTCATTACTTATTTCTTTAAGATGTGAAGCTTTTGGACACTTTCAGTATGTTCCTAGTTAATGTGATGGGCTACATCTGTGTAAACTTGAGGGAGAAACTGACTACATAAATCCATTTAAAATGTCCTTTTAGACCAGTTAGTTAAATGTAATCTCCAGAAGAGGCTGTGAGAAAAGGTCTATCATAATTTTGTTTTTGCAAATGTCGCTTGGTTTGATAATTTGTTTAATAAGATTAATCCTTTTTTAAGTGTCCAAGATTTGGGGGCCACTATATACACTGTACAATTGCACACTAAAGTAGTACATTGTTTAACGTTTGTGGGTCATTTGTTCCTTTGTGTTTCATCATAGTCTTTAGTTTCAGTATTACTGATTATTCTCTGAGGTTTTCAAGCACATCTGCTGGTTTTTGGCCGTAAAGATTCGGCCTCCACGAGTTTTCACCAGTGAAAAATAACACCTAGTCATCTGCACAGGGAAAAGGAGGATATTTTTAGTGTGTTTTTTTTTTCTACAACTTTAAACACACTGTTTGCTCCACGGGACCCTGCAGGAGCCATGGGTCAGATGATTTGTGATCTGTTGCTCTATCTATCTGTTGCTGCTTCAGACCTGCCCTCAGGGACCAACTGTGAGTCTCCTTGGGTGGAAGTGGAGTGCCGCTTCTGAGAGACGAGAATGCCTAGTTGTCTACACGGACCCCCATACAGACACACACTCACACACACCACCCCGCCAGACCTCAGTTAAGCTGAACTCTTACAGGTGATGGCATTAGTCAGCTGGATGTGATGTGGGGGTGGAGAAGGGGGTCAAAGAGCCCCCAGCACACAAACTCCAAACATCTCTCACTTTACTCACAGGAAATGCTGCCTGGCCCCGTCGGCACTTTTGAATACGTTTCACATGGAAAGAGAAGGCTCCCACTCCTCCAGACTATTTTCCATTAGTTGTTTCACAGATGACTCTGCTAAGATGTGCTAATTGCATGGTTTGGTATTCGTTTTTATGAGAGGCAAGGGTGTGGGAATGATCTGAAAAGTGTTGGGGGAAGCACAATATAAAGCTTAAGAGCTTTGCTCATGGATATTAATTGTTTGTGACATAATGTTTGCCTGGTAGTCCTAACTGAGTTGTTGAAATGAAAGGTTGATGAACAGGCACTAATCATAGTAGGCCTATCACATATTTGTTCCTTTCACTGCTGAAATTCTGCCTTTTCAATGTGGCTGAATACAGTATTCTTATTCTCTCTCTCTCTCTCTCTCTCTCTCTCTCTCTCTCTCTCTCTCTCTCTCTTCTCATCTATATCTATATTTGCACTGAGGACAAAAATAAAACTTTGTGCACCACTATTTGACACAAAACCACCAAACAGAATTGCAGTCTGTTTGTTTGGACAAAATAATACTGGCTCAAGTTTGGGGTAGCATTTTCTGTAACCACTGACAGTAAAAGACAATGTGTGATGTTTTATTCATTGTTATTTATTGTTTGCAATGCTGTGTAGTGCCACTAGAGGTGCACAACAAATTTTCACGCTTGACTGAATGGTTATTTGTTATATATATTTTACTTAGTGCTGCGTCAAATGATTAATCACGATTAATCGCCATCCAAAATAAAAGTTTTGTTTTACCTAATATATGCGTGTATACTGGGTATTATTTTTTATGTGTATATAAATACAAAACACATGCATGTATATATTTAAGAAGAATATGTTATGTTTATATATTAAATATATTTATATATAATATAAAATATAAGAATATAAATATATAAATGTATATACATGTAAATATTTTTCCAAATATATACTGTTATGGTGTTGTGTATTTATATTATACATAATAATATACACTGTACACATAACTATATTATGTAAACAAAACTTTTATTTTGGATGCGATTAATCGCGATTAATCATTTGACAGCCCTAATTTTAATATATTTGAATATATTTTAATATATATAATATACATATAATATGAGTATCATATATATAATATAATATAATATAATATAATATAATATAATATAATATAATGTTAAGCGTGGGGGAATAAGCTTAGGCCACTGTGGGGAATGCACAAAAATGGCATTGACATTTTTGTAGCAATGGCATGCACCATTTGTTTGCTTATATTAATCTGTATGTTCAGACGAGATTAGTTTTAATATGGGCTGCATTAGAGTGTTACATCCCCATCCTATTTGGCATATGGCTTCTGCTGTCCCTATTTAACAGCTCAGTGATGAAGCTGAATTGATGTCACGGTGCCCAGGTCTTGGTGTCGCTCTCCAAAACACTGCACTCACTTATGAGGTCTCCACTCGACACAAGTCCATTCCACCGCCTGGTCATATCAAGTCTAATTTAAGGGCTGGAATCATGAAATATATTACTCTACAAGCAATTCCAAAGAAGACTTTATTCACGCGCAATCATTTTTTCAACCTGTTATTGCCCTCTTTTCCTTATCAAGATAAATGTTAGATGGAATTTTTTACAGAAGGCGTCAAGCTCTTCCAAGAAGACTGACTGTGTGGAATGCATAGGAGATGCTTTAAGAATATTCTTTCATTGTATGAACCATTGCCATATCTTCTAAAGCCAGATAATATTCGTTTTTGAGAAATGGTTTCTCATAAGCCTCTCTCCCAGTGTCTTCCTCTTATACAAAAGCATTTGATTTTGCCAGTATGTACAGTCAGAGTGTATATCATTTTAATAATGTGCATTTTCCCCAACTGTGCCTGTGAAGGCGGAGGAGACACGCTATGCAGATGTGCATAGAGAGAATAAGAGAATGATCTATTTGAAAAGAAACTCATTTTCAGCATTTTCTCTTGCAAGTCTGATCTCTCTCTCTCTCTCTCTCTCTTTCACTTTCTTGTTTTTCCCTTCTCTTCTGTCTTTTTAAATGTATTATATACATGAGATTTTCCCATTGTCCGTTTTTGCTGATTGTGTTTGATGAAATGCCAGTAAAATTACCAAATAGTGTGTGAAAGAAATGAAAAGGAAAATGGGAGAAATCCTTCCGTAACACTTACAGTGTTATGAGATTCACTTAAAAACAATTTATATTTTAACCTTTACCTTTTCAACAATTTTAATAACTGGATAGAAGATTTTTAGACATTATTTCTTGTACCATGAGTTTGCTTCAAGTCACTGCTGCAGTGCTGCGTATTTTGTTCAGACGAGTGAAAACATCTTGTAGTTTCGCACAATAGCCCAACAGAATGATATCTGTTTATGTAAACTCATCTGATAAATCTTACAGGAAAGACTAAAGAGGAAAAATACAGAGGAGAACATTGATGCCAATGCACTGGCTTATTGAAGTGTTTGTTAAATAAAAATAGCACTTTACTGCTGAATTGAAGCAGTAATTAAACATGTGATATCTAGAACATTCTTGTTCTCTCAAATGCAGCATTAAAGGGGTCATATGATTGGCGATTTCAAGTTTTCCTTTCTCTTTAGAGTGTTTACAAGCTGTTGAATAGATAATATCCCTAAAGTTTACAAAGACTAAAGTCTCAAACCCCAAAGAGATATTCTTTATAAAAGTTCAGACTTGACCATGCCCTCCTAAAACGGCTCATTAAAACAAACACGCACCCACATCTCTACGTCATGATTTGGGAAGATTTGCATAAGGCCGCCCAAATGTACACGCAAAGAAAGAAGGCGTAACTTTGATTCTCGCTGTTGCCGCCGCCGCCATGTTGTGGAGACGCTGTGTGTTTCGTTGTGAAAGCGAAAATACTTTGTTTGGCCTTCCAAAAGAGGACACAACTAGAAATCATGGTTAAGTTGTTTTTTTTACAACACTGTCTTCCAGAACAGGTTCAACCCAAATATTCAGATGTGTGCACTGCATTTTATGGAGGACTGTTTCCTGATCCTGAGAGAGTAGACTACAATGCCGACTGTGCTGACCCACAGTTCTGTAAGTACGTTTACATATGTAAAGAATTTGACACTGATGATTCAAACACGAGTTTTGAGCAGTGTGTAGAGTAGCGCCTTTGTTGTTTGTCGTTTCTCTGATCACAAATGCAGACATGGTTTATGTTAACACGGCACGATGCAACGCAACGCGTAAAAAAAAAAGACAGTATAAGTCATTATAATCCATAATTATGTCCTACTGGATGGATGCTACGAAAGCCTCGTTTGTAATGGGGTTTATTGTTTTTGTCTTGTCGCAAAAAGCCAACCGGTGTTCTGACCGGACATGCATCACAGTATGACAAGGGGCGTAACATTTCCGTCACATGCTTGAGGCATTTCGGCCAATCACAAGCACGCAATGGATAGCTGACCAATCAGAGCACACCTCGCTTTTCAGAAACGATGAGCTTTGTTTAAAAACTACGCTTTTCAGAAAGGCGCGTGGGCATAGAGGAGAAACAATAATGTATTCAGTATGTAGAAAATAAATTATTTTTTTAACCTTCAAAAAAGAAAAAAACAACCCGCATAAACCACATTTCATTTACACCAAATACACAAAATAATGTTCTTAGTTTCACGTACAGCACATCATATGACCCCTTTAAGAACTCTGATTTGTTTGAGTCTGTTCGACCCATTTGTTTGGACCAGTCATGTGTCAGTTCAAAAACAATTCACTAATTCATTTATTGTCCATTCATATTACTATTATTCATTAGTTCTTGTCTTTATTCCTTTTCTTTCTATATGCACTATTGTTCAAAAGATGGGGTCAGTTTAAAAAAATCTATTAATCTGTTATTTAAATCTATTAGAGAATTGACCTTTTATTTATCAAGGAATCCTAATAAAATGCATTATAGTTTCCACAAAAACATATTAAGCAGCACAGCAGTTTTCAGCATTCTCAATAATGAGGAAATGTTTCTCTTGTAGCAGCAAATGAGCATATTAGAATGATTTCTGAAGGATCATGTGACAAACTGAAGACTGGAGTAATGATGCTGAAAATTTCAGCTTTGCTTTACAGGAATAAAATTACATTTTAAAAAATATATCAAAAAAGATAAACAGTAGTAATTTGAAATAGTAATACTTTCAGTTTTTAAATATTTTTAACCTTTTACTGTGACTTATTCAGCCTCAATCGGTGAACGGTCATGTACTTATTATTGTTCTACTTTTTATTTTGATCAATTTTAATTGAATATGTTGATGTCCTGTCTCTTTTATAAAGATCTGTGTTCCCCAAATGGACTTTCTCATGAGTACAGTCATCATCATTGCCACGTTCCGGCTCAGAAAAAAACCACAAAGAAAGATCGCTGGTTTGTTCTGCAGATCTTTGATAAAGGTGGAGGATACCCAGGTATGTGAAAAAAATCCAAGATTTTATTTATACCTGTATGTTCAAAACCAAGAACTCCTGCAAGACTGGCACAATGATCATTATATAAAATGCTACTCTCTTGCACACATGTGATCGCTTCAGACTTCAGACCTTCGTCAGCCTTCTCTCTCTTAACCTAAACACCTCTACTGTTCATCCCTTCTTCTCTCCTTCATTTAGGCCTCACTAATAGTGGATGGAGCTACAAAAAAAAAAAACAGTCGAGTTTTTGGCTCAGGGTTTTCTGAAAAACAGCCTCCTCTACGTGTTCAAGAATCGAGACCTGCACGCCCTCTTTGATCGACAAGTTTCACAAGCTGGGTGTGTCTGGTCGAGAGCAATGCGGTCTCTATCTACCTGGACTGTTGCAAATTGATTGAGGCGTCAGGTGACTGCTGAAAAGGTCTGGGCATGAACGTGAGCGGAGCGGACGCACATTCATCACCACTCGAGTGGAGGATGGCCGTCCAGTGGATGTAAGTTGTGGACAGAGGTTCTCATCACTTGCTAAATCGGAGTATGAATGCAAAGCTTAGTACTTTTAGTACAGGTTAGTGATTGTTAAAGCCCTAACCAAACTATGGTGGAAGCCACTTATAGTTTGAGGTAGCTCACTACTTCACTAACTTCATGTCTGAACCTGATGCAAGTGAAAACTAAATGGGGTACTCATTCATTTTATTTACCAGGTACGTGTGTTCGGTGTCCATTAAATGTCAATTTACCTTCACAGATTGAACTTCAGGAGATTCTGATCTTCTGTGATGCTAGAATAGCCGACCTGGACAGGTCTGCTGCGATTCTCCTGCCGGAGTTTGACGGTAACGATGTTTTTGGTTTTTATGTTTAATAATGACTCGATGATCCTTCCAAACCAGCCCCTAATTTAATTTGCACTAAAATTATGGGCATGACATAATTATCAAATAAAATCTGACACAGGGCAAGGTGCCAGGTCATTTCAACACTGCTATTGAATGCAAAAACGAATAACGATGAGGTATAGTTAGTTTTCAAAGACTTCAAAGACATAGTATAGTAACTACTACTGTTACTGTACATATCCCCTGACCACAACTTAACAATTACAAACTCCACTCACCTCACATTTGATCTTTTGCATATACTAATTGGTGTTGTTAACTATAATTGCTCAGGAGTCTGATGGAATGTGATATATACTAATAAGAGTATATAAATACATTGTGCGGGCACAGAAATTGGGTTAAATAGATCCATTGTTGAAATTAGTCAAGTTTGCGAAAAGAACATAGAAAAACCCTATACCGAAAAGTTCTATTATGCTTTTTGCCATTATATGTTCTATTGTCCTATTTTCTGACAGTCGATCCAATGATAGTTTTGTTTGAGAAACAGACTTAAGTTTTAAGTTGAATCATCTTTCTCGTATTTAATCAACAATTTTTTCAGTTGTTGTTTTTCACTGGATCACTCATTGCAGTGGCATTATGGGATTTCCTTCTCTCATGCAAAGGATACATAGCAATTCTGCCTTTTGAATTCAGCCGTTTTATTCTGCACCATTTTGAAAACGGCCGCAAGATCCTTAAAATTCCATCCGATGAGCGTAGTGCAAAGATGTACCGTTTATGGAATAGAATCCGGAGCATGGTAGTCCTGGGTTCTTGGGATCGATCGTTTTCACTGTGTAGACAAAGCCCGTGAGGGCATCAGCTCTTAGTCCGCTCGAGTTGCTCCGGTCAATATTTCTGATTAATTAAAGGCAACATTTTGTCTTAAACGATTGGATTAGAGAAAATCCACATTCCTTCCTCACATGCTGTAATTGGTACATGGTCTCTACAGTTGTGTGCTAATCCCCCTTCTTAGCATTGGGGATAATGTTTCTTAGCTTAGGTGGTTTTCCCACATGGAAGGGGCCATTGGGGGCTGGTCATGTAATTAAGGCAACAGATGATTGCCTAGGGGCAAACCAACTCTGAGGGGCTGTGCAGTGTACTGAGCTAAATTTACAGGGGTATTAGTAGGGATGGAAAAAAATTAAGATTACAGTTTTGTTTCCTCTTAATAGTTCAGGTTCCTTCCATGGCTCATTAAAAATTCTTGTGTGACTTAAAGTTGTCATCGGACGGCTACATGCGCTAAAACCAAATTTACAAGCTGGTTTGAACTGAAATGTGTGGTTGGCAGTTGGTGTAAACAAACCACCTCCTATATATTGGATCCTACGGCGTATACCTACTTTAGACCTCCCCCCGCTGAGTGAGCTGTCATTCAGTCTGCTATTGTTATCACTCCGCCGGAGCAGAATGATGTAGACTCAAACATATCGCCCTAAACCCTGATTGAGGTGTTCTGTTGTTGGATCTGTATATTAAATGCAAACATATGCAAGTCCGTCCTATTTACACTACCGAACATCTGAGCCGACCTGAAAGACGCCCGTTTCACGATGAATGTGGTTTTAAGTTACCTAGCCGGTCAGAGAGCAGCTCGGAATAGAGCGGGGGGCGGAGGTCAGGCAGAGCTCATTAAAACAGTTAAAGAAAAAATGCTACAAAACGGCTTGGCTTGAAAGAGTCTTTTTAGCACTACCATTGAGAAATATTTTACAAACCAAACTATGATACAGGACTTTTCATTAAGATCCTTAACCCTTCGCACAGTTTTGAGTTTAAAATAGTGCACGCTGAGACCCCGGCTCGGGGAGATGAGGGTCTTTTTCAGGGGCGGACCGTTATTTAGAGTGTGCCCTCTGTGCCGGCCTAACTGTTTCCATGGCGACGAGTCTCATGGCTTGTCTTTGTGATTTTCATTGTCCCCAAGCCAATACACTTCACTCCACAAGCTACGAATCCTGATTGTCCTATTTTATCGCTTTTAGAACACATGGCTCGTTTTTTATTTCGTTTTTCCTGTTTTTAGTTCAAAAATACTTTCTACAAAACATGCTCACTATTTTATGGTTATAATCTGATATTCCGATTCTGAAGCTATGTGCAAAGTAAATATATTTGGTAGTAAAAACAAATGTTACACACACTTTTATATCGACCGGTTGTTAGTTTGATCTATATCACGGGTCATGGGCGCCCGCCCATGTTTAGTTCACCGCTGAAGCTAACGAGCTGTGGTGATACCTTTATAACACAGCAAATGTCTTCATCCCTTTCCTCCGACAAAACAAATGCTCTACATTAAAGTAGGTCTCCGGTAAAACTCGGAGAAGGGCAGAGTAAACTTTATAGTTACCTACACAATCTGTATATGATATCAATACCCTCTAAAACATGTAGTCAAATTATGCATTTGTAAGGGCGTCATTATTTGCCGTTTCCATAGACAATCAGCGTGATTTTTACAAACGTTAAATGTAATGGGTTTGCTAGAGAACTTATGTGTTTTTAAATATATCTGAAACCTAAAATAAGCATTATATGGTTTGCAAAAAGACTGAATATTTGTGATAATATGATCCAGCGTTCAGCGCGTCTGATCTGGCTCTGCGCCCAGCCAAAGCGGGGCGAAAGCGGATTTAAATTAATTCAGCAGTTGATGACGGGACTCAACTGAAAGTTCTAATTTTCCTAACCAACACCCACACCGGGGGATGATCGTACTCTTCACGGGACCAGACCAAGCTAATCACACGGGTGGGATCGTACGCCGCTAAAGGGTTAAAGAATCGTATCAAAATTGTAGAAAATGGGCATCCGATGACCCCTTTAAGAAAATTTAAAAAAAGAAAGAAAGAAGAAAGACAACCCAGTTCCATTGCCAAATGATAAGATAAAGTTAATTTAATTATATATTTCTTAGTTTATTTAAAACTAACTTTATTTAGATCAACTACCACCCTTTTTAATTAAAGAAAGGACACATTAAATTGATCAAAGGGATATTGTATTTGGTAAACAATAAATGTATGAAGGTGTTCCAATTAAAAATATGATTAGCCAGCACAAATTTTTTTTTCAAACATTGATTGATAGTAAGGATTCATTGAGAACAATAAATCCGCATATTCGAAATGATTTTGTGAAAGGATCATGTGGACAATGACCAGTATTGGCTGCTGAAAATTCATCTGTGCCATCAACAGGAGTTAAACTGTGTGTAACATATTTAAAACTCTTTTTACTGTAATAAATGCCCACTTTTGAACGGTAGTGTATTTTTGTTGCAATTATTGACCACTATTCCCAATTAAAATTCACTAAAAGTAGCCTCAAAAAAATGATGATGATTTTATGGTAGCTCAAGTGTGCCCCAGAAGTTCTGGATTTCACAAGAAGATTTTGTATGTATATATAACTATGAATGCATAATGAGTAAAAATCCCCATGAAAGCCCATCTTCAAGGAAATTCCATAGTAGATAATTGATTTATCTTGGTCTATATTTTAAGAATTTAACAGTAGTCCCATGCTGTTTTATTTTTAAAAAACTGACCAGTGTGAACGTTCGAGTGTAGTGACCTTCACACCAACCCCCAGCCTTCGCGCTTCCCACATTGGTCACATCCTTCACTCCCCAGACACCTCTGCTAAACCATGTTTCGCTGGTACATGCCAATACCAGCTGCGCCACCGACCGATGCCACTGTCTCTGCTCTGAAGGTAAAGTTAAACCATGGGGGAAGATTTTTTTTTTTTAAATTTGAGCGAGTTTGTGCCTCCACAATGCATCATCCTGAGGTTTAATGGTGCATGGGTAAATCAGCTTTCGGCCATGCAAACTGAATGGGTAATTGAAAGCACATTTTTGATGGCAGTCGAGTATACCTGGAACAACAGCCAGAGGCAGAAATAAAAGGCTTATTAGCAAAGCATATTTATTTAAAGGCACAAAAATAAGGGGGTGTCATGGGCACAGACCCATGCCCACTTCCATCAGGTGGGCGCGCTTCAAGCTAACGGCATGTTCAGCTAACCCCCCCCCCCCCCCCCGCCCCCTTCTAAAGTTACAAAGAGAGGCCAGAGTTCAGGCTAGGACTCTTCTGTTGAATTTTTGATCACGTGAGAGCATTTTAGACCTGATACAGAGAGCTGGATTTAGCATATTCAAACAATTGCATAATGTGACTTATGGTATTAATTTGAAAGGGGGGAAATCAAGGGCTCCGGCCCCCACACCCCCCCCTTCCGGGTTTGGGTGGGAGGCCCATTCTGGACAAAAGGGAGATAAAGGAGACGATGGTAAGGGAATATGTTTTCAAGTCAATTCTTTTTTTTATCTTTAATAACCACAAAATTGCTTAGAAGTTCTCTTTGTTCCAGCGTGACATTTAATAAATTTGTTCTTTTTAAAAGAAGCCCATGACACAGAGTTCATGTCTGCATTACAACTCTACAATCTCTAGGTTTCAGTCGAGGTTTTGTTTTAAAATAATTGCATTTATGGCATGCGTTTTCTTCTCATGATTTTGTTGTGTTTTTTTTTTTTTAATAAGGTTTAAATGTTTCGTGCCTTATATATAATTTGTAGTAGCTCTTTAGGTTTTTTTTTTTTTTTTTTTTTTTTTTTTTGGAAATATCTGAGATATTATTATCCTGATTTTTTGCTTCTCTGTGAAAGTGTGCCATGGTTTCCATTCCTTGTGTGTCACATAGAGATTCAAGCCACTGCAAGCTGATGGAATCCATACAAGCCTGCAAAACAGCTGAATGATTTGTTGTTCTATGTAATCAAATGGTCTTTAACGCCCTCGTTCACGGGTGCCATGAGCGCCTACTTAGTTTGTTGTGTTTTGGGAATAGAGACATTGAGACTCTTGAGCAATAAGCTGTTGCATTAGTTTGGGACTCGCGGCTTCTTTCCCTCCTTCTTTCGGGTGGAAACTTCAGAAACGTAACTTTTTGAGAACAAGCAGCCCAATATATTTTTCAAACTCCTATAGGACTAACCTTCTGAGGAATTTTCTGCTTTCTCTTGATACATAATTAGTGCAGTGCTGCCAAAATTGTGCTCCCCCTTCCAATCCAGTAGGAAATGAGACTGTGGTTTTATTGATTTTGTTTGTTTGTTTGTTTGTTTTTTTAATTATCCTGGCACGCGACAGTTGCATTACTGTAGCCTTTGTTGAAACTGGAATAGTAGACTATGCATATAAAAATTGATCAGACAAATGTCTGTTCTTCAGTTAATTGCTCTGTTTTGAGCAACAAGCTTGTTGCAGTAGGTGGTTTAACCTATGAATTTGTGTTGTTTGCATTTTGTGCCGCCTGCTGCTTCAGATTTCACATTGATTCCCATGGAAATGACCTGTTCAATGTCAAACTAAATGTGTCTTTGGCCTTAATTTGTTGACCTCAAATGCGATGCAGTATTTTCTCTATCTAATAGAAAACGGAACTTGTAATTACCTTGTGGAACAAGAACATGACATTTTTATTACTTAGTGGACAGCGTGAGATGTATGAGGCAATTTTCCATCGTGATCAACATGCTGCGGAACTGCTACGAATGTAACATTTTAATAGAGGTCTTCTGTGAAGGTGAAAGTGAATTTTTATGCTTTTTTAGGAGCCTCTGAGTTTGATACAACAAAAATCATTTTTGGGCTAGTGGAATCTCAGTAGTGTTACAGTTGACAAGGCTGGATAATTGGCTAATTTCAGCATTTCATGACCTCTAGGCTGCTGTTTTCTCTCTCTGTGGCTCACTATAGATGGCCATACTCATGTTCTCCAAGGTTGTCAGTGTTGGAAGGCTTGAACACAGCTCCCGTGGAATAAGTGGACAATCCCATGGGATTATGGGGTGGTCTAGGATCGGGTTTTTTAAGCGTGTCGGGAGACTCGGGGGGGGGTCAAATCTCCATTTGACGTGAGTTTTTAAAGCGTCCAATAGGTCATCACAGGGAATGTTGTACTTCCCATTGTACTAATGTAGAATGAAACATTCTTACATATCTGTCTTCTATTTTGGTGTCGTCATGGGGTATGGGTGGGTTTTTAATCAGCGCTTAGTGTCAGAACCTGTCTGGGACCACACCTTAATTTGTTGCATATGTAAGTGATAGGATAAGGCAAAGGGATATTTTCAAATTCTCGAAAGCATTTTAAAATTGGACAAAGAGAATACTATAAAGACTGCAGTGAACACGTCAATTTGGGTCCATTCTTGTAAAAGCCTGATTAATGTTCAACTTTTTTGGAGTATTTTAATCTGTGCGAGAGACTGTTTGGACCACACATTTTTGAGGACATTTTCTCAATCTAAAATTAAAATATTCTTGCATTGTTAGTCTACTCTGGACACAGCGAACCGCGTAGTCGGGGAACCCAACGTAAGTGGCATCAATTTACGCTCACAGCAGAGAGATATGGACTTTAAATGTACATTAAACAACTTGATTTTTTATTTCCCATGGGGTATCCTTTTTTTGAGTTTTTATTTTTAGCATTTATCCTCTACCAATCAATTGTTCTTACATTGTTGTCTGGTTGTCCTTACAGCTCATTAATCAAGGGACTGTTTCCCCCAGCCCCACCAGAGCAGCCCAGGAGCAGTTTGACACTTCATGTGGACCATATTGGTATCAGTTAGGTTGTTAAGACTTTTCGAATGTGTTTACTGTGATCTAAACCTCAATGAAATTGATGATTCCATTAAAGTTTGTTTGATATAATTCGTCTAATAAATTTACTCGTTGTGCAACACTATAGGGCTTAAACCTCATTTACCCAAACACGAATTAGTGGGCGTTTAGGTGTTTGTAACGACATTGTAATGAATTGCTTGTCCAAGCGCATTGTAACAAACTTAGTTTCCCAATTTAAGATACGCTTCCATAAAACTGGTTTGACAAAATGCATAAAACAAAAAAACAACCAAAAAAAACAGTTTTTTTGTGCCAAATGTTTTTTTTCTGTGAACATTTCTGTTTTTATAGAGTCACTATCTTTTGGTTTAGGTAGTGAACCATTTTTGACTATGGCTCAATGCTAGCCCATTTCAGATTAATCTTTTTATTTGCACAAAAACAGTTGTTTAGGCCCTCCCTGTTAAAGTCAATCGTATTTATTTGGTTAGATAGATTTTGCATAGCCCATGTTTTTGTCATCTTTCAGTAGTTATACTGGAATATTGTTTGACTCAGAAGCTACTAAAACATGAACCTAAAAAAGTTCCAAAAACTTACATTTTTATTCACGTGGCTTCCTTATGTAAATGAAATCGGTTGGGTTTATACACAAGACTAATTGTATGGCATTTGCCACTCATTACCAATAAACCTGTAGGGAGAATCTAAGCCCAGTTTCTGACAGTACGTCCTACGAAAACCAAAAGGCTTATCTCCCAGCTCTGAGAGAAGAAAGCTGACCCATCATTTTTTTGCAATATGGGAACTTATGGAAGTTGGAAAACCCTGAAAGCGGCAGTACATGAATTTAACCGAAGCACCATGAATTGTTACGGCTGGTGTGAATATTTTCGGAGTGCTCGCCGCTGGTTGCTGTTCGTATTTACCGTGCTTTCTCCAATAGAAACATCGGCATTATCCCCATAGGACACGCAAGCTGGGTATAAAAAAAAAATCCAAACGGTACAGTTCACGGCTTTTTTTTGGGCAATGTAAGGTATCACCAAACACAACTGGTCTTGGGTGACGTTGTGTTTTTTGTTTTTTGTTTCTTTTTTTTGCGAAGAAAAGAAGAAATGCACAAAGTTCTATTCCTGCGGGAGGCAGGGATGCATTGGAGGTGTTCATAAGTGTAGTGATTGGCTCGTGACCTCACTAGCCAAAGTAATGGTTACCCATACTCCGAATTCGTGCTCTGCTTGTAAACCCTGCCAAAGTTCCACTCACACAACGGCCGTGACACACAAACCCAGAGCAAGTGGGCAGCCATTTATGCTGCTGCGCGCGGGGAGCAGTTTGGGGATATCGGCTGCGCCTGGCCTCATACGGGAACTCCAGTTCTGGTAATTGGCGGCCCCGCGAACTTCGACACACCCACAACCCTAAGTGTTAGGAGTGTAAACCTGTCTCTTTAACCACTAGGACTACGACCTCCACCAATATATATGTAAATAATTAGCACAGGGCTGCTTTACAGTAGTCACAGTGTGCCAAATGGAAAAAGGGGGATAAATTAAATCTTCTATTTATAGGACTGTATTCGTACCACCGCTGAAAAAACTTAGCTGATCGTAGTTCGTACTATATTGAATTGCTTGGCTTGCACTGCTTCTTGTATACTGTTTCCTTGTACCAATATGGTCTGTCAGTAGCTGGTTTTTTAAATGTATATTATGTATTTATTTATTGAGACACAGTAACTATTGTTAAGTTTACTCCCTATGGATTGTCTCATGGACTCGTATGGCAGTTAATATATTATTTGTAGAACAGGAAGTGTGTTGTTTTAATAATACTTAATACTCGCTAAAGTTTACTATATATATATCTATATTAGATATATAGATATCTATATATATATATTATATATATATCTATATCTATTCATCTATATATATATTGATTAGTATAGTATATACATGAGTAATATAATTTAGATTATATCATATTATATATAGAAATACTAGATTATCTATTTGTTTTATAAAACATTATGATCCTCATGCTTATTTCTGAATTTGCATACTATACTATCTATATTATATTTTTAAATGCCCAAAAGATAAGTATTAAAATGCTTCCGATTTGCAATATAGCTGTGGCTGACCAATACCGGTTCTGAGCTATTACGGCTCACATAATGGTGTGTCAACACCACGACGGGAATGGCAGTTGAGTCACACAAAGAACCCTTTTAGTGGATCACTTTCGAACGTGTCTCGTAAAGAGTTCATAACCCAGCGATTTTTGAAAAATTGCCCGTCCGCAAGCGTGTTTCATGGATTGAGGGAGGAAGAGGGGATTAATCGCCATGAGGTTGTTTCTGTTCAGATGTGAAACCCCAGATTCTAGGAATCCTAAGATACTAGCTTGAATGCACAACACGTCCAAAATGCAATGAACGGGGCGGGTGTTTGTTCTTATGGAGATGATACTTTCTAGACCACATTCTCATCCTAAGGAGCTTGCTTTCTCATCCTTCTTAATCCAATATTCACTAGAAAAAAAAACCAAAATGGCCAGAGTGATTTTTGGCACATCAAAACCTGAATTGGGGATCAACGACGCATGCTCTGCATTATGTATGTAAACGGAGGGAGGTTTTTAAATGGCATTACACAAATTACTTAAATCCTATCCTAGTATTCTTTGGAAACTGTATGTTAAAATAGGGAGTTTCACGCGTGGTTTTTAAGGTGAAAAGTGACAGCGTTTGTGCTTGTCTCATTATTTTTTTGCTTTATGTAATTGATTGTCGCTTTTTTAAGTGTAAGTGGGTCCCGTGCCATGCCCAATTACAATTGTAAAAAGACAATATCCTGCAGCACCCTTCTGAAATATCCCTGCCTAGTACTTCCCCCCCCCCCCCCCCCTACAACATATGGAACACAGACTTGCAGTAGTGTTTACTCTAGTAACCCTTGACTCTAATGTATCTCAGGCACGTCAAACAAGGTTTACGGGCGGGTCTTGATCTTGTAGCCTCCCAATTCTCAAGTAAGATGATCCAGATCTGCAGCTTGCTGGCACAAGTGTGTTACAAATAGCCCTGTACAGCTGTATGGTGCGGCGGCCGGGACGTGCAGAGCACTAGACCTCCAAAAAAGCCACTTACTTAATCGGTTTTTCAATAACGGGATTGTCTCACCAACACGCCTAACTGCCATGTCTTCGTCCGGGGTGATGCAGGAAAGACAGGACTGGCCGTTTTTTTTAAATAGGAGAGAAGGTATGGTATTTTGCGTGGCCATAGGCTGTGGCTGGGTAGTTGGAAGTTAGTTAACAAGAGGCTTTCAGCTTTATCCTGTTGTAAGCATGTGATGCCACTATAACCAGATTTGAATTTTTATCCATCAAGTGTGCTCAAGAAATCATTAGTCTACATCCTAGTTTCTTGCCAGTGTCTTCATGGGGTAATAATGAGGCTCCAACCCAATTGAACCCCAAGACCCGGACATGTTAGAAGGAAAATTCTTTTAGCATAACATGCCAGGCGCGGTGTCAATAAACGTATTTTTAGCAGGATAGCTCGCAGAAATTGCGAAAGCAATCCTGTGAATCTCACTGTAACTGTGTGACAGGTGGAAATTGATTGGAATCCTGACTAGTTCGCTGCAGTATGTTTTGAAGATCTCTCATGTGAATAACTTTGATTGGGCTGTAAAAAACAAGTTGAGCTTGTAGTTGCCCTAACAGGATAAGACAAACCACTTGAAAATGAATTCTCCTAGAAGTGGAAGTAATCAGTGTGATGTCACTACCCCAAAAACTGTTCTTCAAACCTAGTGAGCGGCTACCTATTCTAGGCAATTATGTAAAGGTATCACATCTCATGTTCAGTGCTGCCTTCAAAAAAAAAACCTGATTTTGACCAATTTTCCTTTGCATATGGCAGATCCCAGATAGCCCTGGAAGAACTTGGCGGAATTTTAAAAAATACTTAAGGTGGGCAAATGGGAGCCTTTGTTAATCCTTGCTGTTTTTAAACAATAGTTTGTTAAAAATAGGGGTAAAATAAATAATTCTACACAAATTGTTCCCAGAATAGTGGCTTCGGAGATAAACAAAAAAGCTCTAATGCTCACCAAGTGCTGCATTTATATTAGATGTCAAAAATACCGTCATAGTGTTAAAATATTATATAATTTTTTAAAAAGACGGTTTTCATTTGAATAAGTTTTTTTTTTTTTTTGTTTTTTTTTTTGTTTTTTTTTTTTTTTTTTTTTTTTTAAAATGTATATTTAGTAAACTTGTTGATGGGCAAAATATGAATTTTCCTGAAACCATTAGTAATGTAATATGCTGATTCTAGTCTTACTCGCCACCAAACTTTTTGACTGATACTGGTAGAATAGTTGTACACAATTATGTTAGGTTGTTAATAGAGTTTTGTGCGTTGTTTTTAGGATATCCAACTGACAAAACAAAACTGTGTAGAAGAAAACCGTTTAGACTCAGAAATTTGCTAGTAAATTCAACAGACATTTCTAAGAAATTGGAAAAGTAACATGCATGAATTTGAACAGAGAAAAAATTGGAAAGTGAGAAAGACTGAAAAGGTTCTCCACAATTGTTAAAAGTAAAACTTGGTTTCTTTCACCACGAATTAAAAAAAAAAAAAAAACAAAGGACAGGTGTCAAGAAGAAGAAAAAACACAGCTAGTGAGTTTTTAAAGCACTGAGTGCTCCGTTCAATTGCACCGTAACAAAATTATTTTTCAAAGTTCTAAATGAGAGTAGAGCATGTTTTTATAACAAAATCCAATTGTCGAGTCTTTCTACTTAACAATTTCATGTGTAATTCAGTGTGGTACTTGCCATTTTTTTGTAAGTATTTGTGAAATTTACTAGTTAATTTCTGAGTGAAAATTCTACACCTGACATTTTTTTTTTAGAGAACCATCAAACTCTAACTGGAGTCAAGTAGTGTGGTGACTTGAAGTTCCATTACTTGGGATACTTGATAACGATACACAGTATACTTCATTTATGAGGTCCTTTTATGAGTTTATCTATGAAGTAAAAAAGCTTAGCTGCATATTAAACACGATGAGAAAGTACATTGTGTGTCCATTAGAGGAATTTCACAAAGTCTTGTTTTTTAAAGTTTAGGCATGTTTTAAGTTTTCTAATAGCTTCACAGCAGACGTGGACACATATACCAGAAAATTTTATTTACCGTTGTAACTGTAAGAAAACGTCTGTAGGGAAAAATTGCCTGTGAACCTCGCTTATGAGACACCATTTATCCTAATTGAGTTTTATCGCAAATCTCCTCCATTTCCGACTTGTAAATTTTCCCAAGCAGTAATTTACACATAAAGAACTCCCTTCCTCTGTTTAGATCAACCTGATGAACTGTGAGAGCTGTATTTGTTCCCATTTGTATTGATGGCCACCGCATTTTGGTGTTTTGTTTTCTGCTGAAAAATAAAGTCATTTGCCTTTCTTCTGGGTGGCGAGGGTATAGGCGGTTCTCCTGATAGGAATGGAAGTCTTCTTTGACCAGCAAGGTGAGTATATGTGAGTAAATGGATGTTTTTTGAATTCTTAAAATAGAGTATAGGGTGTTCTAGAGAACTTTGAATAGACGCATCGTGACAACACGACAAAGTGGCCTTCCAATATCGAGCGTTTCTGTTCCTGTTCTGAAAATGGTGGTCTTCACATATACTGTAGGTTATGATTAGCTCTCTTCACAAATGCTGTTCCATTCTGTTTGAGAGGCATTTTGTGAAAGTGTTGCTTTTGTATGCCACGTGGATATTCACCAGGATGGAAGTATAATCTGCTAGAAAGGTTTATATTTAGTCGGGGGTGTCTCGAGAGACCTGGAAAAGCAGATTATTGCGATGGGATCTTTTTCATCAGTCATTTGGGATTAAGATGACTGGACAGCCCCACCCGGTGAAAAATATGATGCAGGGATTCCTGGCTACCCCTCCTTTGTATTCGGACTGATCGGTTTTCACTTTCTAGACGTCTTAAATCGGCGTGGTGCTTTTGTGGGAGAAAAGGCTTTGGATTGAAGGGAAATAACTTACTGGAACTGCTATAGCTGCTGGAAATGGGGCCATGCAGTTTGGGGTTCTGTGAAGTTTAAACAGGACTCTGACTGAAGACATCTGGGAGTTTAGGCTGTCAAAAATATTAAGGTCCTAAACTGATATGGCCTATTTGTTGAGTAGAAATGGTTTTTTTGTGGGTTTAATAGTGCTTTGCAAGGCAATGCTGTAATTGGAAATTCCTTTTTTTCTTCACCACCCTTATTTAGCTTGAATCTGTTTAATGGTTTTTAGATCGATTTCAGACTTTGAGCTCTCTGTATTTTATATATTTTATATTTAGGCTGTCAAGTGATTGAAAGTTTATAAATGAATTAATATCAGACAATAGGCTTGGTTCAATAAATCATAATACCAGCCTCCAAATTTGAGATATTTTAAACATTAGTACGGCTTTAAGAGAAAATAAGTAGCAATAAAATGGGACATTCGAATTTGTTTAACTGTAAGAAAGCAATCTGTTGAAAAAGTCTTTACTTGAACTTGAAAAGTTTCAACTGTGCAATCCACTGCAAAATAGTAAAAATCATTTTTCATCTTTTTTTTTTTTACCTTTGACTGTTTAAAAAAAAAAAAGATGTAAATTCATTAAAACGTTTAAACTGTTTTAAAAACAAAAACAGTAAAATGCTTTATAAAAAAAAAAAAAAAAACCATGTGACCTTTCTGATAGGAAGGGGGGGGGGAAAAACCATTCAAAACTTCGTTTGCAGTATTTAAGGATTCAGTTCACTGTCATTCACTCTGGCTCATCAATTTTTAAAACATATTTTTTTTGCAGATCAGTCGTAACATAAAAATTAGCTTTACTTAAGCTTTAGCACTATTCTTTTACTGGCATTGCCAGACACTGGAAAAGTATTTTCACAAAAGAGGAATCTAGTTTAGTTTTCTTCTGGTGAATGGGTAAACTGGCCTGGACGTGGAGTGCAGGAGCATCGCAGGGGAAAAGGTAAACAGCCTTCGTTTATCACCTTGAATGCAGGAGAATTCACAAGTTTGATTTCCATTTCATGCTATTAATATTGATTTACTTGCAAAACAGTCACGGCTATAGTGGAGTCTGGGTTCATGCTGTCAGTACTTCTAAAAAGCAAACACTCCCTTTCCTCCTACGTTCTTTTTTTATCTTTTTTTTGCGGTTACGCCCAAATAAACGAACACTATTTGCAATAGACTGCTGTAGCTTTGGAAACCAATGCAGCTCTGTTAGGAGTTTGCAGTAAGCAATGACCTGCAATGCAAATCTCATCTGCATCCCTTTATGCAGATGGGCAATTTAAACGTTGTGCTGTAATACGAATGGTCCAATTCAATACCTCAGCCAACTGATTAGACCGACCATGTAAGAACACAACTGGACTTGTAGAGAGTGTAAAGAAAGAGAGAGAGATTTGGGTTTTTCTTTCCGTAGGCCCCTCTAAGGTGCGGGTCATGGGTGTGGCACTTTGTGCATCACAGCGAGAGTGAAACTGGTAATAATTATGAGCTGATGTAGAACCTCTAAACAGTTTATTCTGAATTCTCATTAGTGAACAACAGGGCTGGTTTAGTAAACACTCACACAGGGTAGCTTACAGTAAAGAACCAGAATTATGCACTGTGAAAATAGATGTTGCTAGCATCCTGCATTACTAGCTACATCTGTATCATGTAACATATGATGTTGTTTTTGGAAACATCGTCTGATATAGAGATTATTGATACATATCTTAAACTGGTAATTACATCCACTGTATCATACTGAATTCAACTTCATGAAATTCCAATTTGGCATTCCGTGCAGCTTTGCGAATTCCCTTTAAATTCACAGCCTCTTATTGATTGAAAGGCAGCCAGTTATTCACATTACTATTTGTCCATCACGGTACAGAACAGCATTGTTACACAACACTGATGAACCAGAGGCCAAATAGTCTGGATCGGGTGGATCCACCAATGAATCAAACGTAACTGAGAGGTGTCGTGACACTGTTTTGTAGAAACCAAATGCTCAGCAAGACGGTGCAAACATATGATTCAGCCCTCAGCATCATTTTCTCGCTGCTGTCACAACATATTAGCGTCTTCTGAGGTCAGGCATGCAGCTGTCCCTCACCTGCTAGACCCGGTTAAGCACATCTGATCCTTGGTTTCACGCTGTTATGTCTCTATTTTCAATTTAAGGTTCAGAAGAAATAATTGCCAAAAGACCTGTTATCCTATAGTTTTTTTAGAATGAAAGCAAATGAGACTATTGTCATGAACTTGGTACGAATAAAAAAACTGTTACATGGTGTAGCATCGCTCTACATCATGTTGTCTTGTGTTGGCAGATATGACCACACCACCTGTAGTTTGTTATTGAGATCTGTGTCTGAAACCCTTTTATACAGATACATATATTTGTTCAATCAGAGACAGAGATCGCAGGTAAATCATGCAAAGACTCCAGGCTATCATGATTTTTATTAATAAAAAATTAAAAACACAAACTTCCACTTTGTATTTTAGAAAAAGTCGGACAAGACGTGTTCTTGGAGGGTTGACTTATAAAATATAATTTTTTTCTTGTTAATCATTCAAGACTGTAACGGTTGGATAAGCAAACATCCATGAATTATAAAGAGATGTGTTTTTTTGAATGTTATTTTTTTTTCAACGTTCTTTGCTAGAGCAAATGACAGGTTAGGCCAAAAAATGTTTTTTTGTTTGTATGGAAAATGTGTGCAGGAGTTTCAGCATAACACTGGAAGTAGATCCTGTACACATTCCAGAGTCGATGAAAAGATGTAACAATCAATGAATCATTCGTAATAGGCTTCTTTCATAATACACTAAAACTTAATGCATTCGGCGTATTTTCCACAGACATTTTACTGCAGGACATAAATACAAAATATTGTACCACTGGGTGCTTTTTGAAAAAGTTGGATTACTTGTTTTTTTTTTTTTGTTTATATTTTTATTTTTTACCACGGCGTGTATAGTTTCAGGACAGAGCACTTTACTGTTTATAATACTTGCATATGACCTGTTTTTCTCTGGACAGACTGGTTGTATATAATGGATCAAATGGAGAGAGAAAGCTGAAAAAAGTGGTTGTCATCTTTTCTTTTGTAGACTGTCGGGGGTTTTTTTTGTTTTTCTATACAGTGAGGGACATTGGCCAGGGTACAGTGGCCCCATCCTTGATTATATTGCTTGTGGGTGACAGCAGTTTTACAGCCCGTCTGATAGATTTAGGACATACTTTTGGGAATGTGTTGAGACTGAAACAAGCTCCCATGTCATTCAATGCCCTTGGCCATTAAAGTGTCTAAGAAACACCCATTCATGGCCAATTCCTGATCAAGCTTTGATTGGAAAATGAACTTTTAACACAGACCGCTGTTCTCACTGATTTGATGTAAAGGCAGGAGAGAGTTTTTTCGCTCATTCTAATCAACATCTTTATGTTTCTGCTTCCTGTACTTGAAAAATGAGATGCATGTATAGATTGTCAGATCTGGTTTACATCTTCTCATGATGAAAGTATATTGCTTATTTTAGGAGGCCCTTCTCCTTTGGTTGCTTATCCCAAATGTAATGTAGGAATGAGGCTGAGGTTGCTGGTATTTTGGCCGACCATTGTGATCCATTCTTCTTTCTTCCTCTATTTTATTTTCTTTTAAATTTATATAACCAATTAAAAGTATGGAAAAATGTTCTCGTAAAGCGGCGAACGTGACCATTCATGCTCTAGTTTTTAAATTCCAGGTGTGTAAGCAACTTTTCTTTCTGTGTTTTCCAACTTTTTTTTTTTTCTTTTAAACTGCCTGTGAAATTACAATTTGAATAATTTTAAAGTTGTTTTCGGAAAACAAGAACGCATGCTAACATGACAACAAAGCTGTTTAAAAAGAGAGGTTGGGGCAAAGAGTCCTTTTACATGGAGAAGGTTTGGGTGTGTATTATGCTAATTTTCTTTGCTGCAGGGCATGTTTTCGGTTATCTAAAATAATCAATTTTCATCAATATTAGAATGAGGGTATTTTTATATTATGTTCTTGCATAAATCAAATATAAATAAGCAAAATTAAAAACATTTAAGTGCACAAACTGGTTTTTGAATCCTGGCGGAATGCAAATTTCTGTACATAGTTATTAGTTACATAGTTATCAGTGAAGTTATTCTCATTTGAGAGTCCTTTATTTTTTGTAAATCCCTTCATATTGTTTTTTTCCACTCAGAAATGCTTTATGGCAGATGTAACCTTCTCAGCTTCACTTACTAGACTTAAATATAGACATGTAAAAACTGCTGCTTAGTTTGCAGCTGTGAGATGACTCATTTTGTGCCAGTGTTTTACACACGGTTTGTTGATAAATCTGGGCAGAGGCGTGTATTCGATTGTAGTGGTATTTATTTGACGTCAGTGTGAGAGTTGCAGTTGTTTAAGAATGCAAGTGTGCAAGTATCAGATGTGAGGACACAAAGAATACTTTTGACATTTCCTTGGGAAAATCCTTACTGTAGTTAATGAATGGCTAATTCATAGATATAATTGGCAGATGGATTGTATATAGCATCGGCCAAGACTTTCAAGTTTACTTTCTCTGAAAAAGGCGTGCTTGAATGGATGCAGGGGAGAACAGATAACTATCTTTAACAAAGCTACTGTCAGCTGCTGTTTGAAAATATGCTGCATTTTCTTAACACAATGGAGACATTTTTCAAACTTACCCTTCATTACATTCACATAATTGCCCTTGATGTTGGAAAAGTCAGAACTTTCGAGTTTCCAACACTTTCCTTAACTATTAAAGTGCTTTCAAATCACACATTAATTAAGAAGTAGCTTTTGTTTTTGTACAGTAAAATGTTGATTGCAGATTGGCAGACCCGCTAATGTGCATTTGCACTGATTTTGCTGCATCGCATGTAGATATTTTGTTCACATCGTTCCTAGTGTTAAAAATACATAATCAAACTGGTGCAAATAGATATAGGATACCAATGCCCTAATTTAGTTCACTGTACAGAACATGAAGCTTTATGCACATTATGGTTTCAGATTTCTTTAACTACACACCATACAATTTGGCTCTTTATACCATATAGTACATTTTCAATAATTTACATGCATTTTATGTTTTAAACCTTTAGGGTTTTTTATGTTTGTCAGCTAAATAAAATTAGGTAAGGTTTTTGTCTAGATTTCAAGAATATGTTTGTGATGGGGTTTGTCATGAATTAGAAATAGGAATTAAAAATTTATCAATAATGTTTTTTGCATGACTGCAATCATTTTGTGGCAAAAGTGTGATTTGCGAAGGTTAATTGCTTGGAATACATCTATATATATATATTAGTATATATATAGGATATATATATATATATATGATAACTATCAGTCAAAAGTTTGACACCTTCTTTGTTTTTTTCTTTATTTTCATTGTGTTCAATTTTGCATATTAATACTGAAGACACTGAAATTATGTAGTATCAACAAACATGTGTTTTGAAAAAACCCAGAATTTTCTTCTTCAAAGAAACTATATAGCCCTACACACACACACACACACACACACACACACACACACACACACACACACACAACACACACACACATTTCACATTATATATTACTTTTATGTGTTGAGTCCTGTATAAAAGTCATTTCACAGTCCTGAGCTTGCTTCAGTATGTAACACAAGTAACACTTTTTCACCAAGAATACAATGACGCAAGCACCGTCACTGATACTGATGTTACAATTTACGTCATTTCAATGATTAGCATCCACTGCTAATTTCTGTATTTAAAACATATTCAAGAGTCTTTTGTGGCTAATTCAGCCACTACACTCTCGAGTCTCCTTTTGACTAAAAGAACACAGCTCCATATGAATCATCCCATTTTTTTGTGAATCAAACTACCAGTCTAGCGCCACAATATCGCGCGTCGCAGAGGTGTTTGTTGTTGTCTGCAAGTGACTGCACATGAAATATTGATCTCATTCCTCTATTAATTGTCTGTTTAGTTGTCTTGGTAGTATTTTGTGACACCCAGTCTTTGTGACCATCACACTCCATTTCAGACGGCAAAGCCACAACTCTGCTAAAACGTCTCTTCTTTTGCCATGGAGCTGTTGCTTTCACTGTGTGTTCTGGTGCTGTGTATCATTACTCTGATTGTAAGGGTGAAAAGTGGCAGCAGCTGGAGAGCCATTCCTGTGGGAATACCTGGGAAAATGTTTTATGTAAGAAATTTGTTTAATCTTACTGTACCTCAAGGGACATATGGCATTATTCAGAGGTCACCACCTTGAGTCAATACATTCTAATGGCTGACTAATTTAAGTCTTTTAAAGTTAATACCTGATATCTAAGGCCCATAGGGGTTACATGAGAGCGTTCAGAATGGAACTGTGCATGAAGCAGTCTTATAACTTGTCTGTTGCGACACTCAAAGCATAACATGGCATGTTAGTTACACTATGCTCAGAATATGACAGGTTACATGTAGCGTTAATTTAGATGTCCAGTGCTATGATAAAAGATAGGAAAATTGTGTTTTCGCGATACTATTGCACCGTTGTGCAAAACAACCCCACACATTTTTTATACTGAACGTACTTACATTTTTTTATTTGAAATGTAGAGTTCAGTGATATTTATGATAGACAGATTCCAGTGGCAGTGGTGAAGAAGCCCAGCATGTTTTCCTAAGTGAAAGTTTAATTCAGATAGTATCATCCTGAGCTCATACTTACTTCCAAACGTTTGCAGCAATGAATCGGCTGAGTGGGCAAATGGGAAACTCACCCAAAAGCATTTCCTGGCGTAATCCCCCCTTGGCATTTTGTGGCCAGCAACTTGAGATATCTCTGTTACTAACCACTGGATCTTTGTTCCAGAGGTCTTTGAAGGCCTGCCATTCAGCCATGCTCAACAGTTCTCTCTGCTGCTTAAAACAATGCGTGCCTCTGAGATGGGCTGTTTTCATTTAAATTAAAATTTGATCTCAATCAAAAGCTGAAAAAAAAAGTATGCTGTTGAAGTCTGTTGCTGCACATTAAATGTAATGTTTATTTGAGGTGTTGTAGGATGTCTATTATGTTGCTGAGCGGTTTATGTCTGACATAGTCAGATTTGCACACTTTTGGACACTTAAGTCACACTTAATAAAGCACTGAATCAAGTGGCAACTCCCAAACAGCTTGTCTCAGAACTAAATTTTATTTTTAAACAATTGGTGTCCAATGTGAAGGTTTGGTTTGATTTTGTGGGTTGGGATTGGTTTGTTTGGGATTTGTTTTGTTTGGTTCCATCTTGTTTTTTGTTTGGTTTTTCATTTCAGTTTCATTTGTTTAGGTTTTGTTTTTGCTTGGTTTCATTTGGTTTTGCCTGGTTTTGTTTAGTTTGGTTTCATTTGGTTTTGTTTGTTTGGTTTCGCTTGGTAGTATTGTTTGTTTTTGGTTTGTTGCCAATGTCAGTGTTTGTAAAGTCTTACAGGTGTCCTAGCAGAATAACCAGATTTCTACTCAATTTTCAATATACTGTTTTATAATTTGAAGCCCTGTGGTAAAGCCTTTTTATTTTAACCAATTGGTTGTGCAATGTTATTTTATGTTTAAATTAAAACAATAATAAACAAATGTAAGAAATATATTGACTAAATTTTGAAAAACAAGAATAAATAGTCACCATTTTGATTTTTGATTTTATTTATTTTTACTACAAGGTAGAACCATGGTTCCATATGAAAATCTTTTTTGTGAAATGTTTTATTTATGCTATATTTCTTTAAAAACAAAATCAAAAAGCCTCTTGATTTAGTATTTCATCTGATGTGATGATAGTTCATATATAGTGCTGCTACATTGCGTCCAAACAGCTTTTTGGGACCGCTCTGGTGTTGTGTGGTGTCTCTGTATTGGGAAGATGCCAGATTTGTATTGTGACTGGGCCTGTATCTGCAGCCAGGATGTGCACTGTGCAGTACATAATTATCGAGCTGCGCAATTGTGAGCACTAGACTCCCGTGCGGCAATTTTTGCACCTCCAACTGGCAGTGAAGAGGACCCCGGAAAAGAGGATTATCAGCCCTGATTCTAACCCATCTTTGACCTCCTCGCTTGTGCTCGACAATGCCCAGACTTGGCTACGCGACCAGGTCCTAACTTAGTAGTTCGGGCCTGCTCCATCCTCATCTCTTCTTTCCCCGAGGTCGTGAACAGCCGTGTATGCCTGGAGCTCAAATCAAGTCCTCCATCTGAAAAGGGCAAATGCAGCTGTTCTTAACTGGGGCTGCTCTCGGGGATGTTGGGACAACAAGGACACAAGGTGCACATGATTCCCTCAAGGAGTCATTAGCATTGTGCTCAAAAAGCAGGAAAGGAGTGCATCTCTCCCAAGACCCCTCTGCAAACATACATCATTACACCTGTAAGAGCAAGCCGTGGTCTAACCTCCATCATGCGTCCGTCCCAGTGAGAGCTTCCCTTCACCTGCGTTTTCACAGTACTGCAATCCTGATCAAGTTTCAGTGCAGATTCTTTCTTACATTTATCTTCGATAGCCTCAGCCGAAGTTTATCGCTTGCTGGATTGAGGATATCTTGAGAAGAATGGAACACTAACTTACTGAACACTGCACGTTATACATACTGCATTATGGCCTATTTTCTTTATGCATTATGCAATGCATAAATGCTTCAGATTGTGGGATACAACATTTTTTTTTTTCTATTTTATTACGTATTTCTGTTTTTGATTATTTCTATTCTTCCATATTTTTGTATTTTTTATTGATATTATATTTTAATTTAATTTTAAATGTTATTTTTGTATTATTATTATATTATTATTATTATTTATTAGTATTATATTTGTTTTTTTTTCCTTTAATTTTTTTTAAATCTTTATGTATTTTTTAGTTCTTTATAAAATTTTTGTTTTTGTTCTTTATTGAATTTTCATTGAAATCATGCCTGACCAATCGGCAGGTTTGCGCATTATTCCCAATTAGTATGCAAGTAACAATGCTCTCTTGCAATTTCATTGGCTATTTTCAAGAGAAATCTGCAAGAGAATGAGAAGTGCGGAAAATTACATATCTAAAATTTGATTCAAATTCAAGCCTCACACTCATCATTCTCACAGAAAGAGTCTAGTAAGACAGCTGATGCAAAAGGAGCTTTGCCCAGATTTACACATCTTATTTGTATTGATCTTGTTTTATGGACAAGGTTTACAGATTAGTGGCTCTCTTAACTGAGCTTTCACTCAACTGTCTTGACAAACTCCTCCCATCATAAAATAAAGAAGTCGCATCTCTATCCGTGAGTTTGGAAACACATTAAAAAAAGGGCGAGGTGCTCATCTGGCAATAATATAATTTCAGTATTAATAGTCTCACTCGAAAGTTCCCTAACTAAGAGGCTAAATAGCTGTATTTTCAGGGCCAGCGTTTCCGGGCTCTCTAAGTAACCTCGTGACTTATTTCAGAGATCTCTCTCTGTGTAGTCTGCGGCGGTCCTTGATGTGTCACACCTAAACAAAGGAGCTTGCTGTAAATGTTAGCCTGTCGAGGGGGGTGGGAGGCGGGTCAGGCCTCATTTATCAGCCACGCGGGGGCTGGTGTTCTTGGCGCGGTGGGGGGGGGGGGGGGGTGGGGGGGTGGGGGGGCTGGCGGTTTCACCCTTAACCTTCTTCTATTTTTTTTCCCCCACATGTCCTCTATCTTTGCTTGTCAGCACAAGGAGTTTGTGGACGTTTTGCCTGTGGGTTTTGCCTTATCTCCAATCAGATTTCACTCTCACAAAGCCCTGGCAAGGCAGGTGGGATGGGAATTCCTAATCCCGGCTCCAGCCGGGGAACGCATGAGAAAGAGAGTGTGTTGTTTGTGTTATATTAAGGGTGTGCTATTTGTGCAAATCATTCTCTAAAAAGCACAGAAGTGAGGGAAAACAGATTTGTCATTTAAATGAGGCCATCTCAACACCTAAGACCACTCATTCTTGCCATCAGTGAGATAAGCCGCTTGTGCTCGGACGGGTCCCGACATGGAGGGGTTTTTACTAAAAAAAATGGCTGGAGCGGCTCCCTGCTGAATTCCTAACTTGGGGTACATCAGACTGTACGATTGTCGCTTAACTGGTAAGAATTTCGCTCTAAGTTGTTTGTCAGGATGCTGTGAGGAGGACCAACTCTGTGATTAAACTGGCTCCTGTTCTTTGTGTCTCCTCAGGGTTTGAAAGGTGATTCTGGACCTCAAGGCCTGCCTGGTCCAAAGGTGATAAAGAAGTCCACCCTGCGAAGTTTGATTTCTTGTACCAACCTTAACAAAACTGTAGCACAGAGAGAGATAGATGCAGAAGTCTCTATGTTTTTCAGACAGTGAGTTTCCATTAAATTTTTTATATACCTGTACATTGCAAGCCTTAGAGGTCTATTATGTGAGTCATTCTTATGAAAAACTCTGCAAATTTGTTGGCTGAACATTTTTTTATTATTAATTATCATTTTGAACATTTAAAAGTTTGAAAAATGTCACTGCTTAAACTTCTAGAACTCATATTTCCAACAAAGCCCAGTTTCCAGCCATTACTACCCCAGAGACGCCTCCAGACCAATATTCAGCATAGCAATCAACGGATAAACTTGCAAAATATCATAGTTATTTGTTAGAATTTAAATATGAGTCTGAAGGTCAAACAGGGAGGAAATGTCTGCATAATAGGGTTGACCAAAAAATTAGGTACAGTATGAACATGATTTTAGCATTTTATCAGAAGCTGCATAAAACACGTTAAAAAAGTACATATTGAAATGATATATTTGAATTTTAGAAGTTACCTATTTGCAGTTCTTCTTCGTAGTAACGCCATTAAAGTGCCCCCTATTATGCCATTTCGATCTTGCCTTGTGTGCAGTGTAGCCGTATATGTAAATGATCTGCAAAGTTGTTTAAAGCCTGGAAAAGTGCATGATAAATAAAGTTACTGGTCTCCCAGAAGAAAGAATCTACTCTGAACAGCCTGAAAGAGTCATCAGTAATTTGAATCCCAAATAACCACATTTGCATAATCCCCGCCTATATTCTATTGTTGGCCAACCGCAAACAACTTGACCCGCCCCAAACACTAGCCTTGATAAAAAATAGAATGTTTATATTTTCTTCGGGGATTTAAAATATGAAACTAAATGGGTGTATCGTTTCCGACACGCCCTGTATGCGGTTGACAATCAAAACAGACTTGGCCATCTGACCAATCAGAGCAAAGGTTAGGGGTCACAGAAAGGAGAGGTTTAGAGAGACTGAATCTCAGAACTGCTTTGAACAAATCATTTGAGGATAGTTGGAAAATGAGATGATATTCAATGCACATTTTGAGAAAATGAAAGCCTTTTTTTCGACCCTTGCATGCAAGTTGTTGTTTTCCTTATTGTAGAAGACTCCAAAACAAAATAGGGAACCTCAAAAAAAACTGCCATTATATGGGCACTTCCAATGCCAAAGATTATGAATGGACATGCATTGGCTGATATTCTGAGTAAAATATTTACACTAATGTTAAAAAAGTTTGGGATCTTTTCGATTATGCAATTGGGGCAGACTGTTGCCTAATGGTTAGAGAGGTTGGACTGGTAGCCCGGGTTGGACTTTTAACACCGAAGGTCGCAGGTTCGAGTCTCAGTGCTGGCAGGAGTTGGTGGAAGGGAGTGAATGAACAGCGCTCTCTCCACCCTCAGTACCGATGCTGAAGTGCCCTTGTGAGCAAGGCACTGAACCCCCAGTTGCTCCCCGGGCCCTGAAATATGGCTCTGGGTGTGTGTTCACGGTGTGTTCACTTCTCACGCTGTCTGTATTTCCCCTTGGATGGGGTTAAATGGAGAGCACCAATTCCGATAGTATGGGTTACCATACTTGGCAAATGTCACGACTGTTCAGCTTTTTTTTTAGAAGCACAATCACGATGCTACAAAGAAACTTGTCACTATATCCATTCATTGATCATTTAGCTTATATTGCTTGTGCTGAGTTTAGCCATGTTAGTAAAATGTCTCTGTAAATTCAGGACTGATGAAATGTTGCTCATTTTGAGGGATGTGGGAATCAATTTTTATTACTGGCCTTCACATATGTAGTGACTGGGAAAAACATAATGTACACTATATGAGAACACATAAGAAAACAGGCAAAATGCGGAGTGTGACTAGTATGTAATTATTGAAGGAATGTATTGACAGTTCATTTGCAAAAAAAAACATTTGAAATAACATGGTTTACATTAAAGCATTACACTGGGAGTCTATAGAGCAAGGCATTCCAGAGGGTTTCAGAACAGAAATGTGGAAGCTCACATTTTTGTAAGGGGGGAAACCAAATTATATTGTACTATTTTTTGTTTGCAAGACAAATAAGAATGTTCTCAGAGAAAATTGTCTTCATAAATATCCCTAAAATATGGATGTATAAAACAAGACTAAAAACATTTTGCAAGTTTATGGTCCAAATAAACATTAAATTGAATTAAAATTAAATTATGTTTACATTTTAAAATAAATTATTTTACTAATTTTTTTAAATGAGTAAGTATAACATGTGTGGTTTTTAAAGTTTGTAAATGATATTTTCAATGCAAGACAGTACAAAAATAATTATTATTAGGATTTATTTTTTATTTATAAGTTCCAGTGCAGTGCTTTTAAGTGCATGACTATACTATAAACCCAATTTTTGTTTGTTTTCACAAACACATTATTTTTCTGTGGTAACAGATGGCATGTCACAGATGTGGTTAGTAGAACACAAATAGCCCTTTAATCTAGAACTTTCCTTTAAAATGCGGTCCAGAATTTCCAGCTCATCCAGACAGACCTTCACAGCAGGGAAGATGTGACTTTCTATGAAACAGTTGTAGAAAGAGCTTCCTACTCTGATATCTGATTCCCCAACACACCGTGCACCACAGACACACGCGTTTCACGTGGCACCAGAACCACAGCGGGACTTGCTTTGCAAACAATATATCACAATGTTAATTCTGTAATTACGCTGGCCACTACTTACCCATTTGGTCTGTTACAGTATTGAGGTTCTTTGTTTCCCTGCATGCTCACGTAATTGGTGTCCAATGGCAGTGTTTTCAAGCCTTGAAGTCTAATGAGCTCCTCTGCGTTAGAGCAGGGAATAACCAGCTTCTTTTCATCTCAATGCTCCCAGTCAGCACAGAGGGGGGGAGGATAACCGTTAGTTTGGATTGAAAACTGACAGTCGGAAAGACCACGTCATGCTCTTCAAACCATAGAATTCTCTATGAATATCTTCAAAATCTTTAGGTGTTCACCACTTTTATATTTCTGCAAACTTTGATGTGGAGTTTCTGTGGATTTAAATTGAACTTTTGAGGAATGCCTCTGCCTGTTTTTGTCAAAGGCCTTTTGACTTAAACTGATATCTCCTGCTTGTATTTTATAACCTTGAATATATGAAAGTCCTTCATTTAAGAACAAGGATAAGCACAGTCATATAGGGACAGCCTGGTCAAATTATTTATTTATAGATTTTTCTCAGGTTTTTCCTCACAGAATTATTAATTAATTATTATCTTAAAGGTATGGTTTCCTTAATTAAAATTTTGTCCTTTTTTTTTTTTTTTTACCGGTAAGTCCGATCGTCGGCTTGGTGTGTCCCAGGCTTAAGGAATCGTCGGCTTGGTGTGTCCCAGTAGTTTTTATTTTTTTTTTGGTTAAAATGTCGGAACAGTATTTTCTCTTTTTGGTGTGAACTATTCCCCAAATTATGTAAAAATATGAGTAAAATACAATAGTACAGATAATTTTTAAGTGTGTATTATTTACATTTGTATTTGCATAATTTCTCAGTATTTCACAACGCCTTCTGAAATATTTAATTATTGATTGGCAGTGGTCAGATAATTTTTGTATAATCGCCACTAAAACTGTGTAATAAGTGGGTGAAATATCCCTTTAAGCTGCTTGGCCATTTATGCTAATAGACTATATAGATGGACCTTCATGGTCCTGGGGTTTTTATAATGCGACCATGACTGTTGTTAACTGGAGGAACAGAATGCTTGCAGTTTAGATGACTTGCTTTTATTTGGCACAGTAATAAATCACTCCGCTGTATTTCTTGACTCTATTGCAGGGGGAAACCAGGTCTGCCAGGTCCGGGAACACTCTTCTGGTACGCCATCTCACTGTGTGTTTTATTTCAGAGCTCTATGTTAGAACCTCAATGTAGAAACAGACTCTTTTTAAATGAAACCTATCATGAAGCATGATCTGCATTATTAATGATATGCATTAAGCACTGAAATTTATGGAGAATCATTGCTAAGGTTTTAGGAAATGGTTAACATGACCAATAGCTGATGAGGAAAGGTGCTCCAAGGGTGTGTGACTGATACGTGCAATCTTTATACAATAGGACCAAACAAGTAAAACAGGAATTTCAAAGCTGAGAGAGAATTCACAATATTACTCCCAACTTTCCACAAAAATATTAAGCAGCAAAACAGTTTTCAACCAAGATAATATGAATGAAGTGTTTCTTGATCACCAAATCATCATATTAGAATGATTTTCTGCCAGAATTCATGTGACCACTGAAGAGGCTGGAAAATCTAGAAATAGCAACATGGCATTACGGGAATAATTATAATTTTTATAATAGAAAACTGTATTTTTTACGTTTACTGTATTTGGTCTGAATAAATGCATGTCTTGTTGACTCTTACTGCAACCAACAAAAAAACTACATGAAAATGCAAGTATAAAATGGTATTGTGATGTTTCATGTTGTTTTAATACTAAAAATACTGCATTCATTCTCGTTATCTACAACTAAAGAACTAACAATTTAAAATCACAGAAGAGCCCAAACAGGCTCAGTCAGGGGCAACCAACAGCAGTGTGGACAGACTGTGGAGGGTAGATTGTGTCCTGCAAGTAGAGAGATAATAATCCACACATTATATGAGGGACACGTTCTACTACATCTCATAAGACACCCGAATGGGATGTATGCTCTATGTGTGTGAGGGATATAGTAATGCAGATCTGCCCTTTTATGTAAATAAACATTAAACTAAACCCCAGCGGAACTATATCAGGGGTGTAAACAGTTATTTACTCATGCTAAGTTTTACATTTATGAGGACAAGGAGGAATACCAGGGATTCAAATGTGAGAGCCGATAAACACACTGCCACATCACCACTCCCTCTTGTAGTCAAGTTGTAAAATCATTCAAGTCTAAAACATTTAACAAGCTTTAGCAGCTGAAATTCTTGATATGTTTAAACTAAATAGCATTTAACCAGTATTTTTGAGGATGCCAGCTGAAGATGACAACTTTGCATCTCTTTGCATCTGAAAGGCTGGTCTGTGTGTGTCTTGTGTATATGTGGACTGGTCATGCGTTTTGTCCTTTCAGTGGGTCAGTGTGCTGTAAAGATATGTTTCCCTGACCTTTGTTCTAAACAGTGGTAACACAGCTGAAGTTAATTGCCGTCTTTCTTTGATGAAATACATGATAATTTGTCCTCCTCTTTTCTTCTAGGTTGAAGAGCAAAACTCAAAAAGGGGACCAGGTAAAAAAACATTTCATTTTGTTATAATATAAACTGAATTTCATCAAGTAGCAGTGCATATTTGACAGATTTTTCTTGAGAATTTTGCATTCGTGGAGGTAAGGCAGCACTAACTACTGAAATCCACCTTTTCCTTGATTTTCCTGAATTTGATGATTCAGAGCGAAAAGCATTGTGATTTTTATTCCGTGTGTTTTAATTAAACACCGCTATAAAGATCTGATGGTGCTCCTTCCGAATTTTTTTTTTTTTTTCCACAAATTTCCGAAACTCCTAACGCACAGACTCAAAATCATTTCTGTAGAGGTGACTTTCAGCTGAAAGTCACTATTTAATTGTTGAGAATGTTCAGCAGTCAAAATGATGGCATCAGTTGTAATTCGTACATTCAAAATTGTGATTGGTCTTCATATCTAATTTTCTTAAAAAGGCAATATTGTGTTATGCGTTTCTTCACACAGAATTATTATTAAAGAATATTCTCATGATTCAAGGCCTTTAAGGATGCCACTAAATTGCTTCACAAAAGTGACAGTGAAGGCTTTTATAATGTGTTATAAAGACTTGTATTGTTTGTGTTAAAAATGCTTTTGAAAAAAAAAATTGTTTAGAACATTATTAAGAAATGTTTCTTGAGTATCAAATCAGGATTTTAGAAGGATCATGTTACACTGAAGACTGCCTGAAAATTCAGCTTTGCATAACAGGAATAAATTACATTTTAAAATATATTAAGACAGAAAATAGTTATTTTAAATTAAAATAACTTGTATTTTTAAATTTTTAAATTTATTAATTTTAAAAAATTTTTAGGATAAAGTAATTTTAATAAAGATTAGAGTTAATATGTTTTTTAATGAAAATGTTACTTAATTTTCTTGAATTTTTTTTTATTTCATCATTTTATTTTGTTGTCTTCCATAATGAAGTTTACCCATGAGCTGCAACATGCTGTTTAAACATCTGTCTCTCAGCAGTTTAGTAAGTGCCGGCATGTAAACCCATTCAGGCAGAGCCAGCTGCTATGTCCTCATATTTAACATAAATGTTGCTTCTTGATGTAATCATGTTTTTGGGAGCATTAATGACCATGGATAGGTGGAAACCTAGATTTGGACCAGCCTGCTTTATTGCTGCAAATACTTTCTGAAAACTGAAACCCTGATCTTTTACCCATCTTCCCAGGGAGATGGCGGGCCTGCCAGGTAAACCAGGAGCACCCAGGGAAAGAGGGCAAAAGGGTGAGTAAACCGAAGCAGGTTGCCGCCTGTGTGGGCTGGATCAATGTTGTCGTTATAGTGTGTTGTGTGACCGAACCCATCAGCGAAGACGAAGCCTTCAGGAGTGACCCGGCAGCAGCTGGAAACGAGAAAAAGATCAGGGAGCTCTGTGTGGGCTTGGTCTCATGGGAATGGGGATGAGAATATTCAACTATAAGGTCAATCATAGACTGACAGAATGTGTGGCTGACCCCAACAGGAAACAATCTCAAGGTTGATTTACAGTTCAATTGTGACATGCTGGAACACATTGAGGAAATATACTCTTTCATTATTGATTTTATCCTTGTGTTTCTCAACCCTCCTGCTAAGGGTTAATTTGTTGGTCTGGCCCATGGCATGAAAGCTTTATGTGAAATTTGAACTGCCTGCAACAAATTGCAGTTGCGCGTGGTCCGCTTATTTGAATTACCAAGCAAGCCGTTGAGCCATTTCACTAGAGGCGCGCTAAACACCTGTTAACGCAAATGTTATCTCGGCTCCCTCGAGTGGTTAATGGTCCTGAATTGCCGTACAGTTGTTTCTCGACACCCCTGAATGTGATAAAAAGTATTAAAAATGCATGCCACTTAGATGGAGGAGAATACTTGGGTCCGCCGCAGGGACTGTAAGCACAGCATTAAGCCCATTCAACAGAATGAATGAATATTTATTATCCCTCTGCAGTGGTGTTCACTGGAGTGTTATCATGACACTTGGGTATTTTCAGTTCAGTGATGGATTGAGTGATGCACTGTGCCATAGACATCTGGATTTTGTCCACATTGGTTGGGAGCGTTTCCACTCAGAATGGTTGTACAATTCCTTGCTCAAGTTCACAATTATATATATATAGTGTGTGTGTGTGTGTGTATATATATATATATATATATATATATATATATATATATATATATATATACACACTATTTTTTTCCTTTTATTTTTTAACTTTTTTAATTTTAAGTAATTATATATATTTTAATTTTTTTTGTTAATTTAATTTTTTTTTTATTTTATTTTAATTAAAAATTTGCTAGACATTGTACAGCTACGTATCTTAATCCACATAAATTCATTAAAACAATTTGTTAGTAGCTATAATGAAATTATTCAGAACTTTTTTAAATATTTATTTTGATATTAAATTATTTATTTATGAATGTTTGTTTGTTAGAAATACAGCTATCTAACTCCACATAAGTTCATTAAAACAATTTTGTTGGAAAACTATAACAAAATCATAAATTTGTTGGCAATAAATTTCATTTATTTATTTATTTATTTTTCATTTATGAAAATTTGTTAGAAACTAGAATGCTAGAACTTAATCATATAACGAAATCATTATGAATTTGTTTTCAAAGCATAAAAACTGGTTGCACATGATCAATGAATGTAATATTTTGTAACAGTTCTGTCATCTGGCCTGAAACACTTTTAAACCGGCCCAGAGCCAGCAGATCCATCCTTATTGTTGCTCTGGATCATTAGTCTTGGATATCCAGACGTTTGGCGTATGATCTGGTGGAACAGTGCAGCTTGTTCTGGTGGAGAACAGCCAGATATTCCAGGTAGAGCCGGTTTGGTTGACAATAAAGTGACCATCCACAGGTCACAGGTTTTTTTTTGTTCTCCATGCTGGGATTATCTGAAATAGATTATACTATGAATGCCAAAAAAATGTTTAATCTGAATTTTTGTCAGTCCAACATTCAGTAATATATTCACATATATAAGTCAAAGGGAAAGTTCACCCACAAAATGAACATTAACATTTACTCACATTCTGTGAGACACAGAAAAAAATGTTGTTACATACAGTTGTAAATTGGGTCCATATGTTGTTTGAAACCCAAATGTTCATCAGAATACAGATTCTACTGTTTTGTTCTATATAAGTCATACAGGTTTAGAATGACAGGTGTATGAGGGTGACTAAAATAATGACAGGATTTTCGATTTTGGGTGAACTATTCCTTCAAAGCAGAATGTACTGTTCTGTGAATGATGTCTGAAAAAGCTATCTCTTTTAGGCTGCTATTGGATATTACTTTCTCTCTCATAGACCAAAACAAGAAGTGTACTTTCGAGGCACAATAATATATGCATTTTGATACAGTCAGTTAAGCATTTTATTAAAAAACTTTTCTCAGCCCTACCTTCAGTGAGATTAAAAGGCCACTACAAGCCCATTGACCTTATGTGGAAAATTCTGAACATAATGTCAGCTTCTACCATCATGATTCCTCTTTAATTGGTTGTTGTTACAGAAAAAAAAAGCTGTTTAGAATCCATACACTGTGTTCTAATGATCTTGTGTTTGTCACCCCACGAATTCATTAAATTCTCTGCGCTCGCAAGGGGATCGCGCTAAGTTTTACCACCCACATGAGTTAGTTTGCCCAAAGACTTTGCTTAGACTGAATTCTTTTCCCGTTCTGCCATTCAAATCAGTGTCAAGTATGTGTTTTGTTGCTGTTTGGCCCTATATATAACTTTTGCTTTGATGACTGCAGAGCTTCCCAGCGAGCAGAGATGTGGTAAGGTTACGCGGGTTATATTTGGCGAGTCACATGCAGCCGGGTAACTTGTAGAGCAGGACTGCGGCGCTCTGCAGTCTTAGAGGCTATTTGGAAAGAAAGGAGGACATGGGTCATTATAACTGGCTTCTAGAGCCGAATACGAGGCTCTGCTGGCGAGAGACTCTCACCCAATTAGCAGCTCTCATTTTTCCACACCAGTGTCGTTCTTACACAGCTGCCATCTTTGTGGCAGTGAAATTTTCACTGCTAGCAAGGGTAAATCTTTGGTCTTTGTCATGTCACGTGTTAGCATTTATTTGCATGTATTTATTTCGCCAACCAACCAATAGTTTACAGTATTGACATGTAATCTATGAAATGATGACTTTTTTTAATCCAGCTGTATTTACTCATTGCAACTTATAACATCCATGTGAAAGATATAACACCAACATGTTAGAAAAAAAAAAAAAAACAGAGTCACTGAGTTGCAAAATGGATCACCCCTCAATCAGGTGTAGCTAATCACCTTCACCTTGATCATTTTGATTAGCTCAGCATGAAAAGAGCTTTCCTGGAGCATTTCAGTCCTTGGTAGTGAAACAAACAATCAACAATGGGTGGCAAGGAACTGTTAGAAGATCTCTGGGATAATGTTGTGGACAGGCACAAATCAGGAGATGGATACAAATTTTTTTTAAAGGCTTTCAATGCCTAGAAGCACAGTGAAGTCTATTATTAAGAAGTGGAAGGTATTTGGTACAACACAGACTCTCCCTCTATCAGGACGTCACACCAAACTGGATGAAAGAGCCAGGAGGAAACTGATCAGAGAGGCGACCAAGAAACCTACAGCAACTCTGAAGCAGTTGCAGGAGTTTATGACAAAGAGTGGTCATTGTGTGCACGTGACACACAATATCACAAATTCTATATAAATGTGGTTTGCATGGGAATGGTTGCAAGGAAAAAAAAAGCCACTCCTCAAGAAGAAAAGCCACATGCAGTCATGACCTGCGCTTTGCCAAAACACACTTTGAAGATTCTGAGGCAGATGAGAGTAAAATCGAATTATTTTTGGTCTCAACACCAAATGATATGTCTGGTGGGAATCCAGGACAGCTCACCATCCAAATAACAGCATTCCTACAGTAAAGCATGGAGGTTGTGATATCCTTAGTTCTGCAAAGAAGAGTGGGCAAATATTGCAATGTCTAGATGTACAAAGTTAGTAGAGAAAAATACCAGCAGACTAAAGGCTGTAATTAAAGCAAAAGGTGGTTCAACAAAATACTGACAGAATGGGGTGATCATTTTTCCATCTCAATGATTCTGTTTTTTTTATTATCTTTTTTTTCTGACATGTTGGTGTTATATCTTTCACTTGGATGTTATAAGTTGCAGTAAACACAGCTGGATAAAACAAAAACTAAGTCTGTCTTCATTTCAGGCTGCAAAACAACAAAATGTGATTATTTTAAAGGGGAGTGATTATTTTGCTGCAAAACAACAAAAGTGTCGTGTGTGTGTGTGTGTGTGTGTGTGTGTGTGTGTGTGCGTTGTGTGTGTTTAGCTAATGTGCTTTTCGTATATACGCTAATGTGCTGTTTTATGTATGCAGGGTATAACAGGCCTTAGCCTTTAATAGTTTTTCAGAGTTATTGGAAGATATCACATTATGGTTACCTGCCTTCCTCACTGATTAAGCAAATACAATATCTCTTATAATATATTCAGGAAATTTGAGACGTGCAGGCTAAATCAATGTTCATGGAAGCAAGCTGGAAAGCCTTTCTCATAGATTTCTTGGTGGAGGGGTCAAAAGAGTCAGCCCTCCTGCCATCTTACTGATGAAGTTTAGTTAATAATGTCTATATGTCAATATCTGTAATAACTCAAGCATATAGCAAATAAAAGATACCAAAAATAACAATGGAATGGATCTGAGCACCCATGGGATAAGAGCTCATGTTAATTATGAGATTGAAGATCAGAGAGAGGGCGAGTGTGTTCTCGCACTGCAAAATTTTTTTTCATTAATTGCTATTTTCCTCAAGTTTTCTAGTAGAAAATATCCAAGCACCCTTTAAATAGGATTAATTAACTTGAGAAGCAAAGTTGCATAAGACTTGTTTTTCAGACAATATATTTGGAGTAGTAGTTTTCTTTTTTTCTCTAACCTCTTAGTAAATTTTTCTTTTAAGAATAACCTTGGACAATTGTGTTTTTATGCTTAAAATAAACAATTAAGCACAAAGGTTCAGAACGGTCCACATGCCTAGTTCTATTTATATAGTGTCTACTGGGTAGTCCCGCCCACCACCCAGTTTAATTGGTCCAAAATCCCACTCCTCTTGACTGTATGTTAAATTTTCATATATGTTCTGAATGGCTGTTTTTGTGCCTTATTGAGCTACCAAATTGGGTCAGACAACTGCTTTCCACTGGAAAAACAAGTTTTTTTATGTATTTTCAAATGTAAAAATACTATACAAATACCTATAAATACTAATATGCAGGGGCGTCGCTAGACCTTTTATTTTTGGATAGCCCTAAATATATAATTGTTGTATGTTCATAACATTTCTCACAGAATTGCGAGCACACATGGCTTGGCATCCTTGCACAAAGCCTTGCACTCTTTGTCTTTGTGGCTCTTCCGTTTATCAGTGGTAGTGTAAAAACAACACCTTTTTTACCCTGTCAAAAACAGCTCTTTTCAAAGCAAGCCATTTTGTAGTATTTTCCTTTAAATGCAAATGAGCTCTGGTGACCCTGACGCCACTCTCTGAGGGACTGTTTACTTTAGCCGCATTCATCGTGAAACTTGCTAATTAGCACGTTATTAGGAGAGGCGATTTGCAAAGATTTATTAAACAATATAATATTAATATTAAGGTATGTTTTATTATTATTATTATTATTACTATTATTATGTTAATTTTAGAATTGTATGTTTTTACCATGTTTTTAATTCTTAATTCTTTTTAGTTTTAGCCTTTCCAACATAAAATGGAACTCTGGTTTGAATTATTTAATTGCAGGCAGCTTTGCATTGCATGGCACTACTGGGCTAAGCCTCCGAAGTTATTTAAGTTTAGTGACGCCCCTGCCAATGAGACCACTTTGGTATGTGTTTACATGCGATTGCATGTGAGTGCGTTTATTTGCACGTCTGTTTGTGTTGGAGGGTGGCATCGGGATCAGGTTAATTTAAATAATAATGCGTTGTGACTGAATTGCACTAGGAGAAAAGGCATGAATAGTAATGCAAAGTGGTTGCTTTTATCCATTATGGATTAGCACTGACACCGCGTGATGAGCAAAACTGGAGGACTTTGGGACCATGTGACATGCTACAGGAGATCAAACTGGAAGCATAGGAGCGCCAGCAGAAAAAAAGGATCTCTCTCCTTCCCAGTGGCGGCACACTGAAATATTCATCAGTGCTTGGAATGAGGTGCAAAGCTCTGTGCTGCTGGCTTTCTACGCAACAGGACGTAGAAAAGCACAGGCACGCATGCCATGGCAACCAGACTGCCAGTTTACGTTACACATAGTCAGCTGGCAACTTCATCTGACATACATTTATGTAATTAGTCAGAATTGAGTTGGAGAACGGCTACTTGTGCTGCAGGTGTGTGGGAGTGTGTGTGTGTATGTGTGTGTGTGTGTGCGCACTTGGGTAAACAGAAAGGGCACAAACCTCTGTAATACACCCACAGTAAAAAGATGGTTTTATTAGGAGACAGAAAGGGAACAGCCCACACTTGCGTACCACAGTGCACTTGCCCCGAAGCCAGAACATACACAGAGCATGTTATCGTTTTTAATGTTCTGCCAAGTTCTCCAGTGCACGGCGTTGCCCTGGCTAGCGTACAGTCATGTGTGGGTTTAATGTGTGCGTTCACCTCACCTCACACTCACTCGTTTAAAATGGTGTTCGCCGGCCGTTTAGCATAGGAGCTTCAAACTCTCCACTGAGCGGCTAAGGACATGGAGAGCTCACTCTTATCTGTAATGTACAAATCTGCTTTTTCATGCTGTATGCAGCACTGAACACCTGAACGACTATCAGTGGAATTAAATAATTGTTTTGGTTCCATTTAGTAAAAGCAAAAGAAACCTTCATCAAAGCCAAGAAAGCGTTAATTCTGGTAGTTATGGTAGGATCTGGTAATCAAGATTGTTTTGCAGTGACGTATATATCTGTAGATGTTTAAGTAGTGTTATTGTTTTTGTTTTTTTTAATGGAGCAACTAGTATTGCAGTTATATCTCATACCTAGCATGTTTGTTTATTTTCTTAGTGTCATCTAAAATAAAGGCTTATGAATCTCTGAGTTTTGAAGTCAAGAACTTAAAGTTTAAAATAATACTACAGCACATGTGTTTATATAGATGCATAGGTATAGATATAGCTGTAGATATTGATGTTATAAATGGATTGGAATAGATACGAGGACGAGGACGAGACAAGATTTTTATGATTTTTTGAATGGATTGTTGTTGATATGTGGAGGGGGAAGTTGTATTTTATTCAACTGAAAAATACAAAATGCAGAAAATTTATTTGGGTTTTTTTTTAAATAAGTAATTTATTTATTGAAGCATCCATTTTAATAAATTTTATGCAGTAGTAAACAACATGCAAACACTGCTAAATGTTTTGCCACAAACTCAACTGACAGGCCAGTAACTGCACAAAAATTATAAATAGTATAAATAATAAACAACACAAATATCCCAGGCAGTCAGTCAAGTTTACTTTATTTAGTAAACTGATTTCCCCTTAAAAAAAAAGAAAATAAAAAATAAATAAAAAACTTTAGAAACTTTAGAAATAAGAAACTTATACATTTTCACATCAATTTATTAAAAGTTGAACAAAAAATACATGTTAAGGGCCCTATGAAGCGAGTTTTTTTTTTTTATTTTATTTTTTTTATTTTTATAAAGTATGATCAGTTTGTGTGGGGATCTTACCCATGACTTTGGTTGCACCATGCTCTTCCGATTGAGTAACTGGAAGGTTTTAAGGTTTATTCCCCTTCTCCATTAACACAGCAGAGGAACTGTGCAATCCCTGCTATGTGCACAGAAAACTCTGAGATACTGACATGTTGTATTTTCTGCTGTGAGACTAGAGCAGTGGGTGCAGGCATCATAATTGCTCCTTTTATCTTAGCAAAAGTGTTACTCAGAGAAAAAGGATTATAATGAATTCGCTAATTGTGGTGATGTATGTAATTAGTGACTCTTGGGCTAATTGTAGTTGAGTCAGAATGTTAATGAAGATTGAAGACTGCAACCTTAGAAAACGAGCCGTTACTGTAAGTTGCAATGTTCCCAGTGCTGTAATACTTCATTCATACTGTTCAGTGGCAGTGAACCATTTGGGTTTCCATCTCCAGTCGTCTGTAAAATGTCACGACATGCTCAGCCACAAGAGCAAAGCACTATGGGAAGTTACCATATACCATTTTATTCAGCCCCTATATAGACACTGTAAAACTACCTTTACTGCTTGAAATTCTACATTCAGGTCATTTTTTTTCCTCTCTCCTGGTTACCATTGGATGGGTTAACTTTCAAACCACTGATCTGTTTCGCTTGTTCTCTCTAGAGATGTGGATCAGATATTAGTTTGAAGTATACTTAATTACTCAGATGCTTCACCGAACACTTAATTCCCCGGATACTGATTTCTTGTTCACTCAAGCAGAAGTGTAAAGAACATATCCACCTGTACGGCAATCCATTTATTTATTAATTTATGGGAATAATATACATGTAAACCCTTCAAACCTCAACATTTTTGCTTATTATTTATTTATTGGTGTTTTTGTCAAGCCAATATTTAAAGTTTATCTTGACAGTCTTAAAGCCTTTCCATGTTAAAATTAAAATTTTTATAGTTAAATTAATATTGAATTTCGGTTCCTTTTTTATGTCCTTAAATTCAAATTGCAATTCTACATTCCATTTGCTAGCTCAATTCAAATGTAATTACATTTGATGAGATTCCAGACATTCATGTTAAAGAAGGATTTTAATACAACTTAATTATGTAAAACCAAAAACACGTGAGATTTTAAGATTAGTTATGTTAATGACAATATTTTGTTACCTTCTAATGACACCCAAAATCTTACCATTACAGTATTTACTTATATAATTTAGTTTGCCTTTTCTTGCCAAATTAACTTTGATTTGAATTAGTGAATTTATTTATTTATTTATTCCTAAAACATTTGGATCTTATGCTTTATGTTATGAACAATAATTTATGTGACTCCCAAAATTGTACTATTAGCTCCAACAGATGGCATGTGTCTGGCTCTCCATGGACCTCAGCCGACATCAGCAGGCGCCTAGAAATGATTAGCCATGTGATACATGCTATAAAACATGAGGGAATGAAATCGGAGTGAGTACTAGTGTATAAACGAGCTAGCATGTTACTAGGTCACTCTGTGTCATGTCATGGAAGTTTTCCCCAGCTGTTGGAGGTGGATGACCGCAGTAAGAGAATATTACCTCGTAACCAGAGGATCCAGCAGCAGTGATATCAATTTGTGCCCTTTAAATAATTGATGGGAACCTCGTGCTGCAACATGCAGAGTGGATGGCCACAGTCAGATAGCCTCGGTTTCTCAAAAGTCATTCGACCTGCAGATTTGACAGTTTAGCGTGCTGTGAAAATGGATTGCAATCATCCAGACATTTCCGTTAAGCATCACAGATTTTGTATTGTCATCGTATAACATATTGCATGTGTTTTCTAAACAATAGCAAGTAATTGCATTCTATTCTCAGTCAGTGATTACAATATAAACAGACAGTAGATTGTGAAGCTCGGTGGAAAAACAATTTTCTCTTATTTAACATACAATGCTGTCTCGAGTGGTACTGAAAATACATTTGCATACGGTAAGGAAACTGTAGGTTAATTTAAAGTGGACGCCCTGCTGTTTGTGTAAGAGAGGGAATGAACGGTAATTGTACATATTTACACTGACACAAACGTTTTCCAGTGGACCGTTTCTCTAGTGACAGCTCCTGCTGGCGACTGCAGCTAAAGTTTCCACACAAAGTTAGATTGTCATTTTTTATTTTCAAGTTTCCACTTTTCCAAATGACTTTCACTGTTAGCATCAAATAAGTAAATGCATATTGTCCTGAAGTGTTTCTACAACCATACTCTTTGTTCCTTCAAACCCTATGAAATCAAATTTGGAGTACTGTGGCTTTGACTTTGTGTCTGTTATTTTTGAGTTTGTCTGTGCATGCGAACATGATTTCTTAGTAGGTGAGCCGAGTAGTATGTCTGAATTCATAATATTCATAAAGCATTAAGTGTGTATCTAATGGTCACTTTACTATCCCATAAGGCTACAGGAGAGGATTTGTGAATGGCAGTAAAGTGATGCAACTGACACTAGTGCTGGTACAGCATTCACACTGTATAGAACATACTTTTTTTAATGGTCACAAAGCAAGTTTCAAACCAAATGTATTACCTACTATACAGTATGTGATTAGTGTATGCTGACCTTTTGCATAAATGCATTTTAAGTCCTTATTGATGACTTTTTTTTAGAAGCCCTTTAGAAAAAACACTTTTTTTAATTAGATAATCACATCTTTATAAGGAATTTTTCTACTTTATTCAGTTGCATAGAAAAAAAATACAAAAACATTTATTGCCAATGAAGGAATAATTTAAAAAAATTGAAGCTGAAGTCGTTAGACTTTTTACAGTTTACTGTTGCATAATCTGAATTACTGCTGTTAAAGTTGTTACTTTATCAATACATTTTTTGCATTATAATGCACGATATACCTTCATAACAAAGTAAATAATTTGCTGAACAACTAATTAGTTCATTCATTTTGAAATAAGAACTGTTTTCTTTTTCTGTGTTGGCATATTTCATATTAAAACAGGAACATCACAGCCCATCAAACCCAAATTTGACAGCTTAAAGAACAGATGAAAGCAACATTAAAAATGAATAAATTCCAGCTTCTTTAATGCAATAATATATGAACTTTGCTGTACAACCAAAGACACTAATGAACTATGATTTTCTACAAAAGTTGCATGGTGATATTTGCAATTTTGGGCAGTGCATTTTATAGGACACAGCCCTCAATATAAGAGTCATCATTAGTATTTTTGTTCCATTTTTCCTAAATTAGAAATGTCAACTTTTATTAGTACACTAGCATATAAACAAGCTTCACTGATTGGATAATGCATTTGGTGTTGGATTTTTTCCAATATTTTCATCAACGACATCTAAGTGTATGTGGTTCTCTAAATCAAACTTTATTTCCCGTCATGAAATGATGGCTACAGCCTTGCATCACAGAATAACAAGCGTTTTGCATGTTTTTCCTTCCTTCCCCCCTCCACATCTTCTGAACTCTCTGTGTGTGGTCAAGGTGATGCAAGGTCACTGTCTTCCTCCTCTGTAAGTCTCCTCACACCTTTGCAAATCTGCGACTACGGGGGGGGGGGGGGGGGGGGGGGGGGGGGGGGGGGGGGGGGGGGGGGGGGGGGGGGGGGGGGGGGGGGGGGGGGGGGGGGGGGGGGGGGGGGGGGGGGGGGGGGGGGGGGGGGGGGGGGGGGGGGGGGGGGGGTGGGGGGGGGGGGGGGGGGGGGGGGGGGGGGGGGGGGGGGGGGGGGGGGGGGGGGGGGGGGGGGGGGGGGGGGGGGGGGGGGGGGGGGGGGGGGGGGGGGGGGGGGGGGGGGGGGGGGGGGGGGGGGGGGGGGGGGGGGGGGGGGGGGGGGGGGGCAGGCAGAACAGCGATGAGCGGGGGGGGGGGGGGGGGGGGGGGGGGGGGGGGGGGGGGGGGGGGGGGGGGGGGGTTTTTCCGAAACCTCATGTCATGACGATCTCTTAACACTCAGTGCCGCCCAACTGGGCTATGTGGTCAGGAGCCAGATCTCATCTTATAGAAAACTTCAGGTTGAATTCGATATACTACTAGAAATCCTTTTTTTTTTTTTTTTTTTTTACCCAGGCTTTGACAGTATATAAAGCAATGGTATTTGTCTTAGCACTGATGTTGCTAATAATGGACGCCCTGTGGATCGTTCCATATGTGCATTGCTGTATGTGTCTTGTCAAAGACAGACAGCAGGAGAATGAGATGTACCAGCGGGATGTGGACCAGTTGGCAGTGTTTTTCATTGGCTCGCTATGTTAGATTAGGCTGCACACATGCCGGTGACCTCTTGACGGGCACCTGTAGGGTGCGGTTTTTGAACAGCAGACTCCTGATATGTGTTCACCCCTCTCTGTTTGGGCATGCATTGGAGGATGGGCAGGAAAGCCTGTGTAAATGCCGGTTAATTTTACCTTGGTATGAGGAGTATGAATTTTGAAGTGTAATATTGAAGGAATATTCTGGGTTCAGTGCAATTTAAACTCTATCAACAGTACATGCAGCACTGATGTAGTGACATAAAGTCTTCCATATAAAAATGTGTTTAATTTATTTGAGCTGTAAAATTGTTCTCGGACTAATTTTTTTTTTTTTTGTCTCAGACTTTTTTGCCTTGTTAACGTGATGGTAGTTATAGATTACAATAAATGGGACTTCTTTAACTGGTTTTTTCAGTTAACATCACAATTTCTGTGGGTGGAGTTTGCTCCATGTAAATAGTACTTTGCAAATAGTTATGTCACATAACTTTCTTCTGCATATTCGAAAGTTGACTTTCTGTATCTTTTTTTTATTTTATTTATATAATATCCAAACAGTATGTTTAAAAAAAAAACCAAAAAACCCATTTACTTCATCTTAATGTTATTTATAATGTTTTGAAGTCTTATTTTAACCTTTTTAGTGATGTGTTTTAAGTGCATATCATTTACATACACTCATACATGTAATTTTAAGTTCAGATCTGCATTTATCTCATTTAAAGTGCTTATGATGTTTAATCCACTTGGTTTGTATTATATGTCTCTTTGTATTATTATCGTATATATCTGTATAACCTTTATACACAAATAAAGTTTGGTCACACTTTATTGTAAGGTCCAGTTCGCACTATTAACAAACCATTAACCATGACTTTTGCCTCAAAAAAATCCTAATTTGCTGGTTATTAATAGTAAGGAAGGTAGTTGTTAAGTTTAGGTATTGGGTAGGATTAGGGATGTAGAATATGGTCATGCAAAATATGTGCTTTATGAGTACTAATAAACAGCTAAAATGTTAATAATAGGCATGCTAATAAGCACCAGTTTAATAGTGAAAATTGGTCCCTATACTAAAGTGTTACCGAAGATTTTCATTTCATTTTTACTTCATTGGATAAAAACGTCTGAGCAGTCTAATTATGACATGTTTAGACTTCTGTTTTAAGCACATATAATTTACTTGCACTTATACATGTAATATTAAGTTCAGATCTACATTAGTTTCATTTTAAGATAACATTCAGTTTAATCTAGTTTGTTCTCAGTGTATAAAAGTTTTCTATCATCCATCTATCCATCTGTCTTCCTGTGTATGTACAGTGTGTATATACACTCACCGTTTATATACACTGCATCGTTTAAACTCCACAGCCTAGAGTATTGTTACTGACCATATCCATCCCTTTATGACTACAGTGTACCCATCTTCTGATGGCTACTTCCAGCAGGATACTGCACCATGTCACAAAGCTCAAATCATCTCAGACTGGTTTCTTGAACATGACAATGAGTTCACTTTACTCAGATGGTCTCAACAGTCACCAGATCTGAATCCAATAGAGCAGCTTTGGGATGTGGTTGAACGGGAGATTTCGCACCATGGATGTTCAGCCGACAAATCTGCAGCAACTGTGTGATGCTATCATGTCAATATGGACCAAAATCTCTGAGGAATGCTTCCAACACCTTATTGAATCTATCAAGTTTCTATATTTGATTGTGAAGCTGTATTTATACATGTGAATGCTAGCAAGTGGAGAAAAAAATTACTTTCTGATTTACAATATGGTACTGAATGATTACCATATTCATATACTATTTATTTATTTTTCTAAATGTTTATTGTTTTTTTTTATATCCCCAGTGGGGTGTCTTCAGACAAAAGGCTCAACACACAAACAGCACAAATAGTCCTCACAACAACAAACTACATTACATCACAAAAACACAACTTAAAAAAAAAAAAAAATTATATATATATATATATATATATATATATATATATATATATATATATATATATATATATATATATATATATATAGAGACGATATAGAGAGAGAGAGAGAGAGAGAGAGAGAAAGATCCTATTTATAATAACAATGGAAATTGGAATAAACATCTTCTTATACTTCTTATATTTTCACCAAAGGCACTTTGTACTGTCTTCCGGATGGAAGTAGTTGAAAAGAACTATACAGAGGATGAGAAGAGTCTCCCACAATAACAGAGGCTTTCCTTTTTAGTGCCACAGTGTAAAGATCAGTGTTGGTCTCTCACCAATTATTTTACTCGCCACATTTATAATCCTTAAAAGTCTACTTTTGCTTTTAACAGAGAGAGAGTAAAACCAGGACACAATATTAAAAGTAACAACAATCAAAACATCCTTCATAGTATATCCCAGTAACTTTGGCACTGCAAGGTACTTATAAATAATACGGTACTCCTAGTACATGTCCAGAAAACTATAGATTTGCCAAAGAAACCTGTTAATGTCTTATGATACACATAGGTGTTTATTTTTTTTTGTTTTATTTGTTTTGTTTTTTGTTTCTTGGAGAAACTAAGTAAAACAGCTGTTTTTATCAATCATCTCACATTTTTCCTGTGATATTTGCAGTGTACTATGATACATGTACAAAAAACATCGTAGCACTATAGTATGTTATACAAAAAACTCCTACGCCATTACTATATACCTTGGCCTTAATTTTGCCCTTGAAATACGTAGGTGGCTTATATTTATATGCAGTTACTGCCATAGCTCTTCTGTGGTTTAGCATAATTTTCATTTTCAGGTAAATAAAACACTGGAACAAATTCAACCAGGCCGTATGGAGATTTCAAGAGTTGATGCTCTCACAGCGGGAGTTTACTCCCTTAATTTATGCCCTTCACAGGTAGGCTGGCTTCAGTTAACTATTTGTGGTCTAACATTGCGGAACCCAGTGCAGTGACCTTGTCGTACGGCGCTATTATCTGAGCAATAGATCTGAGTATGTAATATTAACCTATGGCAGCAGCCTGTGGAAGAGGTAGACAGAGACAAACGTCCTCACCCAAAGGAAAAGAATTGCTTGAGTCTCCGATGAGGAGAAACGGAGGGAAAAGTGGAGAGAGAGGGAGGATGGATGGCCGCGACTGGGGACAGATGTGCCGAGTGATGATTTATCTGACTGTCTCAGCCTGTTCCCAGGGTGCCTTGGTGTAGCAGGAGCCACGCTTGCATGGGATAAACACATTAAGCGGCCAGTTAATTAAAGGGGCCACTCTGGCAACCCGAGACCTTGAGGGTTTGATTCTGCTGGTTACGGACTAGATACAGTATGCACTCAGGATGTGTGTGTATGTGTGAAGGATGGCTTAGTGAAATGAACTCTCTCTGTGATACTGTAGATGGGTAATGTAGGTCAGAGCTTCTAGCTTGAATGAGAAGGAGACTTGCTCAATGGCCAGGATGCAGTCTGGTTTGGACTAGTTCTCCTAAAATTCAATTAATTCACTAACTCATGGTTGTTTCAGATCTGTAGGGCTTTTACTTTCTTCTGTGAATCACAAAGAGAAATTTTTAAGAGTGTTCGTTACCAGTGTTTTGTTGTTGTTTTAATCAAAAAATGACAAAAAAAAAAAACATGAATCATCAAATTAATTCTTGACTCATATGTTGTATTTAAAATCTTTGTGTGAGGAGCAAACAGAAATTCAAGTAATAAGTAACGTTCCCTAAACTAGCTTTCTGCCATTAGGTTTGGTTTACATTCATTAATAATAGTTGTTGCCAAAATATCCAGCCTAGCATGTTGTTTGTAAAAGCACCATATTTAAATCAGTGCAGAGAATGGAGAGCATGATTTTCAGGGATTTTTGGTCTAATGTTCTTTTAAAGATATCTTATGGTTTTGAAAGAAGTGAATTTAGTCATATGAACTACTTTTATAATACTTTCATGGTGCTTTTTTGTAGCAGTGGATAAAATATTGGCACTGTATTGGTTATTGGCTAATAATAGCTCTCAATTAGTTCTCAGTCTTTTTTTATTCAAAGACTGAACTGCACGTTCTTTAATAAAAACAGCTGTCATTGTTTTTTTAAAATATCAATAATAATTTATTTAAATGCTTTTAAGTCATCATGTGGTATTTAATTTGGCACACTCATTTCTAACTTTTAATCACACTGCTAATTAAAAAAAAAAAAAATGCTTAAATGTAATCTTTTTGCATATCTCAAAAACAAAAATAAAATCTGTCTTTCTTTGTTTATTTAATTAGTAATAGTTTTGTAGACTTTTAATATTTGCCATGACCAGTAATTTTTGGCTTATTGTTGTTGCCCACAATGTTGATATTGGTGTATCCCTAATTTTTTAGAGCTCTGATCCTCCATTTTCATTATACTGGAAAAGGTACATTTGAATGTAGCTTCTAAAAAAACTCTTTGTGGTCCATGGAGGAAAAAAGTGATATGTGTCTGGAATGACCCATTGGTTAGCTTTCTCTTTAAACACTAACCCAGAATGAAATGAGGCACTGCTAAAGAGAACAACAGTTTTAAAGAGCCGTAATTTTTACGCTTCTCCTGTCATGCACATTTGCTGACTGATGTTTGTATACAGTGAAGTTAATTGGCTAGATGACAGCAAATTGCCTGATTTGCATTTAGTCTTCTTTCATTGAGCATTTGGACCTTCTTTGATTACAAGCTACAAGAGCAGTTGTCACACTAGCCTGCTATATGACTCCACTGCCAGACCTCGTTTGCTCAAGTTGCCAGAGGCAGGAATTCTGGACCGGGTGCTTTAGTGGCACCAAGCTTTGTTCTGCAGGATCAGTCCAGTTGCTGTACGGTAAGGTCAAGGGGTATAAAACGATGTGACCTCATTATGGTTTCCAGCGCCGACATGGGGTTTGAAGACTTTTGAACCCCATGCTTTCAGATGTCTACAGACACGTGTGGTCTCTGGGCATGCGGCTTTGGACTGGTGAAGGCCAATCAGGAGCAGGACCCTCTCGCTGAGGGCAGGATAGGTGTAGACGGTTTTATTCGTGTAGTTCTTTCCTTGAACTATCTGTGAGGTCAGTGAATATAGAAGTTAACACTTATCAAGATGTAAAGTAGCCAGTATATTCATTCATTCATTCATTTTACCAGTGAAAGTAATATACTGTAGAAGAAATGTTAAACTGGAATTAGACCTGCTAGTTTTTTCAACCACATACTTCACTGGTTCAATGGCAGTTTATATTTGTGTATTTGTGCTTTAAGCAGCATGCCACTGACTGGCATGAGACATTCCCCAGATGGTGTGTGTGTGCTCTGCTTTAATCTACCCTGCCCATCCACTCGCTTAAGACCTGGAATACAATACATCCGGAGCTTTGAGAAAATCTCTAGTAATTTAAACTGAATCTGGATTCGTAAAATGTGGTCTTTTAGATGCACAGTGAGCTTTGCTGGATGTCACTCATCTACATTTTTAGCACAAAGTGCTCTGCAAAGTGCACTAAAGGGTTAAGCTCCATGGCCCCCAGTAAGTTGAGAAGACAACCAATCTCACAAAAAGGGCACAACAGATACGCCTGTGAAATCTCTAAGAGCCATGACTGATTATGACCTGCTGTAAGGTAGGAAAGCATTTTCCAAAACACTCACGTTCGTGCATGTACACATGCTCACATGTATTTCTACACATATAATTAGATGTGTTATACTATCATTGCATGGCGACAGTATGAATGCGTTTACTCAGGAATTACTAGTGCATAAATTATGATGTAAATGTAAATTTAAACTTGAAAAACTTTAAATCAACAAGTAATAATTTTTTTATAAGAATAATTGTATTATTATTGAAATTTAAATGTTATGTGTGTTATTAAAAGGTGTGTGGGTGTGTGTGTATATATATATATATATTATATATATATATATCTGTAATGTTAGAAAATATTTTATTATTTTTTTGATACTAAAAATGCTGTTTTTTTGAAGGTTTCAGTTTTCACAAAAATATTAAGCAGCGTAACTATTTTTAACATTGATGATAATAAATGTTTCTTGAGAAGAGGATGATTATTTTATAATGATTTTTGAAGGATCATGTGACACTGAAGACTGGAGTAATGGCTGATATATATATTATTTATTATTATTCCATATTTTTGTGTTTGTGTGTGCTTGTGTATGTATATACTGTATCATTTTACATTTGAAGAAGTCTCTGGATGTTTTGTCATATTTTGCTTACTTCTGAGAACAGCTTTGTCCCCAAAATATAACTAAGCGAGGAGAAGGAGGAGGGAAATTCGGCTCAACACTAAATATAACATTCATTATGTTTTCGTACCACATAAAAAATATCAAATTTGCATAATGACATTAGCACAAGTTGTTAACTTTGAGCTCTTAATTGAGATACTGTAATGTCCCTTCCTAAAAGTGGCATTAAAACCCATTTCTGGGTGCGAGCAAACAGTATGCATTGCCATGTTTTGAAAGGAGGTTATTTTAAGGTGTATTTTGGTGCTGTAATAAGAAATGTGGCTCATTAATTTTCTTTTTTGATATCCGCCGTGACTCATTGCCGACACAGAAAAAGCTTGCTCTCTACATCTATTTACCATTTGTATATTGTGGGTTATATTGTGTTTACCCTTTCCACCCCTAAAGGAAAGCTTGTACAAAACCTCTTTCCCATGTACCTCGAATTCTACACCCTTGTCCTTTTCTTCGGCTTGCCATAGTGTGCTTCATTCACTCTTCCCAGAACTTATTCATGGAACCAGATCGCCATCCAGTGGCCAACAGCAGAGCAATTTTGCAGTTCGTCCTGAAGTGATCTCTGTAGAATGGATCAAAGGGTGACAATGACAAAACATCCATATTGAGCCTGAAGACGTCAAACAAAGGAGAGAGCAAAATATTGGAGCCCCATTTTGTCCAGAGGGAGCTGAAGCTCACTACTCTTGACTGGAAGGCATCTCTTTATGTGTGTGTGGGGATAGTTAGATGTTTTGGAAGGGTTGAATAGTTGCATTGTGTGCCACTCAGAACAGGGTGAACGTTAAGCTGCATTTGAGAGGCTGCCAAGCAGCTGTCAGCTTTGTGCTAACTATCTCTCTCTCTCCTTCTCTCCCTATACCCCCAGTAAACAACTGGAACAAATCCTGTTTTATTGAAGTTTTTGCATTGTGACAGTACTGTGGGCGAGCTTTGTTGATTTGCATTTTTTTAGACCATAGGTACTTCTAATGTTTGTTAAAGTTTATTGCATCAAAATATAGTAATCCATTTTTGTTACTGTATCTTTAAGATTTTTTGTTTGTGTAAATGACCAATGTTCTGATTGTGATTTACGCTGATACTTGAAGGTTAGCCAATTGTTCATCAGTACAGTCTAAGGTGCTGAATACTGAATAGGAATTGATATGTAAATGTTAATGCATTCATGAACTTGTTGTCACAACCATGATAATATTTTATTTTTTTTGCATTGTGGCTCTGTTCCAGTCTTTCTCTGTTACTTTGTGAGCGGCGTTGTTTTTTTACTGCATGCATAGGCAGCATCCCCGTATCCTAACCAATTTGGAACTCTTATTAGTGAAAGATTTGTAAGCTCTACACAGGCAGCATCATTAGTAGAGTTAATGTGTTGAAAACTTTAAAGATAAATATTCTATTTCAAATGTAGTGTTGGATTATTTTTTATCAAGAATTTTGTATTTAGTGAACTTTCTTGCTGTAATTTACTGTTATTTTATCTCCGTGTGGGAAGAAAGCAAGTCCCAAAAATTGCGAAATACCAAAACTGGGACATTTTAGGCAATTTAGGAATTCCTCAGCTTTATTTATATAGCCCTTTATACAATACTGATTGAGTCAAAGCAGCTTTACAGTGTCAAACAGGAAAATAGTATTTCAAAAATGCAAGACGACAATAACAAAAAGTAATTTTTCCAGCTAAAGTCAGTTCATTGATGATTCATTGATGTCATCATCCAGATCAGCTCCCTTCAAATGGTGTCTGTGCAATCAGTCAAGTGTCCACAACGACAGTGGCAAGGAACCAAAACTCCATCAGTGACTGAAACCAGGCTCAATTGGGGGCCAGTTCTCCTCTGGCCAGAAAAAAACAGCATGGTGTGGTTTAATTCCAGGCTGCAACACAGGTCAGATTTTGCAGAGGACTCATCTGGTTCCTGTGGTCTTGTGCCGATCTGTCTCTAGGGCGCATCTAGTTGACATGGTCTCCGCTGACATTCAGGGCTGTAGAGGTCGTCTCTAAGTGCTGATCCACCATCTGGTCTGGATACGGACTGGATCTGGGTGGCTACAGTGACCATCTGATCTGGATACAGATTGGATCCATATGGCAACGGTGACCTCGGAATAATGAAACAGACTAGTATTAGCGTAGATGCCATTCTTCATATGATATAGCTAGTACATTGGGTGTAATAGGAAGTGTTCCTGGTTCCAGTTGACCTTATTAATGCAGCCTAACAGTCCTTTAACGGGATTAGAATTATAGAAATGTGATAGTGTATTGTGTGTATGCCAGGTTAAAGAGATAGGTCTTTAATCTAGATTCACCATATAGTCATACTGTATTGGTTAAAGTCACTATAGATAATATCTTCTATATTGTGACGCACATCCAAGTGAAGCCGATTATTTAAAAACAAAATAATGAAGGGCAGGATTTGATTCTATCAAATCAGTTGTTGATTGGATGGAGGATCTGAATGTGATCTTGCAGATGTTACATTTACAGTTTGTACAAGTTGACGCTAATTGAAGAAAGTCAGAGCCAGTCTGCAGATTTGAGTTGGCATATTTAATAGAAAATTATGAAGTGTGTGTTGGTCACAAACTCTGATTTTTTTTTAGCTTCACGCTTTGATTCCATCCAGAGTTTGGTGTGTTCGAAATTACTTGAAAGTCTACTAGTGTATGATCTTCCGTCAATTAGTGTAAGATGCCCAGTTTTTCCTCTGTAATTATGAAGTCGGCAAATGTATGATGCAGTGTAGTGCATTCCAGCCTTGCTAATGCTAACTATGAAGTTTAGAATGAAGGTTTTATCATATAATGAATTTAGGTAACATAGTTTTTGTATATTAGTGTTGGTAGTTCAGTGCTTTAAATTGTGGTGTTATAATGTGAAGGCTGTCAGTTCATTTTGAATGCTAAATGTGTATTTTTTTGTGTGTGTGTGTGTGGTTCAAGAGCTAAAGCAGTACTGTTATTATCACTGTGCCTGAAGCAAGTCACTTCTCTTTAGTTTTCTCCAGGGTGACTGAACCTTCCAGTCGCTTTAAGAAGGTATCTGCTAAAACACTTTACTGTATTTGACATAACGAGATCTTATTTGACTGTAATGCAGGGTTTCAGAGAAAAGCACATTCAATGCCTTATCAGATCTAAATCATCTGCTCTCCTTGTCAAAATCCGCACTCCCCCATAGGTTTGCTCACAGCGCAGCTCAAATGTTCTCTGGTAAGAAAATATCTGTGGGTGGGTGGGGGGGGGGGGACAACATTTCGGAATTAATCTTAATTACAGAATTAATTAGCTATGTTTGGCTGCTGCTGGTAGACAGTTGAGGTAATTGCAAGTGTCTGGCAATTATGAGTGTTGGAGATGGGAAAGGTTAGTGTCTTGTATCCTTGTTTGACCGAGAGGCTGATGAAAGGCGTGTTTTGGGAATGTCTCACTCTTGCTGGCTTTTCATCAGTCAAAGGCCAGACATCAGTCACATCAGTTCCAGATAGGGAGGGTGCCATGGCAACCGCTGGGATGGTGTGAGATGATGCTTTATTCTTTGCATTATTTCCAGTGATATAAGGGGCTTTGTATGTGTGTGTGGGTGTGTGCCAATGATTTTGTACACTTCAAAATGTTCTCTTTATTTTTTTTGGAATTTTTTTGGTGATTTTGTGTTGGTTTGGAGTCCGTCCTAATAGGAATTCTATTGATTTAAAGGAATGTCTGTTCAATTCCCACTTCAGCAGCCCTTCTGGATATCGAGCAATTTCTTTGGAACTGTCCGCATGGTGGACTTTGACTTGTTTGGTGGGACCTAGTGTCTTGTGTTCCAATGCCAGTAGGCTTCTGATAAAGATTGCACAGTATCCAATAAGATTATAAGAATCAAACAATAAGGATCATAAAATATTGTAGGAATTTCCATTTTATCCAGTAGGATTTGTTTAATTCATACAGGATTCTTACTTGCTTCCTTTAGAATTGGTTCCAAAATATATAAAAATTCCAATAGGGATCCTGTGCACATCCCATTTTTTTGTGACTAGAGACATCCTCATATTTATGCGAATAAGCTATATGAGATTGTCTATGTCCATTATTTATTTATTTACTATTATTTTAGCTTTCTTATTCTTTATTTTAAGCCAAAAACACTCAACACAATTCCATAATACAGATTATATGCATAATGCAAATTTTTGTGTAAATAACCTAAATGAGAATGTCTATTTCCAGCCTTGATTGATTTATTGATAAATTGATTGATTGATTTACTGATTGATTGATTTACTTACCTACTTACATTTAGATTAGATTAGATTTAACTTTATTGTCATTGCACATGTAAATTACAAGGAAATGAAATGCAGTTAGCATCTAACCAGAAATGCAATAAGCAGTAAGTACAGGATATACAGTGTCTTCAATATGTTACAAATGTATAATAAATATACAGATAAGGTAGAACTATGGACGTAATTTGCAGATTTTTAAATACTATCAGTAGTGGTCGACTGATATATCACCAAGGCCAATATATCAGCTGATATTTGGCATTTTTTAAATATCGGTATCGGCTGGTATGGCGTGGGACTTTTATTTTGAGAAAGGCAGCTCACAGCTCACATTCTCCCTCTTGTTGATCGTCGTCATTAACAGTTCTGTCTAATACGGATAGAAATCCAATAATCTAATCTAATAATCTGATAGAATGGTTAAACCAAGGAATTAATGTATACAAAAAGTGTTATACCGATTGCTTTTATATTATTAGTAATAGAAAGGCAAACTTTATAATACTTTGTCGTTGGCCGTCAGCATAAAGCAAATATGCATTTATATAACAAATCTTTAAAAGGCTAATGAACATTTAATTTCGCAAACTTAGTCGAATTCACCCATGCATTTTTTATCCAGCATGATCAACGTGTTCTCTGTGTGATTGTCGGTCCGTGTGAATTGAATGCTTTAAACTTTAAACTCGTGATTTCAAATTATGCTGCACTTTATGCATTTGCTCACTGTCATATTCATGTCATTTTCTCTGTGTGCTGTATGTAAAATGAGTGTTACCCTGGCTTTATTTGAAAAATATGATTCCAAATGCACACAAACTTCCCAGAATACTGAGTGCCCTGTTGGTTACAGTATTTACTTTCTTCTTAATTATATTTTTATTCAATATTTATTTATTTGTGAAAAATACTTTGTCATCTAAAGTGTGTTTATTTTACACTTTTTTTAAACCAATATCAAATGATTTCAAATTTCTTAAATATTATCTATCTATATATATATATATATTATTATTATTAATATATATATATATTTTTTTTTTCTGCTATCGGCCCCCCTGCTTTCCAAGATATCGGCATCGGCTATCAAAAAAACAATATCGGTCGACCACTAACTATCAGCATGGTATACAGATAGGTGTACTATGAACATACTATACAAATGGATTATGTAATAAGTCTATGTACACTCTTAGGACTTAATAAACTTATTTTTTTAGTTTATTATTATTATTTTAATAATAAAAATGTATTAAGATAAAATGTAACTTGTATTTATTATGGTTAGTGTAGTAAATTTTTGTCAGTGATTGTTCTCTAGGTTGTTGTGTGTCTTTTAATTATATGTGTGTTTTGAAGAAACATTTGTTTTGGGTACAGTGTATATGCAGTATGTGTACATCTCTAAACTGTTGTGTGGCTCTGACTATCTGTCTGCATGACAGTTGAGTGTGAATGGCCAGCACCCATAAGCACTTGTGCTGCTCCAGGATGACTCACAGTGACACCAATAGTGGAGCACAGGATCATTTGGGACAAAAGAGACTTAATTTCATCAGACATCACTAGACGAGCAACCTGTAGCCATGGAGACAAGACACTGGCTGGTGGCTGTCATGTCCTGTAGCGTCTGTTTCACGGGGGTTTCGCATTGCATTTGAGCACTGCAGAAATATCACTTTCCTCACCCAAGCATGTACAGGCAGGTCTCTTCAATATGTCTATATACAAACACACTCACAAAATATTGTGGGTAGGTTAACTATAATGAGGGACAAGTGCAAAAACTGCATGAGGTTTTATTGTTTGCTACTTGTTCTGCCAGATTTTAACTACACCAATTACAGAGAAGCCACTTTATTTCCAGGATGAGCTGCCTACATAGTACACACACACACACACACACACACACACACACACACACATATATATACTGTATATGTGTGTGTGTGTGTGTGTGTGTATAGAGGATTAGACGCTTTAATGACAGACATTACAGGCTCTCTCTGGCTTATCATATGACCTCTTCTTTGTTGGAGAGTGCGTGTTCACAGCAGATTACTGGAGCTTTCGAAATACTAGATCTGCCTTTATGTCCGTCATACCCTCCTCCTCGCACCCCCATACGTCCCTTTAACACATTTACTGTAATCCATGGCTCCTGACCCATTCTTTTTTGGGGTATCAGTGAGACTGTTGACATTTCAGATCAGGATTAGAGCGCTGCTTAAAGATTAACCAGGTTGATGTTTGTTTGCTTTGCTCCTGGCGAGACAGAAGTGGGCTAGATGTAAGCAACTCGTTTCATCTTAGTGTACTCCATCCAGCGGGTACGCTGGCATTCTCCAGGCCTGTCTGTGTGGGGCAGAGTTCAAATGAAAGATTAAAGCACATGGTGAAACCATCAGATACGGCTTTGCAAACTTCTGTCTTGTGTGTGGAGATATCTTATGTTTGATTTCATTAGCAGTTCTGTAATGTCTGGATTCCTCCACCAAAAACTGAGCTCTCTTCTAATAAACAGAGGTTTGAATCTTTTGTACCAGTTGTGAGCTTGAAATCTGAATAAAATGTGATAAGAAGAGATTTGGGGCTTCACAATGCATTTTTTTCATATGATCACTGTAGTCTGAATCTTAAACAAATTACTCATATGAGGTAGTTGTTCTCACTGAATCTGTGTTGAATCTGTGAGTTAGCGTTTGAACAATAACTACAATAACTAATTTGCTCAATAAATTGTTTGGGACGGTTTAAAAACTACTCTTGTTATATTGTATTTTATGCTTGTAAGCATGTGTGTGTGTATATATATATATATATATATATATACGTATATATATGTGTGTATACTGTGGTATATTTATTATATATATAATACATGCATGTATATATTTTAAGAAGTGTTATGTTTATATATTAAATATATTTATATATATTATCTCAAATATAAGAATATAAATATATACAATTTATATACCTTAAATATTTTCTAAATATATTTATGTGTGTTATTTACATAACTGCATATTAGATACCTGTACAACATACATATATGTCTATCAAATGTAAAACTTTTATTTTGGAATGTGATTAATGTGATTAATCATTTGAAGATATATAATATATATATATAATATATTATAGGACACTGCATATTCGACTGATTTTATGAGTTCATGTGACATTGAAGACTGGAGTAATGATGCTGAATGAATTTTAGTGTATTTTAATGTATTTTAAAATGTAATTTATTCCTGTGTTGGCAAAGCATCATTCAGCATCATTACTCCAGTCTTCAATGTCACATGATCCTTCAGAAATCATTGTAATATGCTGATTTGGTGTTCGAGAAACATTTCTTATCAATGTTGAAAACTTCTTCATATTTTTGTAGAGACGATGCGTTTTTTCAGGATTCTTTCAATTGAAGGTTCAAAAGAATAGCATTTATCTAAAATAGAAATATTTAGTATCATTATAAATGTCTTTACAGTCAGTTTTGATCAATTTAATGCTTCCTTTCTGAATAAAAGTATAAATTTCTTTAAAAGAAATAAAAATCTTACTGACCCCAAACTTTTGAATGGTAGTTTAGTGTAATATAGTAGAATCCCAATCAGAATTGTTCATCTCATATGATTCCCATCAACTCTTTGTATACATAAAGATCTTATTGAGAATATGCAAGATGCATGTGTGAACAGATATTTTCATAGGATTACAGAGTTTACAGTTGTCATTAACAGACTCTCTAACTGGATGAATTTATTTAAATTTGAAATCTGTGCATGTAAATGATTATTAATCAGTCTTTACCCCCCCCCCCCCCTCACTCACACCAACACACACAAACAAACACACACACACACATCTGCCTGCTCTCTAATGTATATTTGTGACCTAAACTTTGCCCTCGCAAGAACTCAAATAATAATCAATGCCTCTGATGTTGTCAGATTTACAGGCCACTCTGTGTTGCATAGCAACAGGCAGTGCAGCACTGAATGAGGAGAGAGAGGTGATGCTGTGTGTGAGTGATTTGAGCTCTGTGTGAAAGGCTGAAGTGTCATGCAGAGATGCCCTTTTCTGACCAGGTCATCCAACATACACATACATTTCTATTTATCTATTTATTTATATATTTATATGTATGTTTTATAATTATTTATATAAATACCTGGTCTGACAATATATATATATATATATATAGATATATATAGATATATATATATATATATATATATATATATATATATATATATATGTGTATATATAGATATATATATATTTTTTTTTTTTTTTTTTTTTGGTTTTTTTTTTTTTTAATCTAGACCTATGCATTTAATTTATTGTTGTCGGTTTATTAAGATAATCAGCTGAAGTTTTAGCTTTTAGCTTTCTTGTAGCAATTCCCATAGCTTCTCAGAACCTTATAATCAACAGCTCAAACTTAATTTCATCCATCTATAATAATGGCCCCACCATTGAATCTGTATGTACTTTTACCTACCCCATTTGACCATTTTCTGTTGACCAGTGTCAGATATGATTTCTCTTTGAAACTCTGTCTATAGGCCAGCAGCACCTTAGAGTCTTCTCTGGTTCAGATGAAGCTGACGGTAGTCTTGTACTTTTCAATGAAGCTTCTAGCTGAGCACCAGTGAAACATCTGTTTCTCAAACTCTCTTTTTCAAACACTCTGATGTACTCGTGTTGTTGTGCATCTGGGATGTCCATGTCTCTCTCTCTCTCAGCCCTGGTTGGACCAAGTTTGCTTGCTTTTGTCAAGACAGTAGTGTACCTTCATCTCTCAAGAAGCAGACCTTCATCTCTCAGAAGAACAACAGGGCAATGTGTTTCCAGAAAGAAAAAAAATTATGTTTGGCCAGAATTTTACTTAAAGTATAAAGTGACTTGCAAAAGTACTTGCAAAGTGTACTCAATACTTCAGCAACACTTCAGTGTTTCACACCGGGGGGGGGGGGGGGGGGGGGGGGTGGGGGAAGTGCACCACACTGTGATATAACTACGTAACTCCAGAATCAGCACTTTATAAAGATTATTTATTTATTTTATTTTTTAGCAGATTTTCATAGCAGAGTATTGGCTGCTGAAAAATGGGCGCTTGTTACATAGATTTTCTTCTAATTTTTATTATTATATCTATATTATATTAATATTATATTATACTTAGTATTATTATATTATATTATAATTATATTATATTATATTCATATTATTTATATTAGTATGTATTGTATTATATGTATTATTATATTTATTTGTTTCAAAGTTTAAAATATTTAAATGATAAATATTAATTTATAATTAATTCAATTTTTTTTATAATTCAAAATAAATATTATTTCCACTAATTTACAGTATAATATATTAATCTACAAAAAAAAATATTTTATTTTATTTTATGTATTTTTATCCTTTTATATTGTGTCAAAAATGAATTTTTTGGTAGAAAAGAACATATTCTAGTCTAGAATCCCTGTGATTAGTTATAGTTTTCGTGGTTAGTAAAGTTTGAATTTCTGGTTATTATTTAATTTCTGATCATTATTTCATGTTTTTCAGATTTAAATATATATAGAGTGTTTAACAATCCTAGTGCACTATAAAACCATATAGAGTGTTTAACAATCCGAGTCATGGTATTGCTGTAATCTCCAACTTTTGACTCACATTTAACACTTTATTCCCAGTATTCTATAATGCATGAGGTCTATTATGGCATATTTTATTGATATAAATTTTAAATGCGAGTGATGGTTTTTTAGAAACACCAAAAATTCCTCATCAGTCTGGTTTATTAGGATAGGAGACATATGGATTTTGTTTTTTCATCATAGCTTTTGTTGTCTTAGGTTTTTCAGACGCCGAGCACAGACAGGAAACTGGAACCAAACCGTTTAATTGACACTGGTTTCGCCGACGCTCTAAAGCCGTGTTAAGAGTATGCAGTTACTGTCTGATAACAACCCTGCTGTGGATTTTCACTGAGGCAAGCATAATCAGATGATGGAGTTACAACATTTCACAGCACCATGAAGGAGATTAACATACTTGACACAACCTCCACCCTTATGGACTAGGAGGGGACACAGGCAGTAAACACTCCACCGAGAAAACACCCCAAGCAGACTATCCACTATCTAATCCACGCGCTAAGAATGAACTATCCACTACCATCCACCCTAGAATGAGGCCACAGTTGCACACTATAGGGGCTGGATTCACAAGATTAAATTAAAGGAAGTTTATATCGTAAGAGTGTTCCTGCATGTACTTCATGAAAAATACAGTTATCAGATATACTCTTAAAAACCTTGTTTGTTATGAACAAAAGAACAGGCTTTGGTTATCTGATTGATGCCAGACTCACTGATAAACTCAATGAAAAGCTCAATAAAAAGCCATCTTTTTGCATTCCCTGCAAATTACTGTAATATCACTGATAAAAGTAATTGTCACGTTATAAAGTGATATTTATTGTTGTAGTTAGTGTTAATTTGTAATGTTGTATGTATTATATGTAACTAGTGTTACATTGTAATGCTTAATAATTAAAACGACCTAGTAATTTTTTTTATTTGGTAATGATATATTTAAATTATTTTTTCATTTTTTTTTTGGATTTTTTTTTTAGTTGATTTTAATTCTTACTATATTAAGTATTTAAAATTTGTATTCTTTTGATGTATTTTAGGAATACATTTTTTTTTTTTTTTTTTTTTTTGAAGTAAGAATAGCAGAATTTTATTCTTGATGGTGTTTTGTATTTATGGTGTTATTGTAATTATGGAAAAAGGAAATTAAGGAAATGTAAAATTCAGGGATTTTCTAAGATTCCTTCTTGTTATTGTTTCATCATTAAGGTTAATGTGTCCTTATTGCCTTGAATTTGCAGTAATTAAGTTTAATGTTTCATTATTGACTTGGATTTGATGGTGAAAGCGTTCATTAATTGGGTGTTATTTGTGTTGATGGTGTTGGATGTTAATTAATCAGGAGTTCTTTATGTATCATCAAATCAAAGACTATGTAAATGAACAGTTCTGAGGATACAGACAAGCCACTGGCTCTTGTGTGCACTTTCCACTTCCTCTTACATCTAGCCATGAACAGCGATCTCACAAACACTCTCCACATAGACAAAAAAGACAAAAATCAGTCTGGTCCTCCACCTCCCCCTGCTGATGCTGTTTTTTTTATTGTTGTGTATATTTTTGTGATTTTGCAATGTGCTTGTATTTTATATATATTTTATATATAATGTGTTTTTAGAAGAGGAGACAGAGATATAAGAGAAGTGTGGGTTTTTTTTCGAGTGGAGTTAAGAAGACAACCACTTCCCGAGGCTGCTACAGCGGCTGTCTTTATGCGTCAGTTTCTCCGACACACTGTGTCATCGCGTCACGCTATGTGTCATCGTGCCGCGCCGAAAAATTAAAACGGTGACTGGCAGTTTTGACGGCTTTCATTGAGCCCACCTCATGCACTTTACCTTTTCGTGTGTTTTGAGCATACAAATTGAAGGCACTTATTATATTTGTGTATAGTCCATTATGTCCAGACGAGCATTCGGGGCCATGCTCAGGGGCCTGTTCTATTTGTCACAGAGTGTCTGTTTTTGATTGATGTGGCCATGGTTTGTCACAGCTGGAAGGGAGGTGATAGACCTGGGTGGTATAGAGAAAGTGATGCACCACACAGAGCTCTGCAATTAAGCTGTTTTATTTCTGTTAATTAAAAGCAAATTAGTCACTGCAACAAGAGGAGCTGTTGTCTCCTAATTACCACCCAGCATTGCCAAACATGAACCTGTTGTTGAAATGGTCTATCTTTTTTTACTCTCTTATTTTCTGTGTCGCAGGGTCGACAGGGGAAAACAGGAGATCAAGGGGCTCCAGGACCACCGGTAAGAATTATAGTTTATAGTTTGTAAAGCTTTACACTGACAAGACAAGAAAGTGACCACGTATTCAGTATTGAGGGAGACCAAAAGTGAAGGTTGAATAATTGACCACTGAAAAACTGGAAGGCCTGTCCTGTGAAATGTCAAAGCAAGACTAATAGACTAGTAGTAGAGTTTTATTTATGAAATGTTTTGCATTTAGTTTATTCCTGGCTGCCAACTGATTTGATATTTTATTATGTAATGCAATGACATTCATAAATTGTTTAAGTGTTTAAGTATCCAAGTAATCTTTAGGGCCTCTGCATCCTGTTTTGGAGAGTTTTTTTTTTTTTTTTTTTTTTTTTTTTTATGCACAGTCGGGAACCGATTTAATCAACAGTTGAAAAATAGACTGAGTGGATTTGCTGAGAGGAGTTAGTATTATTATTGGGGGGAAGTCGTGGCCTAGTGGTTAGAGAGTATGACTCCTAACCCTAAGGTTGTGGGTTCGAGTCTCGAACCAGCAATACCACGACTGAGGTGCCCTTGAGCAAGGCACCGAACCTCCAACTGCTCCCCGGGTGCCGCAGCATAAATGGCTGCCCACTGCTCCAGGTGTGTGTTCACGGTGTATGCGTGTTCACTGCTGTGTGTGTGCACTTTGGATGGGTTAAATGCAGAGCACGAATTCTGCATTATAAATGCATTATAAATCATCGATAAACAGTTATAAATGCATTAATAAAAAGGGTGATTTTAATGCAATACCTGCCGAATAGTGGGCAATTTTTAATTCACATGTAATAAATTCTCAATAAATATATTTATTCATACTTATTTTACTCAAAACCAGATTCCTGCTGTGTTTCATGATGCAGACTATTATAGCGAGACTGAAGGGTGTTGAGTTTATGGCTTTCTCATTACCCTCTTACCCATGATACTCTCCAAAAGTTCATGATGCTTATCCACGGCAACTGATATCTGAAAATTTTGTTTATCAAGATGAAGTTATCAAACTATATTTTGGGGAACAAAACTCAATATATGTTACCTGTAAACCTTAATGTAGGGTGAAACATTTTTTCAGGAATTATAGATGTTAATAACGTGAAAGTGCACCTTAATGTAAAGTGGACACCTGTGAACCATTTATTCATGAGTTATAAACATTATGAACCTTAATGTAAATGAATTTTGAACTTTTGTAAATGAACTCATGAACTTTGGCCATAAATACAGCAACCTTTAGTTTCGCTGTAATAATCTATTTTTTTCTGCCTCATGAAATAAATCAGGAATCTATTTTTTTGTGAAACAAGTTTGAATAATTATATTTATTAAGCTTTTATAAATTGTGAGTTTAAAATGTCTCACTATTTGGCAGGTATTGCATTAAAATCATGCTTTTTATTCATGCATTTATAACTGCTTATGAAAGATTTATATTTCATTTGTAAATGAGTTATTAGTCTTTTATGAACACCTTTAAAATCCCTTTACAAAGGTAACCTTAATGTAAATTGTTACCATTTTGTTTAATTAGTGCAGGAGTGCATTATAAAAGAAATTAAATAAAACTTTAAGTTTGATACCTGTGTATGTTATATTTGGTATATTAAATATTTTGCATTTTTGGTGTTTGTCTCTTACATATTTGTTTTAGTGAGATATTTCAGCTACTAACGAGTGTTTTTGAATCCATGCTCCAGCTTTCTGCTAAATTTCTTCTAAAACTGGAAATGTAATGTCTACATAGCCAAAAGTATATTACGTTTAGAAAAGTTTTTGTTCCCAAAAGTACTGTGTAAAACAATTCATTTTAATTAAATGAAACAAGTTTGTATATTGAATTAGAAAATAAATAAATAAATAAATATTATATTATTTTTATGAAAAACAAATGTATATATTTGAATATAATTTTTGAGCTGCAACTCATTTGTACCATTTCATTTATATCACTTCTACCTTATTTCGTCCCCCTGCAATTCATAGTCATTTCAGATTTAGAAAGCATGATTGTTGTCATTAATGTGCTTCAAAGCAAACAAAATTTGTCATTGTGTATAATGGACAGAGACTTTCTGCTATATTCATCCCCCTCCAGATGAGGTTTTCTTGGTTCTTGCATTGGCTCAAGTGAAATTTCAATCACATGCCCTGTGAGGATCAATGTTTCAAATTACGATTTCAAGCAGCCCAGAGGGGCCATATTAAAAGCAGTCACATCCATAAGTGTTATTGAAGATCCTGATGAGACACTCAAAGGGGCCCTGGTTTACTGCTTGATAAATAGTCATCTCATCACAGCCGTGGCATCAGTATGGAAATGTGTGTGAAGTAAAAATCACACACACGCACACTTCAGGCTTTGAAATGTTTGTTGCATCAGAAATTTCTGGCATATTTACATTGCCTTTGGCTTGGTTGTACCCACACAGAACTGGATAAACATTGGCAGCTTTACTGAATCTCTTTAAGTGGGAAATGAATGATTTAGGGCTGCAACTAACGATTATTTTGATAATCGATTAATCGGTCGATTATTTTTATGATTAATCGATGAATCGGTTTATGTACTTATATTTTAGTTTTGCCCATTTTTTCCCCAAGTAAATTATTAACAAAGGGTCTTTATCATTCAACATAGACTTTTTAGAGATTTTAACCATTTTGCATTGTCATATCCTCATCAAAAAACATACCCGGAGTTGTGTTTTTATTATGTGTTAGTTATCCTTTGTCAAACTCTTCTGTAATCAAAACACTGACCCATACATACTCTGTAAAATTTCACAAGGAGATTTCAAATAATGTTTTCACCATGGCAGTCCTTAGGGGCCTCAAAGTAGTTTAACATCCCGAACCAAAGCTTATTAAGGAATCTTTCAGAACATATTATCACATAGAATAAGAATAAAACAGAATTAAAAATTGCAGGAAATTGCATTTTATTATTTTTTTCCTGTAAACACACAGCTTATACCTGGGAAACAGGCTTTATAGCTTATTCTGTGAAATTGTAAACAATCCTTCCAATAAAGTGCCAATGGCATGAAACCTGAATGGAACTCACATTTTAAAGTAAAATCCATCAGAAGGTTGTCCAGAAAAAAATTGGACACACACAAAAAACCTGCTGTGTGAAAAAGAGCAGTGAATTCTTAGAAAAAAGTGCATCTCAAATACATTTAAACATTAACCTCTCTCAGTCAGTCATAATTAGGCTGCAAGACTGAATTATGAACTGGTAAATGACAAAGCTTTAAATGTTAATTGTTAAAAAGCAATGTTATCAGCTTTCCGCGACTAAACATTTGCAAACAACATTGTACTGCAGAATCTGCACAAATAAAAGTCTTTGCACACTGTGATTTTCATCGGATTTAAATATGTAGTGGTCCTTATAACAGTGCAAAATTCAAAAATGTAATAAAAGCGATAAAATGTTAACAAAACAGCTTATGCCTGAACTGACAGGAATTCGACTACCTGTGGGAAATGAGGCAGAACACTATTCACTCATTATTTGAGAAAAACTTTGCATTGCAGTGCAAAAGGTCAACATGTCCAAATGTTCAGGGGCCCTAACAGTTTGGCTTGCTCTCTTTTTTGCTCCCACACTTTGGATGACTCTTCCGTCCGATTAGTTTTATCTTCCGCTTTTTTCTTTTTCTTTCTCGAGCTTACTCCACTGCCGCCTGCCTCACCCATCACGCTGAATGCAGCAGAGAGACGCTGTACGGGAAGCACGTGACATAAAACGAGGCCAGCTATTGGCTATTCGCTGCTTCTCCTGCTGTACTGGCTGAGTAAAACCTCCGGTGGCTCATTACTGCCACACTTTGGTCACCGCAGATTTAAAATATGCACGAAATGAGCCGCTTACGGTAAATAAAAATTATTTAGCAACGAATCGATTACTAAATTAGTTGACAACTATTTTAATAATCGATTTTAATCGATTAAATCGATTAGTTGTTTCAGCTCTAGAATGATTAATACATTGCTATATTGAACGAAATCGAATTCTGACATTATTTGCTCTCTATTTGTTCAAAAATAGTTTGACATTTTTTGTTCAGATTGTGCTGGTTGCTCTTTTCCATGCAATTACTATAAAAAGGATTTTGAGCAGTGATATGATAGCTTTGTGTAAGCAACAGACTGACATTGAAGTAGTTATTCACTACTAAACTTCACCAGTGATTGTGTTTACTACTGTAATGTACGGTGGCGCATTGCTGCCACACACACATTTTTCCCCCACTCAATTATGTTGTAATAACGAGATCTTATGCCGGTTTAACGACATCTTTTCTCCTAATAATGAGTTATGTCATTAAAACGACATATTTTCTCGTTAAAACGACACAATTATCTTGTTAAAACAACATATTTTTTCTCGTTAAAATGACTTCTTTTCTCGTTATAATCTTTTCTCATTAAAAAGACATATTTTCTTGTTAAAACAACATAATTATCTCATTAAAACAACATCTTTTTCTCGTAATAACGACATATTATGTCATAAAAATGATATGTTGTTTCCTGTTATAGAAGATGGTTCCATTATGTTAGCAAGCTAAGCGATTGTCCGCTGCTGTTGCCACAGTACTGCAATAAATGAGGATCTGCACGCTGCTGAAGTGGATAAGTGGACTGTTTTAAATGTATTTTAATTTTATTGTTTTTATTGTAGCGGCATGTTTATTAGGACATTTTCTCCGTTCTGTATAATGCTATCCAATAATTGTACTCTGGTTTTGGAGTATTTATTTATTTTAAATTAAGCTAGATTTTGTTCTTGGGTAAAAAAAAAAAAGAAAAAAAAGAGAGAGATTATATGCTTTAATAGCCTGTTTGTTTCAAATGGGTGGGTGGCCCCGTAATGCCAATTTTCAACTCAACCTGCCTTTACTGTTTGTTCCATAATGCAGAATAAGATGTCATCTTATGTACCGCACTGCACATTAGTCACAATAACGTTTATTCATACTGTTTGGTTGGATCATAGGCTATATATTTTGCGAAGATATAGCTTACATAGAGCATAAAACTGCACTTCTCGGCTCGGCAGCGATGGCGCAATAACTTGCATTGTGAAACAGCGGAAAGAAATGTAAATGTCTGTTTTATTTTGTGTACACCCACAATAACAAGTTACAAATTGCTTTTGTAAAATAACAGGGTGCACTTTTGCCGTCTTGTGAACTTCTTTCTCAAACGCACCTTAAAAATTAACTGAAAAGCTTGAAAGGTGTACTTCTAAATGAAACAAATATGTTGTGTTTATTTCCTTCGTATAAATGCAATGACAGGTAAATTCTTTGCCATCTGAGCTCATTATCTGTACTATTATCCACTTCAGCAGCGTGCAGATCCTTGTTTATCGCAGGACTGTGGCGACAGCAGTGCAGACAATCGCTTAACTTGCTCACATAATATAACCATCTTCTATAACGGTAAAGAACATAGCATTTTTATGATATATGTCATTATTACGAGAAAAAATATGTTGTTTTAATGAGAAACAAATGTCGTTTTAACGAGATAATTGTCATTTTCATGAGACAATATTATTATGTTGTTTTAATGAAAAAAGATATAGTTTTAACGACATATCTCGTTATTATGAAAAAAGATGTTGTTTAACAAGATAATTGTCATTTTTATGAGAAAAGATGTCGTTTTAATGACTTAACGTCTCGTTATTATGACATAATTGAGCGGAAAAAATTATATGTGTGTGGCAGCAATGCATCACCGTACTGCCCTACAAAGGCAAAAGACCTTAACTCACTAGAGTGTGAAACTGAGAAAAACGACTTTAGAGTTTTTTACTTGTCCAGCCAAATTAATTGTAGGTAGGACACTGGAAATTTAACAATTAGATGTTTTAGTAATGGAAATTATCTACATTAAAAAATTTTGAACTCAAACTTGATTTTTTTTTACCCCTATTTTGAAGTTAATGTACTCTGTCTTTGCATTGTCTGCAAAACGTGAGAAGTCACACCAAGGCAAAAGACAGTAACTTACGCATTATCAATATTTGGTTGCTGATCACCATTTACAAAATTGTTATAGTAACACCTGTATAAAATCTAGTGATCATGGGCTGTCTCAGGATATTGCATATAGTAATGTGAGTGTATTAAGGTTTATTTTTATTTTTTTTATTATTGATCATAACAAGCAGACTAAAAGTTAAACATAAGTGGATACCGTGGATACCAGTTTATTTGCTATGCTCAGTAACGTAAACGAATGATAGACATAGCATAATTGCTTTTAAATTTGATTTGTATGAAATAGCCTAACCTAGGCTACTGATTTTATGATTGATCATGCTAGCTACAGCATTCGAGTCCACACACATCTAACTAGAAGTGACAGCCTGATGAATAATCTGGATTACAAAAAGAAAAAGAAAAATCTTTAAAGGTTATTCACGATTACGTATTGCTGCCAAGGTATCTAGTCTTTACAGTGCTTTGTTATATGGAGCTGTTTGGAAGATCGCAATCTATCTAATTCGTTTGTCTACATTGTAATTAAAATGCAGCAGACTTTAATGGACAGTAGAACAAAGGCAGATCACCGTATAACTCCAAACCGGCACCATAACTTCATATTAATGCATGGCCAAACAAAGGCAGAAAGCCGTAACTCAGTTTGGGCATTCCAAACAAAGTGAAAGAGCGGTAATTGGTGTTATACGCTGTTCTGCCTTGTTTTCTCTGGGGTTTTTCGAAGTTACGATTGAGACGACCCATTATTTTCTCGGAAAAACAACGACATTGACTCAAGATACATATACACATGATAAAGGATGTCTTGAATGTCCCAAAAATATCAATAGCTCATTTTCGACAAAAATCGAAGTTACGGTCTTTTGCCTTTGCACGGCAGTGAAGTAATGAGTCTGATTTGTGAGCAAATAATTTAGAGTGGTTTTGTAAATCGAATCAACAGATTCATTGAAAAGATTCAAGTAAAGTCACCTTAATTTATAAAATGTGTAAACAATACAGAATGTTTAAAAGCAGCTTCACAGTAATAAACAGAAAAGCAGCAGAATCAATGATGCAAACTTGATCAAATATGAGACAAATTCAAATTCTGCTCTAAAGCAGCTATAAAAAAGACAGTTGTGTCATTCAGCTCATGTCAGTTCAGTGTTGGTTCAGATTCAGTTCAGTAACTGTGTAACATTTCATCAATTATGAAGTTTGATTCAGCTTTAAAGCATCTCTACAGATGACAATAGTGTCAACATTCAGTGCCAGATAAGAATAAGGGTCTGTTTTTCAAACAAGCCTAACATATTGCTTCAGAAGACCTGAAGTTTGGGTCATATGGACCACATTTATAATATTTATGATCTTTTTGCAACCTTTGTACACCCCATTCATTGTAATCACATTTCCTAAAAAGGTAAATGATGTCTAAGTTTTCATTTTTGGTTTAGCTATTTCTTTAAAGATCAAATGTTGGGTGATAATGGTCTGTGTAAATTTTGATTGACTGGCACTTTAGTTTTTACACATGCTGCTGTAAATCTTTTTTTTTTTACATTTGATGATAGTTATAAAGTAGTGAACACAAAGTCACAAGAGTCAGGAGGGAGTTAGGTTTAGAGTGAGTGGAGTTTTTAGATGGAAGTGTTTTCCGATAATTTCCGTGGCATGTGCCAACCTTGCTTCTGTCCTCGGGAGCTGGCATTTATGAGTGGCCTGTCGTCAGGCCCCGGGCGGCACAGACATCCTCCCCCAGCCTCGAGGTGTCGAGGAACACCATGTGCGGTCCAGGAGCCCTTATCTGTCTGGAGATTTTGAGCTGATGTGTCTAGTGACCTTTGTCAAGGAAGTTTGCAGGTGTTGGCAACAGAGGCTAATACGCAGCGAATGCTGTCCTGGTTGCAGGGTCAGGCAGTTAAAGCTGAATTTACATTTTATTTTGCCTTTTACAAAATCAAGTTTTGGGTTTTGATTAAATAAGCCAAGACATTTTAAAATGATGCAGGGTCAATAAAACGGCTCATGCGGCAGCGCAAGAAGTGTAGCGAGCAAAGGAGCTGACAGTGGGGGGATGTCTACCGTGCATGCGTCTGAGATATTACTTTCTATCCAACTACTCAAGGGTTCCTACCTGGGGATACACTTGTGATGCGTAGGGAAAAGCTGTTACCCAAGAGCCGAAGCTGACACATTTTTTTTTGACAGTGTGTGTAGGGATTTATGTTTTATTTGCATAGTTTTGGTATTTTTTTAAGCGACAAGCTAAGGTAAACGGATCGGTATGGAGGTTGGGAAGTGTATGTGGTGTTTTTTTTTAAATACATAGAAATGTTTGATTTGAGCGGCAAGACTGGGAATGGCAACGTTAGCTCAACCAATGGCATTGGGGTGGACCTTTTTTTTTTTTTTTGACCAATGGTAGACAGGAAAGTGTTAAGGACTGACTGAAAAATTGTCATTATTTTTGTAGTTCTATTTGGCGACTTTAATACTGGTTTTAAGTAGACAACTAGATGTATAAAAAAACTTTTACTTTCGCACTGTTTTACTTTTATATAAGATGATGGTGTTTTTTACCGATGGCCCTGTGATTTAATGTGCCCTTTATGTTTGTGTTGAAATCTAAAAGAACATAGGTTTGTCCCAATTGTTTCATTATTTGGAAGGATGCTCACAAGCGTCCCCTTGTGGTCACCATGAGTCTTGCGCTCAAATGTCAAAAAGAGTATATGTTTGTTTGGACTTTTTTTTTTTTGCATTTTAGTTTCAATAAATGAGGAGAAAGTTTCGAGTTCTAAAGGTTACAGCTTTTTTTAGTGAATTTAACTTTTTAATTTTAGGCTACATTTACACAACAAAGGTGAGTTCTAAAGGTTACAGCTTTTTTTAGTCTTTTTCCGTGTGCGTTGTTTTAAAAAAACATCATCCACGATACACAACAAAACATTTTCAAAACAATTCACATTTACACATATCTGCGCGAAAACGGCCCAAAAAACGCTGGTATTAGCGTATTCCAGGCCAGTAGTTGGCGCTGGCACCTTGTTAGTAACAGTACCCTGTAGGGAAGTGACGATTATATGTTGTATATGGATGCAGTCTCTGAAACTGTTTTTTGGTTGTAATATTGGTGAAGTAAATCCACACTTTGCTGAGGAAGCATTAGCAAACTCTTGAGCAGCAACAACAGTATAATATACTCCATTGTTGTGTATGTTTTCGCGCTTGCCTTTAAAATCAACACGTACTCTGCATGTCTACATACCTAACACATTTGATGAGTTAGCATTAGCAAAGAAGCAAGGGACGGACTGTCGTGTGCGAAAAACACCTGTTTTCATAAAATTCTCCATATTGGGTGTTTACACGGGAAACGCAATAACAGTGTCGTGTTTTATACGAGTCCCCAAAAACGCCATGGTCATGGTTAACTGAACAGTGCCAAAACACAGGATAATAAAAAGTTTTTTGTGACTGGAAAACGTTGTCGTGTAAACGGCCCCTTTATGTTAAATGTAATTTTCATTTATCTTTAGTTTTTCATGTTTAATTATACTATTTTATTATCATTTTTTTCAAGGAAAATTTGATATTGAATGATGTTAAACTGGAGATTTGGATGTGAGCTAGAATTATGTTTCAAAATAGTTTACTAACATATTTACTTTTACTCTTGCGCATCAGTCAAGATATAAAAGTACTGCCTTGGTGATTTTTTTTTTTTTTTTTTTTTTTTTTTTGTACATGAGAAGAATGAAAGTGGTTTTGATTTTTAACATGACTGACTAGCTAAAAAAAAGAAAGAAAGAAAGAAAGAAAAGAAAAATCAATGAAAATTAACAAAATAACTTTTCCCCAAAATGCGTAAAACTTGATGAGGTCATGTCAACAATGTCACATGCTACATTTATTGTGTAATAATGTACTAGTTTCACTTTACTATTTTTAAAGGATATAAGTAGGAAACAGTGTATACTGCACTAAGTACTAAGCTAGCACCCCATTCTGAACATAGACATAGATTATCTGAGTAGATATCTTGTGAGGTCAGTGGAACACATGCACCATTGTCAGTGACCTTGCAGGCTGTTTAGACACATGTGTGTTTGCTGTCTGTCTGTCAGGTAAGGTGAGATGAAGCATTTATTCAGTGCTGGTCCTCCTGAGAACAGAGAAGGGAAGGTAGCAGTAACGTTTAGCATCCTATCAGATCCTAGGCTTCCCTCAGTCGAGAGGGAACACTGGGCTGATTTCGAAGATCAGCATGTTAAAAAGCTGCACGCACACACAGGCCGAGCACACACACCATATCCCTCGCATAAAGCTCCGGGTAAAGGACGGTCTAGCCTGACAGCTGGTAATTCTGAACATGCTCAAATTTGACAACAAATAGGTCTGCAATAAGTTTATCCGAGCGGGGGGCATGAAGCTCCAGGGGCAGGGTCAGATCTCACCAGGGGGCAATGGGCAGTGTATGAATATAAATTTACAGTATATAAATATATATATTAAACCAAAGCCAAGAGGGAGTGCTTTACATGCAGCTCCTTAACGTGTCAGTTCACACTCACGGCTGACACAACACAGTCATGCAGGTGTCCAGGGGCAAAAACCGTGTGCCTGTGCTGACCCTTTAACCTTCTTCTCATAAGTTAACCATATAAGTTACCCTGTTTGCTTACTGTTTGACTTCTGGTCACCTGGTTTTCTGTCTGAATGAATTAAGCAGTGGCAGTGCTTTTGACACACTGCAAAAAAAAAAAAGAAAAAAATCATTTAAATTATGTTTAGTTTGTTTAGCACTGTTGTCAATTTCTCTCTTATTATTATTATTGTTCTTTTTTAAATAATAAACCTGACCAATTTTTGTTAGATTTATGTGTGAAAAAAATTACATTTATTTGGTAGTGTAATAAGAAAAAAAATATTAAAGTCTTTATCTATGCAGTCTTAAGTAAATTGTTCTTTTTTGTAAATGATCTTTTATTTATATTTTTTTTGCTTTATTATTTTTTATTATTCTACTGATTTATGGAAATGATCTTTTGCTGTGCTCTATCCATACCCAGTGTTATGGATCTGTTTTTCTCATGCTTATGAGTTTATATCATGCCCACAGCAATGTGCCTGGGATACCTTCATTAATGAAACAAAACATGTTTTATTAACCTACATTTTTCTTTTCCAGTCAATTTGATACAACCTGTTTCAAGTCCCTCAGTTTGACAAGTACAGTAATTTAATTAAAGTTAATTTTATTGTTCAGATGGTGTGATGTCTAAACACTAGATTATTTTTGAGTTTGTGGCCAGTTTAGCTCAAAATATCTTGTCTTAATTTCGTCTTAAGTGACAATATTACTGTTTCTAATTTAGTCAAATGGGCTAAAAAAGTAACAGGAGCAATGGTTTATCTGATCCCCGATGGACAAACCCCCTGACATCTCTAACCTGGGGGGGGCAATGATTCAGGCTTGGGTGTGATTAAATGAATGTCGGCCGGTTAAAAGCAGGGTAAGGGCTATCAGCGGCAATTTTTGACATACTGTTGACTGCCACAGAGAAAACAACTTTCAAAACATAGAAAAATTGCATTTACAGCCATGCAGTTACAATTGGAGTCTTATGAGGCAAGTCATTTCAGAGAGTTTCAAAGCACGAGAAATAGGAAAGCTCATATTTAAGGGATTTTATTCTTCTATTTAAAAAAAAAAAACACATTTCTGCTTTTATACCCTCGGAAATGGTCTTAGCCTATAGAATTTCATTTTAACTGGAAACTGGCTGGAGTCAAAACTATTTTCTTGTTTTTAAACCTGGAGCATTAAAAAGAGCAAAACCCTAATAATTTATCAAGAAATCTGTGCTTTAATTTTGGAAGGCCTTGAAGCTGTGTATGTTCAAGTACAGGACATGCCATGATTCAACTGTGCTAAAGCCCGGAGGGACAAAAGGACAAGGACAAACAGTGTAGGCTGATTTATTGTTGATAAATATAGAATTTTGAGAATTTTTCTGTAGTTTATGACGTAAAATGAGTCACAGTTGTATTCACTATTTTTGTACCATCGTTCAGTTTAAGTTGTAGTGTCTTAGCACACAAATGACAGCCAGCATGCCTGCATGCATTAGCCAGTTAGAAAAACTTTGACGCATGTCATTTTGAATGGGTTGGTGTGGGTGGGGTTTTTTTGTAGAGATGCGTATTCAATACATTAGTAATATTCTATACTGTAGGGCATGCTGTGATCCTGAGGACACTCATTAAATTGAGTTTTATGTATGAAGATGCACAGAAACCACACCATTATGTGGAGAGAAGTTTATTTTAACCATGAGCTGTATTCAGAGATGAAAGGTGGGGCTCAGTCCCTTTGGCTTTGCATTTAAAGTCAGTCTGTATCATACAGTATCAGGGCCGTCTGTCAATGTTTGACCTTCTTGTGGTCCTTTCATAGAACAAAATGCCTCGGGGTCTTTGGTATTTTTGCGGTGCCCATTAGGAAAACAAACACGTTAAGAGAGCCAATCAGAAAGGCTGCTCACTTGTTTCAAAACTACTACTGAAACACTTGGTTGTTGGTTAAATTCTTTGCGCACCCCAGAGACCCTTTGCATCATACTAGACTTTAAGCATGTGAATTTTGTAATAAAACTAACTATTATTTGTAAATATTATTACTTATTTTTAAAAAATACTCAAAAAAAAATCTTAATTTTTATTTCATTTTCTTTTATAAAGAATTTTGGAAATGTTTTACTATGCTTTCATTTCATTTTGCTTTTATAGGTTTGGTTGTTTTACTCATGATGCAGAACCACTTTCAATTTTACAAAATCTTAATTCTTAACATTTTAAAAGCATTTTAAACTTTGAAACTTTAAAAATGTCAGTGCTTTTTTAGAAAAAAGACAATCAATATTACACAAATTAAAATTATAACTGTCAGTTTTGGTGTATTTTTAATCATTATTATGGTTTTTGATGTTATTATTTTATGTTTTGGTGTCTTTTTCACCATGACCATGGTTTTGGCTGCAAATATGTTACCAAACGGTCAATAGCACTGTATAGGGGTCAAAATGATACATTTTTTCTAGTGCCAAAAAATCATAGGATATTATGTAAAGATCATGTTCCATGAAGATAATTTTGTAAATATTCCTACCGTAAATATATCAAAACAATAGTATATATCATTTAGTAATATGCATTGCACTAGGAACTTCATTTGGGGACAACTTTTAGCAAGCGATTTTCTCAAATATTTTTATTTTTTTTTGCACCCTCAGATTCCAGCTTTTCAAATAGTTGTATCCTCAGCCCAAAAATATTGTAGTAAAAATTTACGCCTTAGTGGACCTGTTTATAAACTTAAAAGTGTTTCAGTGTTTAAAAACAAGTTTAAAAAATTGATTTCCAGCACCATAAATGTTTGTGATAGAAATAAAGAAACATTTGTTGGATTAAAGAAAATAATATACAAAACAACTAATTCTTCAGTTGGGAAAATATTGAAATAAAACTTAAAAAGTGTGTTTTAAGGGAACTGTTATTTGTAGCAATTTTGTTTAGTTTTGTTTTTTTAGAGGAGTTTATAAGGTCAACAAGGCCAAAAGTTCCCACAGTTGAAAAAGACGGAGCTGCATTTACAAATGAGCATGAATGGAAATGATAATGGGTATGGACATGGCTGGGAAAAACAAAAACAGCACAAAACAAGGAGTTTTCGGGCAATCACCAGCTGCTTTTAGAAGTGGAAACAGAACAACCTAAACCATCTAAAACAGCTGTTTTATTTGACAGGCTGCAAGTGCAACAAAACCACCTTAGGCTGGTTCAAGTTGCTTTTCTCTGCAGGAGAGCCCAAAGTAAGAAGAGCAATTGTGTGGTCGAGCTCATAGTAGAGGCATTCAGACTCTGTCCATTCTGTGGTATTTTATTAATGGATCACGAATGACCGTCTATCATCAGCTGGCCGTATAAAAAAGGACCACTCTCTTCCCTCAGCGAGAAACATTTTCCTATAAATCTTCACGCAGGGGATTCAGGATTACACAGGGGTTTGGTGAGGGGAAGCTGATGCTTGACAAAAAGAGGACCAGAGGGAGGGCTTTTTGCTTCGCTGCACCTTTGAGTTCGGACCCAGAAGGAGAGTATGCATGCACCGTGTTCCAAATTTACTCTTGTGTAGAGCAGTGTATATGTGTGTGTGCGTGTCATCTCCAACCCTTTCACACAGGCATTGGACTGTGATGGCTGGAGTCTGAGAAACAGTGAGGTCTGAGGGCTGACCATGTAGCATCTGCATAAGTTTGTCCTGACAGCACAAAGAAAGTGCACTGACAGACTCACTCTACAAGAGTTCAGAGCTGAGTAATTGCTGCTCTATGTTAGAGAGTTCTTCATGGTCGGTACACATAGTGTGGTTAACATACTTTTGACCTTAGTGTCCTGCTGTGGGTAATAGGTCAGAATGCAGGGATACCTACAGTACATCATAACCACTTACTTTTATAATAGGTTACATTGTTTGGCTGAGGACACTTTTATTTAAGTGTGTGGTGTCCCAAATTACATTAAAAATTATACACAGTTTGTATAAATAATCCAAAGAAAGTGTTCTATAATTTGTCATCATTTTTAACCACCATTTAATCAACCTCCATTCATGCCTCCCATGTTTTTCACTCTTTCGATTCACTAGTTCATTATAAATGACCCCGTGGAGTGGCAAATTAATTTTTAAAAGTACAAATGTTAATATGAGGTTATGAGTGTTGCATGTGCAATAATTATAATAATATTCGAAAAGTGCTCTGTTTTGAATTGATTTAGCATGTCACACCACAGGACCATTTAAATGAGCCTTTATAGCTGATAACCAGCACATTTCCTTCCCATTAATTAATTTATTTTAGCTTAAATGTTAGTTAGTTAGTTAGTAAGTTAAGATGGTCTTTGTTTAGATCCAAGGTCAAATTAGCTGTGCCAGAAGAATTACTTAAAAATAATTGTGAACATTTTATAATTTTTTCTATGAATTATATTTTTTAGACAATAAAATCCAATGATATAACCACTTTTTATTATTTATTTGAATTCAACAACTAAATGATTCATTAAAATAGGTTTCTATGTGCTATTCAACATTGGGGACCTACTGTTATTTGAATATTTCTCTCAAAATTGCATCTTGAAATTCAAACATATTCAGAAAGTTGATCATAAAAAATATACATTATATTACGAAATTCCAGAATATTTTTGTTATTTTCATGAAGCACAGTGAAAACATGTCAACTTCTCAAATATAACTTGAAGCTTTTGATGTTTTTTTTTTTTTTTATTTTTTTTTTTTTTTTTTGTTTTTGGTTTGTGTTGTTGTGGTTTTGAAATTTGCAAGTTGAAATCAAAACGGATAGCAATCTGATCACTCAGGAGATTTTTTTTGGCAAATTACAGAGAGGAACAGAGACTGTGCGCTTTGGCATTAGACCAAACACACTGCTGTCTTTTGTGTGCACTTTGTTGTGCTTGTAAGCAATATTATGAAAAAAGATGAAAAAGGTACATCTTGGGGGAAATGTCTTTTCCAGGTTGAGTAGACATATGTATTACCTTTCCACAGAGTTCCTCTGAGGAATTCTAATGTACATACAGTGTTCAGTCAAGTCTGACACCACTAAAATCACCACAGGGATGTTTTGTGATGGTCCCTTCTCTCTTCATCACTTCCTCCAACTCTTTCTATCTCTCAATGTTGTTTGTTTTGAAAGAAAATAGAGCATTGAATTCAAAATCCTTCATATCTTTGCATCATTTAACTATGAATTCTGTGTGTTGGAATATCTGAAACTACAAATGGATTCCAGACTGTATATAGACAGTAAATGCTCAGCGTCTCGCCTGCCAGTATAAAAGATGCTCAGTTTGCATTGTCTTGAGAGAGGACAGCATCTCAAAATGGATGCGAGTGAGTGAGACAGGAATTTATCTTCAGTGACAAAGTGCCATCTATTGGCCGATAAATTCCTGTCCTATCTGTGTGACTTGATGTACTATGGCGACTTACAGAACATTGATTTCATGTTTAGTGGCTGTAATTAAGTGGCACACCAGCATGCGTGATGTATGCAAACCTGGGCACATTTGTGTAATGGAAGTTAGATTAAATAAGTGTTCAGAGACCAGTTTGACATTTAACATTTAAATATTCTAGTTCAATGTGCCACATCACATCAATACCACCAAAGAAAGATAAGTGTGATATGTGTGGTGCTGGATGCTAGACTCCAAGCATGCATCACAGCATGAATGAATCATGCTTATTACAGCTTCATTGCTTTTTCAGTGTTTGAAACAGTGTTGTTGTGTGTGATCTTTCCCACTGACTTATGTCTGACATGATGTGAATTTAGGTGTCACTCTCATTGCAGTTTAGTCATTTGTTAGAAATTGTGATTGCCTGGCATGAAAAATAAGTAATAGTAAGGGAAGGGTGTGTGTGTTTGTTAAAATTTTAATATTTTGATTATAATGAACAAACAAAGATTTTTTTTTTTTTTAATAAATAATAAAAAATTATATACATCAGTATCTAGTAATCATAAATGCTTGGAAAGGTCAAGTCAAGAAGGTTGAGAATTTGTATTGTTGTGCACACACACACACACACTGTAGACACATACTAATGTTTAATACTTATTTTAATAGCAGGAGCAGATTGGTAAAAAGTGACACTGAAGACTTTTACATTGTTACAAAAGTTATTTTAAATTGATTTTTTTGTTTTATTTGGTTTTTTTTAAACACAAAACCAGAATAAGACAGCAATAATGACAGCTGAAAATTCAGCTTTGGTATAACACATATATTAAAACGGTTTTATTTAGATTTTTTTTTTTTTTTTTAATTTTTTGTTAATTTTTTATTTTGTTATTTTTTTTCATTTTTACTGCTTTTTTTTTTTCTTTTTTTTTCTTTTTTTTATAACATAATTGCAGCCTTGGTGAGCATAAGAGACTTTTTTCAAAAATGTAACCACTAATAAAATAATTATAAACAATAATAAAATTAAATTGACAATATCATAAAATAACAATAATATACATTTTTAAATGAATCTCTTGTGCCAGTGGTTGCCCACTTTGGCCCAGTCACAGGTTATTCACCCCTAGACAGTCTTATCTGTGTGTTCATATGTTGTATGCATATGTGTGACTATTTGTTGTTGTTTTTCAGGGGATGAAGGGTGACCCGGGTGTTGCAGGAAAGGATGGACTGAAGGGCGATAAAGGGGATCCTGTATGTAACATCTCAGAGCTCTGTTTGAAATTCCCATCACAGACACAGCCATCAGATTTTCGTGTGCTTATTTACCTCATGATACATTCGTCTCTTCTAACATCTCACTCCATAGGGTTTGCCTGGCCTGGAGGGAGCCAGTGGAATAAAGGGGCAAAAGGTGTGTAATGCATGTTTTATTTGTTAGTTCTGTGCATGTGTGCTGGGAGGAGGTGAGTCTGTTCACTTGTTTACCAGTTCTGTCTAATAAATCTTGTGTAGAAAACCTTTTTAATATAACTGAGGTTCAGACTCAGTCTATCCTCTGGTTCCTTTGATTCCCTTTTCTTTTCTCTGTGTTTGTGTTTCTTTATTCCTTTAGGGTGAGGAAGGCCCCAGAGGACCATCGGGCCCTGTGAGTACTATACTGGTTCAGTCAGAGGCTCTGACGCATACAGATATATCACATAATAACACACATGAGGCACTATATTTTATAGAGCATCCATTTAAACAGGAAACTTGCAGGTCTTTGATAGACGCATCGATCTTCATGCCATGAACAACTCAACAGAGATGATTCAAGTCTAATAAATGATTCAGAGTCATTGCTGTAGATTCATTTTAAACCTCATTTTGAACTATTGCATTTTTTTGTTTAAAAATCATAATATTGTAAAATAAAATTACAATTTGAAATAACTCTTTTCTATTATAACATTCTAAAATGGAATTTATTCATGATGACAATGCTGAATTCTGTCTTCAATGTCAAAGAAATCTAATTTGCTAAAAAATTATTCTAAAATGCTGATTTGGTGCTTAAGAATCATTTCTTATTATTATCAATCAGGGCTCTGAACCGTTTCGAGGAACGAATGAATTTTTGACAGGAACAGAACCAGAACCAGAAACGAAATCAAATTTTATAGTTCCGAACAGAATCGAAAATTTGAAATGGCCATTAACCGGTTAATAATGTTATTTTTATCGTTCCATTTAATATTTGAAATTTGCTGTCAACCAATCACGAATTCCAGTAGTATGGCCTATGCAAATGTGATGCTGAAGCCAACGAGTGAAATGTCCGCTCTGTATAACCAAGCAGCATTGGTATGACCATCGCGCCGACGCCGTACGCACATACACAACATAATTTTGCTATACTGAAGAAGCTCTGTATCAAATAAAAAGTTACACTGCTCCGTTGTACAAAATTTGTTGCGTTCAGCATGACCGCTCCCTCACTGTGCTGATGTCGATGAAAGTAGTACAAACACTATATAATAAATAATATTTTAGCATAGCGCCCGATACGTCAGGAATATGGAAACATTGGATTTGTGCCGAATGAGAGAGGGAGGCATTCAGCTTCACCTTAAAATTCATTAGTTTTTTTTATAGCCTTAATTTTAGATGTTTTTTTTTTTTTGGAGAAAACTAATAGCTGTTTTTTTTTTTTTTTAATAAACCTGTTTTTTTTTTTTAAATCAATACAGGAACAGAAAGGAGTGACACAGGTTGAATTTTTTTTTTTTTTTTTTTTTTTTTTTTTTTCTTTTTTAAATGTTTGTTGTAATTGTTGTGGTTCATAATTTTTTGAGAGCTTTTTTTTCAGGATTCTTTGATGAATAGAAAGCTCAAAATAACAGCATCGTTATTGAGGGGAGAATTTGAGGGGGGGGGGGTGAGAACAAAATTTCTTGTTTGTTTTGCAGTTTTTGTTTGTCAAAGTTGAAGTTACAGTAACGTAGCACCACCAACACACTTCTGCCATATTGAGAGTAGAGTGCACTGCATCAGTGCAGCACATGTTCATCAGCTTCATCTTTGCTCTCTGGTCACTAATTATAAAAACCTTTGAGAGCTGAGAAGCCAAATGCTTTTTGGTTGCACTTAGCACAAAAGGTTTGCTGGTTTGGGAACAGCATTGCCCGTGTCAATTAAATCAAAAGGGGGAGACGAAAGGCGCGATTTGACAGCAGGGCACAAAATCAATGATGCTGCCTGCTGTGTGAATCTCTAGCTAAATAGGAGAAGCGAGATGACTGTAGCCCTTTTAAACCAGTTTACAATGATTCATGAAGCCTGGGACACCTAAGAATCTTTTTTTTATTATTATTATTATTATTATTATTTTACCTGTTTTGAAACGGCTAATTATGATGATGGGCGACACAAATAAACAGGCTTTTAAGAGTTTGATTATTCTCTCATGGTTTTCTCTTTAGTTTGTAATTTGATTGTAGCCAGCTCTGAAGGAGCGTGATGTTTAGAGCTAGCTCTGTTTTAATTAAGAATGTATAATTAATGAAAGGGGGGGTTCTGTCCAAAGAAAAAAAAATGTTTGAACAAGTGTAGCCTAAATCCCATTTCAAGACTTTAATTACTTTCTTTCTTCTGTTATTTGTTGGTTAGTTTTTTTTGTTTTTCTGTGATTAGTGAGTACGTCAATGTATGGTTGTGCTCAACTGATTTCAGTGCTTTGTTTATTTAAGGAAAAATAGTATTTTTGCTTGTGATTGTATAGCTCACATTTTTTTCTGTCTTTAATTTTTTATATTTAGTGAAGAAAGTGAAAGTGAAAGTGAAAGTGATGTGACATACAGCCAAGTATGGTGACCCGTACTCAGAATTTGTGCTCTGCATTTAACCCATCCAAAGTGCACACACACAGCAGTGAACACACACACACCCGTGAACCACACACCCGGAGCAGTGGGCAGCCATTTATGCCGCGGCACCCGGGGAGCAGTTGGGGGTTCGGTGCCAAATCCATTGCCTCAAGGAACACCTCAAGTCGTGGTGTTGCAGGCCTGAGACTCGAACCCACAACCTTAGGATTAGGAGTTAAACTCTCTAACCACTAGGCCACGACTTCCCCAGAGATGCATTTAAATGTATTAAAAGTGGCAAGAATCCTGAAACAAAATATCTTGTTTTCCACAAAAATATTAAACAGCACAATTGTTTTCAACACTGATAATGATAAGAAATGTTTCATGAGTACAAAATCAGCATATTAGAAGGATTCCTTATTAACTAGTCTTCAGTGTCATGTGGAATAATGACTTCTGAAAATTCAACTTTGCCATCACAGGAATAAATTGAATTTTAAAATACATAAAAATAAAAAGAGTTATTTTAAATTGAATAATATATATTATAATATATAGTTATAATAATATATAATATAATAATATTTTATTAAATAAATAAAAACAGTTTTGGTGAACATAGGAGGCTTTTTTCAAATACAATTTAAAACAATATATAAATATATCTTATCGACCCCACACTTTTGCATGATAGCGTACGCTATTTAAGAATAGTTTGTAAACTATAGTTTTCTGCATTTCATAATTTTTTTTATAAATATTTAGTATATTTAATATTTAAAAATAAACTAAAAATGTTATACTCCAAGATCAGTTTACCCAGTATTGTGCAATAAATTATTGTGTTTAAAGTATTGTATCATTAGCAACATTCTAACACTAAACTAAATGTCCAATGTTTCAATTCATGTTCCATTTCACTTAGGATGACGTATTAATCGGCAACTCCCTATGAAGGGTTTATAAAGATTGGCAGCTCACTAAGTTTTGGAGTGGAGCTCATATATTGTACATGCATTTATTCAGCACAATGAATAAATGTGCAAAACAGGAAAAAATTCTACAATTCATTCTCTAGACCAACTTTGTCTTGAAGTTACATCAGGCCTCCTGTTATTTCATCTTTATTCATAAACTTCTGTAATACAGATATAACACATGAAATGCAGAAGATGAATCCATGGATACATCAACAAAACAATTTGACTTTCACCACAGACTGAAAGCCGTCAGAATGATTGACAGGCTATTAAACCTGCTGGTAGTTAATGGGTAAATGGAAAGCTGTAAAGCACATTCAGAGTCCACCTCTAGTCCGTGATGCCCTCTTGCTGCAGTAAAAGGCTCTTGCCATTTTAAATGTCATAAGCCCTGGATTAATGTTAATCTCTCGCATAGAGGCTGTCCAGTCAGTTAAGAATGAGACAGGAAGCTTCTGTTTCATGCTTATGTGGAGATGTTGAGGTTATCACTGAACTGAGAACTAAGAGCGGAGCATGAGAAAACATTAAATCATAACTGATAAGGTCTTTTTAATGATAATTCCATAAGAGCATGCAGGTCCTGGATTCATTCTGACACATGTACCCTGCAAATGCAGTCAATGCTGTCTCTCATGGTAGTTTTTTCTTCATTAAGGTGATGACAGCACATGGACTTAGACTTTCTGGAACTGTAAGTTTAGAGACCATTTCAAAATATTTTGAAAAACTGATACATCTGAGACCATCAGTGAAAAAAGTTTCTTCCTTTTTTTTGTTTGTTTTCTAATATTTTTAATTGAATTTAAAATTACAATTATATTTTAGCTTAACACTGTTTATTTTTATTTTATTTTTGCAAATGCAAATCCATGATTCAAAATTATCAGACAGAAAATATGTATTCATTTATTCCGTGTTTATTCATTTACATCATAACATTGCTTTTTGTTATTATTATGATTATTAGCATTAAATCACTTTAATATAATACATTTGCAATGTATTTGGAAATGATTTTCACTCAGATGAGCTGTTTAAATAGCATACTATACAGTACATAGTAAACTGACTCCCGCCGTGTACTTTTTTTTAAATTATAATCATGCATTTCCTCCATGAATAATCTCTATTCATTATTTTGTTTGTTTCCTCTTTTTATAATCCATGAGGGGGAAGGAGGTGAGAAAGGCCAGAAAGGAGAGAAAGGAGACCAGGTTAGTAGCCACATATTAGCATTGTTTGTCATGCATCCACAACAGATTCTAAGATCATTAAAATGTTGAACTTATGCAGAGAAGTTTTTAAAAGTCTGTTTTGGCAGCCTTGTCTTGAAATAAAAAGGAAAATATGAAAGCTGTGCTGAATCAATACAATGGACAGTCATTCAAAGCGCTCAATACGGCTCTCTCTTCAATCTGTCAGATGTTTTTAGAGACACAAAGGTTTTAAAAGGAAACATTTTGAAAGCACGGGCACATAAAAAGATATTTTTCAACCTGTAGGTCCTCTTGAAAATGTGATTTCATGCATTGCAAAGCATTTTCTCTTCTTTCACCAGGGTGAAAAAGGTTCTGAAGGCTCAAAAGGTCTACAGGTAAATAAAGTGCACCAAATGTTGTTCAAATTTTGGCGTAATGCACACCAGAAAAAACTGATTGTACAGTGATCAGCATGTTACAGTATCAATGTTGAAAGGCTATTAGCTTTAAAAATAATAATAATAAAAAGTGACCTGTGTTTATTTTGGTCATTCCAAGAAAATGGTGATACAATTAACAATTTCTGAACATTGTCACATCATTTGATAGATTTAACTGTATTTAGTGTGTGTTTTTTTTTTATGTGTGTGTGTCTTTTTCTATAATAATAAATATATTATAATATTATGTAATTGTTTTTTAACTCTGATAAAGGGCAATACTGGATTGCCTGGATTGACAGGGGCACCAGGACTTGAGGTATGAACTTCCTGTCTCCATAAACCCTCCACTCTGGCATCTTATGATTTGACCAAGATAGAAAAAAACATTAAAGTCTTTCTACTTTAGTGTGATGGAATTATTGCTGACCTTGTCAACGTGGTTGACCAGAAGAATAGCTCCCTCTGATTTACTGTCCAGTGCCAAACGCTTTCTTACGGGTGGCTTATTGCAGTCAGTTCTTGCTGGGTTAAATGGGTTGTGGTATGTTACCAAGGTCTGATTGCGACCTTCATTTTAGTTAAGGACACCGATGGGACCTCTCAGAATAGCAAACAGTTAAAATGCTACGCAGCTGGTACAAAATCAATACTTGAAGCAAGAGTTTTCAAAGCATGTTTTCATTTGCTGTCGCTCAGAGTTAGGCACAAACTGATTTCACATTTAGCTAATGACGTAGTTTCAAACCTGAAATAAGGTCATGCTGCTTAAATAAAATATCTTGTTATTGTTCTTACAGGGAAAGCAGGGTCCAACTGGTCCCACTGGCATTCGTGGTCTTTCAGGAGACCCGGTAAGCATAAATACTCGTCCCACACTGCTTGGGTAAATTTTTAACTGATCAGAAGTATATTTTTGCCAGGCAATGCGTACTAAAATACTGTAAATGAGGCCACTTGAGACATATTTAGGGACCAGAATCTCATACACTCTTAAAGGAGTGACCTACAAATGAAAATGTACTCACCCTTAGGCCATCCAAGATATAGATGTGTTTGTTTCTTCAATGGAACAAGTGTAGAATCCATTTCTTGTTTCTTCATTGGAACAAATTGGAGAAAGCATTACATCACTTGCTCACCAAAGTATACTCTGCAGGGAATGGGTGCCATCAGAATGAGAGCAAAAACAGCTTCTGATCCTTTTTATTTCAGCTTTTTATCTGTAATTTAATCTTTCATTTTGACGGCACCCATTCACTACAGAGTAGTGAAGTGATGTATAATGCTAAATTTCTCCAAATCTGTTCCAAAGAAGGAACAAGAAACAAACTCATCTACATCTTGCATGGCCTGAGGGTGACTACATTTTCAGCGAATTTTAGTTTTTGGGTGAGCTGTTCCTTTATGAATAAAGGTTCCAAAAAGGAGTTTTTGCAGTAATTCCATAAAAGAACAGTTTTGGGTTCCTTAGTTTTTTCCTTAGTTTGAAGAACATTTTGATATCCTAAAGAACACCATTAAGGGCCTGTTGTGCAATTGAAAGATTCTTCACAGTACCATAGAGTTTTGCATGGGCAAACACCACATGAAAATGTAAAAATCTAGATTTATTTTAATCACACACTCCCCATCCTTTTAGTTTTTACCACTCACTCACTCACAAAGAGAAAAAAGACAGTGCACGTATAAATAACAAAGGCGAGAAAAACTAGAATGCAGAGCTGTAAATTGTTGCACAGACAATCAGTAATCAATCGGTAATCTGAAAATTAATTTTCAGGGATGGGTACATCTGAGTTCTCTACATGTGGGATGAAACAGCATCAGCATCACAATCTGTGCTCGGCACCTGCTTCTGCTAACGAGCATCTGCCTTTACTCCAAAAAGATGGGAGCACAGGGATGAGGGATGTTAGGGATCAAATCAAAAGTGAAAAAGCAGGAACAGCTAAAGCTGATAGGCATGTGTCTTATCACTCCTGTTTTTTTCAGGGCTCTCCCGGTCAGCCAGGAATGCCTGGAAAAGATGGAATGAAAGGAGAAAAGGTACACAAGAGCACTCTGTGACTGGGGCTGCATGTTTCTAATACAATGTTTTCCTTGTTTCTGCATACGTTGAAACACTAGATCATGTTCAGAAGAATTTGTTCATAGTTTGCACCAGCTGTAAGCAGATATAAAGCTGTATGCTGAAATAGTTTTTTAAGTTGTTTTGTTTTTTTTTTGTTATGAATAGTAGGGTCACTTGATGGTGTATCTAGGGGTTTTTTTTTTTTGTTTTTTTTTTTTTTTGGTGCTTTGGAAGGCAAAATGTGACATGCCTGTAGAGATACTGGAGAGATAATGAAAATGGAAATCTAGTCTAAAGCATACTACTATCTTTGATCTGAAACTAGGCCTACAGCAAATTTGATCTTTAGATGATTTATAGAACTAAATAATGGCCGTACACTTTTCAGATTTATTTCCAAAATTCTCCCCATCAGTGAGTAACAACCTGAGGACTTAATATTAATAGTAATTAAAATATGAGTGATTAAGTAAAATTGCCTTTTTCTATAGGAAAGTCCAGTAAAACATGTGCATCAGTATTATTTTATAATTATTATTTTTTTAATTTTCATTTTCATTTTAGTTTGTGTATTTTTGTGCTTTTTTCTTTTTTTTACATTTATATTTATTTAATTTTACTTGTTTATATAAAATACCACACTGTTATTTTCACACTGTTTTAGAAGCATCACTACTTTAGTATTCCCAAACAGACTGTTCCTATGAAAGTTTCACAGTTTTTGGCTTGTGTCTTCTTATCTGGCTGAAATCGAGTCTTATGTAAGTTCTGGGAACATGGTATTCATTTGAGTTTGTGTTGACTTTTATTTTTATATTTTAATTTTAATTTTTAAATATTTATTTTTATTTATTTTTATTTCAGTATTAGTTTTAATAACTTAATAACATAAGTATTTTTTTTCATCCAATGTTTATATTATATTTTAATTGCGAAAAACATTTTAATGTTAAATAATTTTTTTATTCATATTTTAATTTTATTTTTATTATGTACTGTATATATTCCAATATTACTAATGTTGGTCTTATTTTTTAGTAGGCTAAGACATTGCATCACAGTAGGAAGGAGCCTTAAGTACATTTCATTTTCCTCCTGTAATAATTCACATTTGCAAGTATATTGTTAGACAAATAAATTAAAGTTATTGTGAGAAAGTCGACTGGCAAAATGCATTGAAATATTCACAGATCGCTAAATCACTGCAGTGTATTTAATAAAGTGAGCATGTTCAGCATAGCGTATGTTTAGAGTGCTTTTTTAGTCTCTTGCCTCACCTCTGAAGTTGCATGATGCGATATCTAGGTTGGTGGCATTTGCCCCAGATGTCTGTGATATTTAAGTCCAGCTCTTATTTTGTATGTGCGTGTGAAGGCAGGCATGTGTGCGCATTTGTGGGGTGCTCCTGAGGTGACAGCATCTCTAAATGCCAGCTTGTGTTGGTGGCATTTGTGTTTTCAGGGTGATGCAGGTGGAGCACCGGGACCGATAGGCCCCCCGGGCCTCAAGGGTGAACCTGGTGAGCCCTGCTCTGTCGGAATTTGCAATGGGGTAGGTACACAACACCATTCCTGTCTTTCTCTTTCACTTCACCTCCATGTTCCCCACTCAATATCTTCTCTTCCGGCACCCCTTATAGACACAAACAGAATATCACTCAACACGTATCCAACATCCCACCGCTTTGATGACAGCTCAGATTTAAGAGGCACATTGACAATGATGTTATGCACCTGTAAATCTGCGACACATTGCCACACATGCATTCTTCCTCTGCCAGCAGCCAGGGTTATTGATGACAGCTCCTTGTTTTCAGCTTTGACAATGAAATACTGTTCATGCTAATTCACCGCTTTGGTAAAACTATCTTTAAAAACGCCTTTGCTGTGCCATCCTAACTGTACACCTGTCAGCTGTCCTGGAATGTTATAGATAGGGTTACATTTCTAGTATTCTAGTATAAACACTATTTAAAGACTGCATGAAATAGAAGTTGTGATCATCTTTTCTTCCCTGTTGTGTTATATTTCCAAGTAAAGCGGCTTCTTAAACAAGAAAAAACTGCAGAGCAGGACATGATTTTGTCCATCAGGAGAGGATTGGATCATTGAATAGTCGTTTGCAATTGCGTTTTATTTCATGCTGACTTTAAGCAGTTTTCATGCTATTTAGCTGCCAGCCGAACTCTGACCTAAAAAATGATGTTTTGTTTGCGAGGGAAGGAGAGAAACTGCACATTAACTGTGCAGGTGGTGAGTCATCCAGGATGAAGCATATAGACAGATGGGTTGTGGGCAGACCGAGCACTTGTTGATCAGCTGAATGATTTGCTGGATGGAAATCAGTATACTGTAGCATGAAGTCAGCCACCTTTATATCCTCTGTTTTAGGGGAAAAAAGAAAGAGAAGGAAATTTATATACAGTAAGTGAAAGAATGAAATCAAAAATTACAGTTTGTATACACTGCTGGTGCTTGTTTTGCTCTTTATGATAATAATAATAATAATAATAATAATAATAATGTAATTATTTAAATTGAAGAAAAAACTTTACATTTTATTTGATCGTGAAAAGTATGTTAAATGCCTTATTATTATTATTTATTTATTTTTATTATTATTTGTATTACTATTATTTTATTTAGTAGAAGAATTATTCAATACTTAATTTGACATTAAAAATGTAGGGTGAGAATTTATAAAAATAAAAATAATTGAATTATTTAATTTGAAGATGCAGAAAAAACTTTACATTTGATCTTTGATCATGAAATGTTAAAATGCCTTATTATTATTATAGGGTTATTATAACAGGTTATTATTATTATTATTATTATTATTATTATTATTATTATTATTATTAATATTATCCAATACTTAATTTGACATTAAAAATGTAGGGTGAGAATTTATATAATAATAATAATAATGTAATTATTTAAATTGAAGAAAAAACTTGATTTAACTTGATTTGATCATGAAAAGTATATTAAATGCATTATTATATTTATTATTATTCAATACTTAATTTTATTATTTTATAATTTTATAAGTATAATTTGTTGTGTTGTTGATAATATCACATTTAACGCCCAATTTTTGTTCAGTCCAACTTCTCACAAAGGCCTAACTGTATTTAATCAGCTCAATATAATTTAGTATCCTGTATTTTGACTTCATACGAATTCAAAAAGTCTGTTTGCCTACCGTCTGTGGTGGCTTCTGCAATGCGAAAATGTCTTGCTAATCTAATTCTCGCTGACCACAAAAATCAATTTTCCATCAGTGGCATATAGCAAATAATGCTTACTGTAACTCTTTCACACTGTCGGCTCCTGCAGTATCAATTGCAAATCACACCGAGAAAAACAATTAAAAATTTGCTGTGAATTACACCGAGCTCAAGAGTCTTCAGTATTTGGCAATGTTGAGGAAGCTGCTTGAAATTGTGTCTTGTCAAGCTGCAAGCTACTAATTTAAAGTGGTTAAGAAAAAGTGGATTATTTATTTACCTGCTTATATAAAATATGATGCTGTTCTTTTAAAATGGTTTTCATAGCATTACTACTTTAGTATTCCCAAACACTGATTTTCAGACTCTTCCTATGAAAGTTTCTCAGTTCTTGACTTAGGGTTAGGTCTTCTTATCTGGCTGAAACTGAGTCTTATGTAAGTTCTAGGAATATGGTATTTCATTTGAGTTTGTGTTTCATCTCTTGTTTTGCACTAGGAGGAGGTTGTGTCTGGTCTTCGGGGGTTGCGGGGCCCTAAGGTAGGTCACTGTGAGAGATTCTTTTTAAAGTATTCAATTTTGCGTTTGTGTAGTTTATCTTTAAAGGAACATCCCCAGTCATATTTCCCTGTGCTGTGCTTTGTCTTTTAGTCCACTTTTTTTTTCATGGTGTGATAAGAAATGTCAGCCTTATGAATAATGTTGATTACCACAGAAAACCGTTTGTCCGTGGTAATAGAGCTTAACTTGTATTAAACCCCGAACATTTATTTAAGCCAGTTATAAATGCTTCATAAATGATTTGCTTATGCAGAACGCTTTGTTAAATCTCTTATTTTACTGCTGTGTAAGCATCTGTTTGTAAGGGTTTGATTTTAAATGTATTACTACAAACTGCCTGAAGATGTTCATGATGTTGCTATGGCAACAAATTCATTTTAAACCACAGTAATTATTCAGCCAAGCCTTATTGTCTAAACTTGCACTACTTGACTGTGTTTTGTGAATTTTGGAGTTAATTTAGTTTGGCTGAATGAACTTTTTTGCTCTCTATCAGGGTGAACGAGGTGTTCCTGGAGTACCTGGAGATGCTGGAGAGAAAGGAGAACCTGGGATTGGAATCACTGGACCCCCTGTAAGTACCTGTTCAAGAATTTTAACTTCACAAACACTCAGATTGTCTTCATTTAAAGGGATAGTTCACACAAAACCAAAAATTCTGTCATTTACTCACTGTCATGTTGTTCCAAACTTTCTTTTGTGGAACACAAAAGCTGAAATTTCAGTCTGTTCCTCACACAATAATATGGTACAGCATCAAAAGAGTTGAAATATAGTGTACAAGTCAAATGAACAACTGTTATGGTACTGTTTGTCAGAATTGGAGCTTGGCAATGGCTTTGTTCTGTTCCACTGAGTCATACAGGTTTGCAATGGCAATGCTTTTTCACACAGATATACACAGTCTGCATTATTGTTTCTTCATCCCACATACTTTCAAGCATTTCAAGTAGCTCTAGATTTTAGCATTTATAATTGTTTTGTATATCAGACTGAAAACAATATTTATAGGACAAGTGACATTATTAATAGAAAATTAATTCATTTATTTATTGACTTATTTGTTAATTTATTTTCTGTAGGGTCTGATGGGAACTAAAGGCGAACCAGGAATTCAGGTAAAAGATAAATTAACATCCAGAAATCAACAAATTACATGTCGACCAAGCATGTAAATGAGATATCATTAATGTACTGTAGGTTGGGAGAAAATATTCATTCACCGATGCATCGCGATTAGAGAATAGATAAAATAATTACGTGTGGCTTCATTGCACAGGATATGTGCTGTGAGACACGTGCACATTGCTTGACATTAGTGTGTGCTTCCACCCGCCGTTATTTCAGTGTTTTACTTTAGATATGCTTTCATTTATGCGGTTCTGAATGCAGTATGTATTAGATGCAGGAAACTTACTTACTGACAGACTTTCAAGTGCACTTTGTTTTTGTTTGTCCTGAAGCTTGATCGCGGCTGTGGTTAAATGCACTTGCATCTCCGAATACTTTTAGGATACAAAATTGATGTAAACACAGTCAGGCATGTTTTCAGAACAGGACAAAACATCTGATTTGTTGAAATAGATCTGTGCATTAGTGTGAATGCAGCCTATTAAAGCTGCCACTGTCTATGATGGAAAAAGAAAAACCCATAACTATGATTGCCTGTAAGCTTTCGAATACTTTAAGCACTCTTAGATACTGAAAGTACTTTTTGTTTATCACTTGTTATCGTCTTCCCCCCCTTTATTACTTTATGTTTGCTTGTGTTTTGAATCTATATTTAGTTATATTTATATTTAGTTATATTTATATTTAGTTGATTACCAATTTAGTTGATTGATAAATTTGAATTTGATATAAAATTTAAATGAAAATATAGCCATGTGCAGTAATGTTTAAAATTGAGGATGCGACGCATCGTGATGCATCGTGAAATCGAATTGAATCGAATAGTTGTTGTGATGATATTATTAGTATAGTATCAATAAAAAAAGTAGTGATTATTAACACTATAATGTACTTATACATTGATATTACATATTTTTATTTTATGTTATAGTTGGTTTGAACAGAGGTTGAATCTAGATTAATGTACTTATACATTGATATGTTGTGTTAAAAAAAATGTTGAAGCCAGTGAATTTACATGATGGTGTTATTTAGGGCTGCACAATTAATAGAATTTCTAATCGCGATTAGATTATGGATGCCACAATTAAGCCAATTAGTTTAATGGTTTAATTAGTCGTTTAATGTTTACTTATGTTATTTTGATTTTTTTATGTATGCTTTTTTTCTTTCTACATGTTATCTTAAGGGTTTTTCCATTGTTTTAGTTTTGGTTTTATATATAATTTAAAGACAAAACCAATCTGATGTATATTTGACATTTGGGCTTAATACACTTAATAAAAGCACTAAAGGTTTTTCAGTTAGAGTGTTTTCAGGCTTTTTTATTTTCATATAAAAATGCGGAATGCAGTTGCATTAAACAATGGTATAAACATCATTCAATGTAAATTGTGATAATCGTAATTAATAATCGTAATTACAGTAATCAACAATTATGATTTTTGTCATAATCGTGCAGCCCTAGTGTTATTTTCACAGGGTCCTCGTGGACCTGCAGGACAAGTTGGAGTGCAAGGAATTATGGTGAGAAATGCTTTTATTACTTTAAATCCCAAAACTTGGAACAAGGTGAAAATATCAAAATATTTATATGTAAGAATTATTTTATATAAAGAATACTTAAATACCTTGAATATCCTTATATTCATATATGTTTTTGTGTCTTAATCTGAAAGGGACCTCCAGGCCCACAAGGCAGACCAGGACCCCCTGGACCCCCTGGAGAACCGGTTCGTAACATGTTTTTTTTGTTTTGTTTTTACTAACATGCTGATATTGCCTTTTTCTGGACATTCCTAGAAACATAAAGTTAATATCCAGGTACACTTAATATGTTTGTTTTTGATCTACTAATGAAAATAGTTGAATCACAATACTGACACAGCACTCCATGGGGAATAAAATAAATATTTGTTTGTACTGCGTCTCATTTTCTAATGTTGTATCTAATGCTGCTCTAAATCATGTTCTTTTTCAGACAGCACTACCTATTGTTGGAGACATGGGGACATTATTGAAGGTACTGTTTCAACCAGCTATCTCTGCTCCTGTGTTTTTTTTTTTTTTTACTGCAGTCTAGTGGATGCTAACTTTAATAGTATGAATTATGATGAACAGAGCTAAATAAAATAAATAAAAGATGCAGAATTTACAGCAAGGTCTTATGCACCCAAAAAGTTTCCTTTGAGATGCATATCAGCAAGACTTTTGCAGACTTTGAAACCTGGCATCTCAAACTGAAGGTGTTTAAAAATCTATTTTAAACTCTGTTCCCTTCAGTCAGATCATGTGTGGATCTTAAGACAGATCTTACCCCGTGTAACCTAGAGGAAGCATTTTTTTTTTCCTCTGTTAAACCAGAAGATTTCAGAAACATTGCCTTTCCTATTATACACAATATTTTAGTAACAAAACACAAATGAGGGAATGTAGCCAGTGGGGATATAAAGCCCGTTTTGATCTGAAATCGCTCTGAAGAACTTTTTTAAGGCTTTTATAATTTATTTCATTGTCCGCTCTGTTGCTCTCTTTCAAACTCTTTACATTCATGTATATTCAGCACTTAGAAAAAGAAACATTCTTTTAACTTTCTCTCACTGCTCTCCCTTTAATTTTTCCATATAAGTACTTTCTGTTCTGTCTTCCTCCACTGCTGTCTGTGTAGGCATCATACATTCATCTCTATGCGACTGAAGAAACTTCTGACAAGATAAATGCCCATTTGTTCAAGTACTGATGCAGTGAGATTCTTAGGACTGAACTGTCAAACACAACAACACAGAGGGCTACTTATAGTAGCTTATGCACTTTAATTCATCTCCAGTTTGGATTTGATGTGTTTTCATATACAAAGAAAAGGGAATGCATTAAAACATACTTAAATGTCAAAAGAACAAGCAAGTTAATGACTGCTGTCTGCAGATTTTGAAGAGTCAAACTGGGTCATGTCACCCAATAAATAAATAAATATTTTTTGAGGGCATTCTCTTTTCTACCTAATTAAAAATAAATAAAATAAAGTAAAGTAAAAATGGGAAAATACTACCAAAATAATTTTAATAAAATAAAAAATAAAATAAAAATGTAATCGTATTCAAGCCATTCCTCGTATTATTAAAAATGTTTTCTCCTATGAAACACAAAAGAGAATATGCAAATATCAACCTGCTTTTTTTTTTTTTACACAACAAAAGCACTGTAGATGATTTATATACTTGCAATTTTAAAAAGCACCATAAAATACTATAAAAAAATTGTGCTTGTCTATGACTTAAGCCATATGGACTTTTTTTACACACACACAAATTTTTTTTTTAACTTTTCAATTTTTTAGCATAACATTTTTTTCTTATTTGGCATTATTAATTATCATTCACTGTTTATATATATATATATATATATATATATTATATATATATATATATATATATATATATATATATATATACATATAATTGTACATATATATAATTGTTATTTATAATGTTGATATTTTTATGAGTTTATTTAAGAATTTTAAAACACTAAAGCTCTTTTTTTTTTTTTTTTTTTAGGTGTTCTCCCTATTGAAATCCTTTTTGACTGTGTACGAATTTCCTCTTTTCTCTTCTAATGTTATAGCTCCACTGCTATGTCGGTCACATGCAGTTTGCTAATTGTCAGTCTTGCACAAACAACACAAATATAAATGTGGTTCCTGAATCACCCTGCACTTATTGAGCAGGTCGGACTAATGCACTAGTAAATTGCTACCTTCAGATACACGCTGGTTCCACGTACGAAAAGTGCATCCAATGTGAAATGTCAATGCAATCCTTACAACCCATAATGGTAAACCATTGATTATGCTTCACAAGTATACAGTTTTACTCTTAAAGAGCAGAATAGAAAAAGGCTGCTTACGTAGCCCCGGCGTTTCAAACCCGGTTTTGAAAGCACCTTTGCTTCTGATTTTCCTGTTTCTCTCTGTATCAATGGGCAAATGTATTGAGGTGAATGCATCAGGCTGGCAAGGTTAAAATCTTGGGGAAAAGGCTTTGAAAAAAAAAATGCTTCCCTAATGCATGCCTTTTATCAAGTTTTCTGTCTGTGAATTGTTTGTAACTTTGGGTTTGACCTTTAGCGTTTTTAGCTGTGTGGAAAGCTAGATTGCCGTGCCGTATGTGTCTATTAGAGCTGGTATAAGCATAAATCCATACTGGCAAACATGAATCTTACACTAATGTAATAAAAGTCAGAAGCAGATAAACCTGTCTAGAGCTCATGAGCACAAAAAAAGGACAAAAGGACACATTTAGTGTTTTTCCACAGTGTGAGTGAGGTAAACTGTGCCATGTTTTACATAAGTTGTCTTTAAGAAGATATGAGATGGAGGTCAAATTAATCCTTCTCATCATATTTCAGAATATCTACTATAAAATTATAAGAAGAATTTATGACATAATCATAGAAATATAACTTCTCGAAATGTCAACATCGTCCATTTCAAGGTGTAAGTTGAATCATTGTTGAATTTTGAAACCATTAAAATATAAAGATGAATAAGATCATTTACAAATGCACAGTACCATTTCAGAACTCCAGATTGTTGCATATTATTCAGGACTTTCATATTCAGCTAAATAGGTTTTATATGTTTTATTTTAATATTTCCTGCATTCTAAGGCATACTATTACTGTTAGTTGACCAATTGACAAAATTTTAGTATCTGTCGCAGTTTAGTCCACAAAAATATTTCTCTGCTACCATTTTGCTTCATTTTAATTGTTTTTTAGACCAATAATTTACTGTTTTATACATTAGCAAATCATTAAGATGTATGATATGTATTTTATTTTACAAAACTGGAAAAGTTTGCATTTAAAAATAAAACTCATTTTTACCTGCCAAATTTTAGTTTGATATGCATTGATTGTTTCAGCATTCGAGAAAATCCTTTAATTTTTCTCATCTGCATCATTTAATCACAGGCAGCTGTATATGATGGATCCTTTATGAATATGTGGACCTAAAAAAGCTTAATTTTGAGATGTGTTGCATCCTGAGCTTATCTGAACAGAAGGAGAATGAGATTATAAAAGAGAAAGTGGGATTTCTGCACCTTATATTGTGTGTGTTTGTGATTTTGGCAGAACGCCTGCAGTGTGTGTCAGACCAGAGTACCAGGATTGCCAGGGCAGAAAGGAGAAAAAGGTTCCCTTGGAACTCCAGGTATCCCAGGAATGGATGGAGAAAAGGTACAATTTTAATCTCCTCATTAATTAATATTCTGTTGTTCCACCTAAGATTCCCTAGCACTGATTTCTGTCATCTTTTCTGGCTTATGCAATTAACAAATTGTTTATGGAGGGCACCATTGTATACACAAATACACCAGACATTTCTGCAGTCCAGTTATTTGATATGAATGTGTATATAATATGATACGAAGTTTTTAATCCTGGTCCTTACATGAGCTTGTGCTCTCATTCTTTGAAACAAATCCCGCTTTGTATGATATTTAATTATTTAACATGATGACATCCATAGATTAATTCATAGATTAACTGTGGCCTAAGTGTTCAAATACTTTGCTGCACTACTGCATATTCTGACATGTGTCTGTCTTGTGGATCTGGCTGCTTATGTTCTGGGTTGGCATTTACAGGGGGATCAGGGTCTTCGGGGCCCAGCTGGTAATCCTGGAAAAGAGGGTCCGAAGGTAAGCCGCCCTAAATCAGAGATTAGAGAAGAGAATCGTGTGATTGGCAGACATATGAGCTTTAGCTATAATTCTGGAAGTGCATTTCCTCTGTTACAACAAGGCATTGCAGGGCAAATATATTACACATGGTGCAACAGTAGCAAATAATGTAGCAAATAATGGTTTGCATACTTGTACAGTCGAGTGCCTGAATGTGAGACATTCAGTGACAGGCAAGAATTGAGGCCAGAGATAAACATTAATAATATATGAGAGCATTCTTAGAGAGAAACTAAATCAAAAGATTGTACTTACTGTCTCAACTATTTTCCATCTGTCTCGTTGTCATATAGGGAGTGAAGGGTGAGAGAGGCTTTGCTGGTCCGATGGGGGACAAGGGTGATGAGGTGAGTAATCAGAGTTACACGGTGCAATGCGACCAAATCTAACTAATCCTGTTCAGTTAGTGGAGTTGTCTGATGCATCATAGTTGACTACTGTACTGCTGCTTGTGTAACTAAATTTTCTATGCTTTTTATTTTAAGTGATTTTATTTTTTTTGTTTGTTTGGTTTTTTGTTTGGTATTTAAATGTACTTCTGGCGTTTATATCATCAGTTTATGTCTGGTTGTTTTGTAAACATTTGCATTTGAAGCAATAGTAACATTGTATTGTAATTGAAATGTATTTGCTACTCTACAGTTGGACCAATGGATTTTCATTAAAAAATAAATAAATAATAAGTAATTTTAATTTTGTGTTGTTAAAGTTTATCCTCAATCTCATAGTTAATTGGTCCAAGGTTAGAGAATGCATTATCATACAATACAAGTATCACTACAATTGTTTTTTCTATTTTCTCTATTCCCAGGGGTCCCCAGGTGTGCCAGGATTGCCTGGATCCACAGGCCGCATGGGTCCACAGGTGAGAATTTTCCAACAAAAATAAATGTTATCATGACTTGAATGGCTTTTTTTCCTAGAGATGTACATAACAAAAATAACCTCATGCATATTCCTCTGCATTTAGGGACTTATTGGCAGACCAGGACCTGTTGGGTCCTCAGGACCAAAGGGAGAACGGGTAATCATAATCAAGTGATCATTTCTGCTTTAAGATTTAAAAATAGTATTAAAGGGTTACTCCACCCCAAAATTAAAATTTTGTCATTAATCACTTAAAATTGATGTTGATTTGAAAAGATTAATAGTTTTGTTTATATTCAGAACACAATTTAAGATATTTTACATGAAAACCGGGAGCCTTGTGACTGGTCCCATAGACTGCCAAGTAAATTACACTGTCCTGGTCCAGAAACGTATGAAAGACATCGTCAGAATAGTCCATCTGCCATCAGTGATTCAACCATAACCAGAGTATGTGAGCGGAGCGGAGTGGGAGCGGAGCGGAGCGCGGAGTAGAGCGGTGTGATTTTGACTGAAGTGATTTTTTAAAAGTCGGAGCGTCGTGGTTTTCACTCGCTCCAAGAGCACTCCACCACCGCTCCATCATGAGTACAATTCATGCCAACGTCCTGTAACATAACTGCATATTAAGCAAGAATTCATATGTTAAACATATTTAGCTATAGCTTGATACAGATGGATCTCTCAAATCAAAATATTAGAATGACGGCAATAGCCGAGCGGGAAGTTACAGGCTAGTTCTCAAGGAGTTTGTCTGGTTTTTTTTACTGAATATTTTCGGATTAAAGCATGATTTAAACTTTTTGTACTCGAAGAAAACAAAAAGAACGACTTTATTCAACAATTTGTCTCCTCTGTGTCTCTCCGCATCACCATTGTGCCATTTTGGAGAATATCAGCTGAATGCAAGCAGCATACGCTCTTCTGTGTCAGCCGTGACACATGCATTTTCTACGTGTATTTAGCTTTGATTTGAATGAAAACAGCGCATCCGGGACAGTCACAAGCCTCCTGGTTTTGAACCAAAATTTCTTAAATTGTGTTCCAAAGACGAATTAAGCTTTTACGGGTTTGGAACGACATGGGGGTAAGTGATTAATGACAAAATTTTAATTTTAGGGGGAAGTACCTTTAAAAAAAAAAATGGTTTAAGTAAATTAAAAAAATGTTATTTATGTTATTTCAAACCCAGACATACTATAATTATTTGTGGAACACAGCGAGAAGTGCTATACTTTGCCATAGAATATATGTTATAGACATGGATAATGTCTAGTGCATACATAAACACTAGATTGGAGGGCTGCTATTGAGAAAAAAAAAGAAAGAATAATGAATTAAAATTTGGACCGTTTCTTTCACAAAATGATCATATGTTCTCAGAAGGCCAGAAATATAGTGCAAATATTGTGTACTTTAATGATGGCTTTGTATCTTTTTTTTTTAATCTTTAAAATGGTTCATTAGGTCGGTGCCTTTAGCCTTGTGGGCAGCATGCTGACATAACAGCACCATGCGGCGTTAGGGGTGTCTTCGAGTTTGAGTCCCCGACTCAAGGACCTTTCCTGATCCCCAATCTCTCTCGCACTTCACTCCTGTCAGTTTATGATCTGTCCCTATATGTATTAAAGGCGAAAAATTCCAAAAAATAAATCTTTAAAATGGTTCAATTTGTATTCCACTTAAGAAAGTTATACAGGTTTAGTACAATATGAGAGTGAGTAAATAATATTTTTTAAATGTTTGGATTATAGACTAAACAAAATAAAATTGTTTATTAAAATTGTTTATTTGTTATATATATCATCTTAAATGTGTTTAAAAATTCCAGAGTTAAACTGAATTTTAGAGTGGGTTAAAAACAAAATGTAAGGCACATCTTTTTCTCATTTTTCACTTTTCCAAACATTATAATTCTTTGACCCATCTGCATCTGTATGGGTCACTCACACTGCCTGATAAATGGCTGGAGTAATACTCGGTTAGCGGGAGATAGTGAATATGATGCTCAGTGTGTTCGACAAGCTAGTGGTGTGCCCTGCAGTGTGCAGATATGCACTAGAAAGGGGATAGATGCATTTTTCATCGGTTTTCATCAGCTGGTCGGCTTCACTGAGAGCCAATCCAATAGAGCCAAGGGGCACCAAGTGTATCCTTAAAACTTCCAAGTGCTCTATCTGACACCTGTTAATATTCACAAAACATTTGCTAACACTGTTCCAGGGTAGCGAAGGACCGCAAGGCAGACCTGGACCTCCTGGACCCCCTGTAAGTTCTGAATTAAAGTGTGCATTTTCTACACCACTAGAAATTGCAAACATAAATTGCAAAAATAACAAATGCTTTTCCTACAGGTTTCCATAACTCTTCCCACTGTCTGTCACTGGTCGCCAAACAGATAGCTCCGCCCCAATCTAGCATCACATGGTTGGAGTTTTGAATACAATAAGCAATGTTTTGCACCAGTATTTATCCTTTTTGTTAAATCAGCCTACAAGTGGTAAATTCATAGTTCTCTCTGCATATAAAGATGGAATGGGAAAAACAATTTTACATAGAAAAAAAAAATCAGCTATAAAATGAGATGGGTATAAGTAAGATGGGTATTTGATTAAAGTGTGCTTTAATCAAATAATATACTTTTTTGAATACTTATATTTGTAGTTTCATACAAGTTCAGACCTAAATATTAGCTTCAGCAGCCCACGTAACCATGTGGCTGTCATTTCAGTGAACATGAAATATGCTAAATCTATTTTCTTCAACACTCCAGCTCATTTCAGACATACATAAGAAAATGAAAAACTGAAATGTATACAGTATGCAATGCTCTAATACATTAAATTGACAGGCCATAATTTTATAAAACCACATTAGTGGCCCCAAGAAATCCAAACAAAAATGACAATTTTAGACTCCTTAGTATATATTGTTTTCCCTTATGATTTTATAGCTTGGTGAATGATAAATAAGAAGAAGAATCTCTCATTGACTTGTATTTGAAGGAGGAACCTATTACATATCTGGAAACCATAATATCATATTGATTTGGGAGGGTTATTTCGACTTGAGCCAATAAGCAACCACCTAGCAACATGCTAAAAATCTTGTAAATGTGTTCTTTTCAGGGTGTCCCATATGCAGAGGGCAATGGGATGAGTAGTTCTCTATAAGCTTCAGGTAAAACTTTAACCTGATACTAAAACACAATCACAGTATTTAGTATGTAACATATATGTCATATTGTTCACACTTCATAAACTGCAATAATCCTTTTTATTATTTACAGAATGGCGCAGCTAATTACAGGTCAACCCTGGACCACCAGGGCCCCCCGGTTATGTGTCGTATTTTTTTTTTTTTTAAATTATGTCCCATATTTAATAAAATAGCTCTTTGAACGTAACCCACCACAGGAATCAGTTTGTATCACGTTTTTTTTTAATGAAGTTTAAATGTCAATACACAAAGAAGCTTCAATGATTTGGGAATCTGTGTATTCGGTTTGGCTGCTGTCCGCCCCTGATTTCAAGAGAGTTTACACACAGCATGTATTGAAGGACGGATCACGGCCACACAGACACAAATCTGAAACTCAGACAATGACAGTAGCCCAAAGGGAGAAGGGGGAAAAAACAATGTAGCCCAAACAAACAAAGTAGCTGCTTGTAAAGAAGGGGTAATTGAAATGCAGCACTTTAACGGGGGAAAAAAAAAAAAGAAATATATATAAAAAAAAGCTTTTCTGCCCTAGTGGAATCATCCGATTAGCTTATCAACACAGTGACATCCACACTTATCTAGTCTTTATGTAATGTGTCCATCCTTTCCATGAAGAACAAGAGTGTATTCCCTCCTGGGCCATCTTTACCAGACTGCCCAGAACTCTGAAAAATTCTAAAACCCTTATCAGTAGGTCTGAAAGAGGACACTCTCCAATCTCCCTCCTCACTGCGATAGACTCAAGGAGCTGCTTACAAGTCCCTGGGGGTGTTTTGTTTCGGTTTATCCTCAACTGAACTTGTTCTAAGTGGGACGTGACACCTGCCTGTTAATGTGCCGCAGCTGGAGGAGACCCACACTTAGATAAAGCACACTTAAAATTACATTGAACTTCATTTGAACAATCAAGAGGCTTGTTTTTGGAAGAACGAATGATGTTACAGGGTTGTGTTAGCATGCAGAGTCATGATATAGCTCTCTGGTGTGCTAAAGGGTAAAATTAGCTTTTGAATGTAATATTCAATCTCGTTTTATTGGAGGAAATAAGGAAAATTGGAGGCACTCTTGGCTGTCATCTCAAAAACTGGTTAAATTTGCCTCAATTCACTTTAGTGTTTTTATTTTATGTCCAATGCAGCTCGGTTTGGCTTTGTTTCTGAACCTAGCATGCTTCATCACTAACTATGGTCTACAAAGGCAGCATCCTAAGCATTATTGAACCTCACAAGTGAATGATTTGAAACTCTACATAGAAATATACAGTCATTCATGCACAGCACACATCATGCCTTAAATTGTTAAAGGGGTCATATGAAGCGATTTCAAATTTTCCTTTCTCTTTGGAGTGTTACAAGCTCTTGGTGAATAAAGAAGATCTGTGAAGTTGCAAAAACTAAAGTCTCAAATCCAAAGAGATATTCTTTATAAAAGTTAACACTTGTCCACTCCCCCCGAAACGGCTCGTTCTAAAACACCCCCACATATCTACGTCAGTATGTTGGAAGATTTGCATAACGCCGCCCAGATGTTTACGCAAAGAAAGAAGGCGTACCTTTAATACTTGTTGTAGTATTGTTGCTGCCGCTGCCGCCATGTCTTATAGACGCTGTGTGTTTCACTGTGAAAGCGAAACTACTTTGTTTGGCCTTCCAAAAGAGGACTATATCCGCTTCATCATGCCTGGAGCTGATCCGTGCTGGTCGCTGAGGAAATACATCAACTTTGCACTGTGGATCGCTGAATTGGATTAACCGTGGACAAAGCGGAGTTCAGCCCGGGGTCGTCACATGTGGTTTTTGCAAGACCAAGGTACTCTCCTTCGTAGAATCCACCTGCCGCACCGCTCTCAAGCTGGCCGCGGCTCACTCAAGGCCGCGGTGTGTGATGCTGTTTCGTTGAGAAAGCGAAACTACTTTGTTTTTGCCTTTCAAAAGAAGACACGACTAGAAATCATGTTTATATCACGTTTTATAGTGGGTTTTAAGTTTATGTCTCGTTGCTCCGGCTGGACAAGTCATCACAATATGTAAAGAGGCGTAATATTTTCCATCACATGCCTGAGGGCATTCGGGCCAATCACAACGCACTGGATAGCTGGCCAATCACAGCACACCTCGCTTTTCAGAGGAATGAGCCTTGTAAAAAAAATCGACGCGTTTCAGAAGGCGGGGCATAGAGGAGAAACAATGATGTACAAAGGGTGACCAGACGTCCCGAAAAATTCGGGGACAGTCCCGAAATCTAAACTGTTGTCCCGAATCCCGAATCTGGCCCTAATTGTCCCTAAATTATACTAAATCTTGAGTAGTTATTGTCTGATAAACATTAAAAACTGTCTGCGGAGGTTGAGTCGTCCTGCAACCAGCCCTTGCCGGCTGCTCAATGGCTGCAGAATCTTTTTTCTAAGTTCTAAAAAAATACAGCATAGGCAGCTAGGTGCGAATTTAGATATGCATTGATAAGCTAATTTTCATTCACACTCCGTTGGCATGGCTGGTGTACCAGAACCCCAACACGCTGTTAAAAAGCAAAAAAACGATGAAGAGAGAGCAAGTTGGCTGCAGCCGCGAGGAGGACAGTGATGCACGCATAAAGGAGTGACTGATTGTTTCGCGACACTGTGTGTACAAAAAAATACTTCACTACACAATTTATTTCGTTATATTTTCGTTTAAGCTTATTAACGTTAGCGTTACAGAAAGGTCTGATTTACGCACTGTTATTAAGCTTATTTCATTGTTTTTTTTTGTTTTTTTCACAATGACATTTGAGTTCATGATTGTAATGTTGTTGTTTTGTTTTTTTGTGGCAGACTAAAGACTAATGACAGACTGTTGATCTTTGATTAAAAATATGGTTCAGGTTTGAAATTCATTATCTTTTATTATAGGCTACGCAGCTTAATATTATAGAAGCCCCCCATCCCGTTACCCCAGACACCATGATATCATTAGTTGTTTTTATCAAATTAACTGTTGGAAGAAAACCTCCCATAACATTTCCCAAAATGCCTCAACATCTTAACACAATTATATAATCAGTAGATCCAAATTATGTCAAATATTTATCTAATAAAATAGAGTGAACATTTTGTGCTGCTCTGTGGCAAAATTATAATAGATTTGTCTGAATATTTCGTAATGATTTTATTTTATATAATTTCGAGTCGAAAATTGTATTCTAAATATGAATTGTTAATTACATAATGTAATTGTTTGTTGTAAACTTCCCTAGCATTCCTTTCTTGTGTGATTCAAATCCAGTAAATTCTACTTCCTGTCATATACCAATTAAACTTCCTGGGGGGTACGTTGTCAGTTTCATTCAAATTCACACATAAAATGCAAAAGATCCAATTCTTAAATTCTGAGTTGTGCTCTACCCTGTTAGACTGACAGCTCACTCGGCTTTGGAACAGAATTCTGTCAGCATAATTCCCTCGTGGGTCTTTTGTTTGACAGTCACTTGATTGTGTTACTGTTTGACAGCAAATCTAAGCAGATGTCATCCAGCTAATTACACAGATTGGATTAATTGATACTACACACATAGCACATAGCAGTAAGGTCAAATAAGGTCAGTTTCACAGGCTAATTTTGTGCTTTTGATTTCCAGGGGCCCAAAGGAGATGAAGGAAGGATGGTGAGTGTTGCGTCGCTGTGATTTGTTATTGAATGGTCTTCTGTCTTTCCATGTCTATAGATTGTGAGAGAAACAGGTCTGGCCAGCACTTGCTTTCTGGCTAGTCTCCATTAATCACAGCTCCTGGCTCTGAAGTAGCCCGCGAGCAGCCAAGCACGACACAGTTTAGTCACACAGCAATCTCAACAACAAAAGAAGTGATCAGGAACGGCGCCTAAATCAAATTGTCGGCGCATATTTTTTTGCCTGTGGGAGATTTTGTGAACGCAGTACATGCACAGCCCCCAACAAAAACACATGCACGACAACGACAGATCCCTACAATAGCAATAATGCAGCTCCAGCAGCCAAAAAGCTGGCACTTCCTGTTCTCTTGGGTGCAATTTTGATATTTTTATTGTTTCTTTTTTTGCAAAATGATTTTTCAGCGGCATGCTAATTTGACATTTGAATAAATGTTCCCAGCAGTCTCCAGAATTGCCCCCATCTGTCTCCAGTCGATCCTCTTTCTGGTCCCATGTAGGTCTGCTCTCTGTTATACATGGCAGTCTACATGTGCGACAATTACTGCCGCAATCCGTCTCGGTTGCGGGCCCGTTAACGTGGCGCACGCTGCTGTCCGTCAATAGCGACTGAGCCATGAGAACGGAATGTAATATATGATGCTTGTACTCAGATTTTTCAGCACTCTGTGGACGGGTTCAGTGTGGAGAAGCAGCCAGTCATTTGGGGTGAATTATGAGCTGCTCTGTTTGATTTATTAACACGGCAGGCTAAATGAAAATGGAAGGAGGAAAGTAAATGCTTTGTCAGGATGGTAATACGACAGAAATTAGAGTTAACTTGACGCACTTGTCAGGATGAAGATAAATATGTGGGTTTTAATTGAAATAATCAGTGACATGCTGGAAAAATGGCGTTTGGGTGTTTTTTTTGAGCTGCTAAAATACATTACACAACCAGTCTGGTAGCTACACTGTGGTAATCTTCTCCATCAGTCGCTTTGACCTGGAAATACATTTTGAGTTCCACTGAATGAAAACGCGAAAGTCACAGCTTTCTAAAGATATCATTTTTTCTACTCCATAACCATTGCTGTGATATAATCTTTTAAGAGTATTTATTTTAAACTTTGGGTACTTTTGTGGCCCAGGGGGTTGATTTATATTATATATATGTTTAATTCTTATATGTGTGTGTGTGTCTGTGTGTGTGTATTTGAAGGTAACATTAAATTTGACTTGGAAACTTTTTACCATGCTTTCATCATTTAGTTGTACTGCTTTTTAAATGCTATATGTATAGATTTGATTGTTTTACCTTTGTCCCAGAGCCAGAACATCCAATCTTCAGAATATCCAGCTAATCTATCATAAAAATATATATAAATATTACATTTTGAAAACTATCATATTATAAATGAAAAGTAAAAATGAACCATTTTAATATTTGAGTGAAAATGCTGGATCATGCAAAGCAGTGTAATGGCTGCTGAAAATTCAGCTTTGTCATCATATGAAAAAAATACATATTAAAATATAATAAAGTAGAAAACAGTTATTTTTAACTGTAATAATATTTATATTAGTCTTATTTACTGTATATTGTAATATTAAATCATATAAATTAAGCCTTGTTGAGCATAAGCCACTTCCAAACAAGAATAAATCTTAATTATATACTGTATATATAGAATATGTGTGTGTGTGTGTGTGTGTGTGTGTGTGTTTACAATACAAAAACAAATCTGGCTATTAAATTAGCTTTATTAAAACAAAGGAGTTGTCAGGTTTTTTTGTTTTGTTTTGTTTTTTCTCTAAATTTTCATTCTGTTAAATAGAACATTTGGGATGTATTGGAAATGACACTGTGATAAACATTTTCATTACAGTTCTAAAAGTCCCAGGGCTAATTTTAGGATTTTTTTTATATATTTATATATATATATTTTTTTGGTTTGTTTGTTTTGTTTTTGGAATTTTGAGAAAAGTTTTAAACAGTTTGAAAGTCCAGATTTGTTTACTCAAAATTACCATTTGTGCACTTCTCTTTAAACAACTCAATTTTCAATCCAAAATTTAGTTAGTTGCATTGCCACTTTTACTCACTCCTCAACTCTAACACACATACACAGACTTTCACACATGAAGGTGTCCGTGTGCGCTAGGAGCTGGAATATGTTTCCTTTATTCCAGGGTGAGCCGGGGCTGATGGGATTACCAGGTCTAGAGGGGCTGCCAGGTGCTAAGGTAAGTGCATTTAAATGAATCGTGTCACTGGATGCTCTCTCTCACTGGCCTGTCTGAGTGTCCCAGATTACACAGCTTTCAACCAGCTCAGCCAGCCGTTCCACTCTGTACCTTCACGATTTGACATGACATTGCAGTTTTGGTGTGTACGAGTGTGTGTGTGTGTGTGTGTGTGTGTGTGTGTGTGTGTGTGTGTGTGTGTGTGTGTGTGTGTGTGTGTGTGTGTGTGTGTGTGTGTTTGACAGACAGAGAGGAAGATGGAGGATGGTGGATAGACATTCATAATTGATTCAAGCATTGTTATTATTCTAATTTCAACGCAGTGCTTAGTAAAAGCATTCGAGAATTCAAGAGAAAGACCATGAATACAAGAATATTAGAGAGGGTTGAAATAGTAGGCTTCATTAAATCGGAGCCCACAGAATGTCCCAGACCCCCACCCAGACTTGTTTCCCTCCTGCACGTATCAGAGCGCTGGTGCATGGAGAACTATCTCTCTTTTTTTGTCTGCCAGAACAGCTTCCTCCTTTGAGCGGCATTAAACTCACCCACTCTTCCCAGGAAGGACTTGTCAAGATGTAGTCGCAGCATTTTGCAAGCTCGCCAACTCCACAACAGCCACGAGGCTGCCTGATTCTCAAGCTGTTTTATTTGCTTGCTTTTGCCCCAAAACTTAAAAGCAGCTCATTAATTCCTAAAAAAGCCAGCAGAGTGCATGTGGAGGAAAGAGAGCAACTCACATACACACAGATACTCAGAGAATGATTTTAAAGAACTTGTCAAGCACAGTTGGTTTGGAGAACAGAAAGAAAAGCAATCATTGTGCTTTTCTGACGTTCTCAGGCGCTTCTGCAGTAGATTTGTCACCTTACATGTGTATGTTTTGTGTGTTGGGGTGATCCTGGCCTACCTGGTCCACCTGGTGTTCCTGGTCCTACTGTAAGTTATTCTGTTGTTATTTTTTTTGCATTCAAATCACTGTACTACAATTAAAACTATTTATTATTCAGGAAATAAGCTACAAGCAGTAAGGTAGTAAGTAAATTGCACAAATAGCAGAGCAGACGACCTTCCACCCCCTTCAGCCTTCACAATAGTTGCAATTTTCACATTATTAATGACAACAATTGTCGTGAAAAACACTTTTTTTAAATACAGTAAATTTATGAAGTTCCATCCTTCTACTAGAATAAGGATTTTCAATTGGGAGTGCGTCAATTATGGTTTGATCTCAAACTAATTTATGTGAATGAAAATATGCTGAAGCAAAATACATAATTAAGATATTATAAAGATTGCTTATGCTTGTTTTCAATATTTTTATGTTTACTTTAACTTTGCGGTCATCTAAATTTGATTTCTTAAAACTACTAGTAATTTAATAACACTATTAAATTGTCATCTTTAGCAAATCTCAAAATAAATATCCAGTTTCCACTCTATAAATTAAATTCACTTGTAGCATTTTAATTATTTTCTTTTTTTATTTGTTTATTCTTTATTTACTATTTTATAGTAATTTATTCTTTATGTACTGTTTTAAGGTAATTTATTTTCTAGTGTTTTATGTATTTTCTAGTGTTTATTTATTTTCAGGTGTTTATTTATTTTCTAGTGTTTTATGTATTTTCCAGTGTCTATTTATTTTCTGGTCCTTATTTTCTAGTGTTTTCTGTATTTTCCAGTGTTTATTTATTTTCTAGTGTTAATTTTTTTATTTATTATCAGCTTATTTATATTGGTGCAACCCTATATTATAAGCTAGAAGATACAATACTGGGCTAAAGAATAACTGATATCTCTTTTTATTTTTGTTGGATAAGCATATTTAATGCAGCAATTCATATGAGATTTTCTTACGTTTGAAGCAGTTATGGTTTAGTGGTTTGTCACAAGATAAAGGTTTCATATCACATATGAATTTTTAGATAAAAGCAGTGGATGTTTTAGCCATGTTCCCAGCCTACAGGTGGTTTAGATGGACACCAGGTTTGAGGTCTAACTCTCTCTCTTCTTCTCGTTCCTGTAACTGATAGGGAAAACCTGGTCCACGTGGTGATTCAGGGATCCCTGGAGAGCCGGTGAGATTTGCTTTGTTGCTTGTTAGCAGCTGTCAATCATACAGCAGGTTTTGGCAACAGAATGATGTGAGACTGATGATGTCCCATCTTCCCTCTTTTGTCTTTCCACACAGGGAGAACGAGGGCCTGTGGGAGAGACTGGCTTCCCTGGACCTGAAGGGCCTCCTGGATCCCCTGTAAGCATTTGTAGCATTCACTACACCTGTATTCTGATGCACACCTGCCTGTAATCTGAAGCATGTGTTTTCAAACATCTTTATGATAGGACCCCCAAATATCATAATCCTCTTGTGAAGAACATATTAAAATATAAATGCCTTTGTATATTTTCATGACCCATTTACTGTATTCTGTGTGAAGAAAAATACTATTTTGAAATGTTAATTTTATAAATAAATGTAAGAGGTTAATTGGAAATAAATTACTAAATCAATCAATCAATCAATTAATTTATTGATAACAACACTATATGCCCATTTGTTGTTAAAATATATTATGTGTGTATGTAAAATATATTATTAATAATAATAATAATAATAATAATAATAATAATAATAATAATGTGTATTGTATATTATTAACACAATAATACAATATAAATATTACAAATAATTATTTCTTTATTTTTTATTTTTATTTATGTACCTGAAGAGTATAACACTGTATGCGCATTTGTTATTAAAATATATGTTATGGAAATGTAGTTTATTTAGAATATTAGTATTATTATTGATAAAAAGAAGAAGAATATAATATAAATAAATTATAATTACTTATAATGTAAAAATTTATTTTAGAGAGAGAGAGAGTACATAGAATAAAAGAGAATAAAACTATATGCACATTGTTGTTAAAGTACATATATATTCTGGAAATGTATTTAGTTATTTATTGTTTTAAGAACAACAACATATATAGAACAACAACAGTCATAGTAATAATAATATAATAGTGTGTGTGTATATATATATATATATATATATATATATATATATATATATATATATATAGAACAACAACACTCATAATAATAGTAATATAATAGTGTGCGTGTGTGTATGTATATATATATAGAGAGAGAGAGAGAACCTGAAGATAATAAAACTATGGAATATTTTTTGTCAGAAACTGGAGCAATGTAATGGTATAATTGCGGATTTTTTTTTTTATTTTTAATAATTGCTAAGATTTTGAATGGACAACTTTGTGGCCCCTGGGGGTCACTGGATCTACCTGTACTGTTTATGCTTCACCTGGCTGTGATCTACACCCTCTATAATAACATTTAGTTCTCATTAGTTTCTTTCCTCTGTTCTCAACTCTGTGATATTATAACAGATTGATCCATCGTTTGATCAATCCTTGAATTGCAGACCAGATTTAATTAACTGATTAGTCTGCTGATTGATTCACAGTTTGACTCGCTATGGATTCAGAATTCCCCCTTGATTCTTGATTTCTGTTGACTAGCTTGTAGTTTGATTCAGAGTCTGGGCTGTTTCTAATAAGAGATCCCAGAATGCTAAAAAAAAAAATCACAGTTAACAAACATCAGATACACTACAAAACTGGAAATATACAGGTTTAGATTGGCTGAATTACTATGATTGACACAAATTTGGTGTGATATAGCAGCATAAAGCAGAGCTCTGTGTCAGATTGTTCTCTTAAAACCACAGGGACTGTTTTTGGCTGTAATATCTCACTTCATAGCACAGAGTAATCTCCTCATATTCTTCTCTGTGCTGTGGTGTTAAACCCGGCTGATGTGTGCTGTTGTAATGAGTATAGTCACTGAGGTAAATGCTTGATTGGCTGTCTTAGTGAAGGAGTACAGCGCCTGTACAGGTCTCAAATAATTGCTTTGTTATTCGTACAGCAGTAATGCCTTCGGCACCTCCATTGAATACACAGAATTTCCCTGAGGAATGCCTGTTTCTTCCAGGTGATATTTTGTGATTTATTCCTAGTTTATCTAGCTTGAGTCCTAATTGTTTGCACTTAACCTTTCTGGAACAATGTGCACTAAACTAACTACAAGTACAAACTACACTACATCAAAGTTCACATAATATTTGGAACACATTTTACCTTTGTAATGTGATGTATAGTAGCACCAAAAAGTGTGTATACTGCAGTAGACTTACAGTTGATAGCAAAATAGCAAAGAAACAGGCATTTATTTTTTAAATAAAACAAAGCATTTCACAAGAATTAAAGGGATATTCCACGCCAAAATGAAAATTTTGTCAATAATCACTTACCCCCATGTCGTTCCAAACCCGTAAAAGCTTTGTTCATCTTTGGAACACAATTTAAGATATTTTACATGAAAACCGGGAGCCTTGTGACTGTCCCATTGACTGCCAAGTAAGTTACACTGTCAAGGTCCAGAAAAGTATGACGGACATCATCAGAATAGTCCATCTGCCATCAGTGGTTCAACCGTAACGTTATGAAGCGACAAGAATAGATTTTGTAAGCGAAGAAAACAAAAATAACGACTTTATTCAACAATTCCTTTGTTAGCAGTCTCCTCTGTGTCTCTCCATATCACTGTATGCTGCGTATGCTCTTCTGTATCATCTGGATGCATGGGTCTGTATCATCCGGACACAGCGCATCCTTGTGGCGCGGATGATACAGACATTCTGTGGACATCTATCCATCATTCCATCAGTCCATCATTCTCAAGGCCTGAATTTCATTTTGATAAAATGGGGGGAATTCCCCCTTTAGGTGGCTCTTATGGGGGAGGGGTTCATTTGAGGGGGGAGTTAGGTAATTTTTTTGGACATATTTTTAATTCACCAAAAAATGTCCAAAAAATAACTTAACTCCCAGCTCGAAAGAAAAAATCCCCCCATAAGAGCCACCTAAAGGGGGAATTCCCTCCATTTTCCAAAATGAAATTCAGGCCTTGAGAATGATGGATTGATGGATGGATAGATGAATGGATGGATGGATTGATAGAATGATAAATGGATGTATGGATAGATTATCTGATTCTCAACCATTCTGATCAGTTTTTCATATTTGCAACATTATATCTCACAATTGCAAAAAAAAAAAAAATGTCAGAATTGCAATTTTTTCTCTCAACTTCAACTTTATATCACTCAATATTCTGAGATGAAAAATTGCTTCTATTTTTACTTCTGTGAAACCTCTAAAAGAACATTATGAAAGTGGTTTTCTAATAGCATCTCAACATTTCTGCTCATTGGGCTCACTGTGGCTCTCTATTTATTTATGGAAATTATGATCAATACAGAGTTGCTTTGATTGCGAAGATTAATGGGAATGTTCTGTTTCCTCCACAGGGAAGGCCGGGAAAAGATGGAATTCCAGGCTATACGGTATGTTTGTATACAGTTTATGCATGAGAGAGCTTTGGCTTTAGCTGTACTCTGTGTCTAATATGATAACGTTAGTAGAATGCTATTACTTTAATACATGCAGCATGTAATAACTTGTGCTCTAATATTTTGCTAGCGAGTTAGGATAGTTGATAGTGGTTAGACTCAGATCCGTGCTGGTCTACATTTATCTCTGTCTCACTCGATTTCTTTCTTTCCCAAGCAAATAAAAACCCAACACCAGTCATTAGTCTTGTAAAGTTTTCAATAATAAGACCACTTACTCCCTGCTATTGCTCTACAGTGTGGATAAAATCCTGCCCATGAGCCATTAAAACATGAATAATGCATGCGATCACTAATTAAATGTCCCCTACAAACAGGGTTTGTAGTTTTGAAAGCCTTGCCACGTCAAACAAACAATGTTTCATTCACTGATGCCTTGTCACAACAGAACGCATATCTACAGCAGAACTGAACTGTGTTACAAACCGCACTTCTGCACTTTACAGCAGTGAGCAGACACATCAGAGAGCCGCCAACACACAAACTCACATATATAGTCCTCCGTCACAGATAGACAAACATGGTAAATACAGCAAACATCTAACCATCGTAACCTTGTTGTAATCCTAAATGAAATAGCTGACTTCTGACTCCTGCACCTCATCCTCTGTTTGTTCTAGCTCACCTCATTAAGATCTGCAGATTAGGGATGCACCGATACCGCTTTTTCCAGTACTCGCCCGATACCGATACTTTTATTTTTGGTACTTGCTGATACCGAGTACCGATACCAATATTTTTATTGCATTTGTAAATTTCGAAAATATTGGGTACAGAAACCAAAATAGTATGTATAATGTTAGCTGGTTAACTTCATTTATTAAATAGAAACAGTCAAAACTAAATTTATTCAGACACCTTCAACATTTCTCATATTATCACAGCTTATTCTCTATAGTTTCGAAGATGGTAATAAAATATGACAAGAACTCAGAGATAAACTGTGTCATAACAAATTCAGCTTGATAATGTTAGCTAAGTTTGGTAGAAGGGTACGTAATGGATTACAATCAACCAAAAATTATTGTTCTGTTGTCTGTGTTTCTTTGTCTGAATATGGCACTTATTACGTGCTGTGTGGTATCGGTGTTTGGTATCGGGGCATTTTAATGAGTACGAGTATGAGTACAAGAGCTCAGTATATGGCACTTTTGAGATGATGTTTTGTGTATGGGTTTGTTATTGGTGTGTTTTTCTTATTGAGGTGAGCGAGAACAAACAGAGGATGAGGTGCAGGAGTCAGAAGTCAGCTATTTCATATAGGATTACAACAAGGTTACGATGGTTAGCTGGCCCAGTTTGCCTCTGCTGATTGATGTTGTAACTACAACATCTGGCCGTAATAATCAGTGTTATTTATGTATTGTTATAGGGTTTATTAATATTGATATTTTTATCTATTCACATTTCATTTTATTTTTAGTTTTAGTAATTTTGTTATATGCTTTTTTAATCTTTCCTTTTTTTGTAATTTTAGTACTTATTTTTCTTAGTTGACTAAGTCAACATTTCTAATTTTAGTTTTTAATCTAATATTTATATTGTATTATATGTTATTTTATTTCAACTTTATTTCAATTCATAGTAAATTAAAACTTAAATAATTTAAAACAAAAATTGTGTTACTTGAAATAAAACAAATGTTAACTCAAATAACTTAACTAATTTTGTAAATGCAAGTGTGTTTTATTTCCGCTAGTTGACAAGGCATTTCTTATTTTTGTTTAGTTTAACTTGAGGTACTAAAATAACAAAAAAAAAAATCAATTAAACTACTAAATAAATAAACCAATATAAAAATACAATCTAATTTAATATATTGACACAAACTATAATAGTATAGCAATGATACTAAAATAACAGTTTCAATTAACAGTTTTTTTTTTTAAGTTAACTGGCATTTTATTGGTTTAACTTGATTGGCTCAAGCAAAACTGAGCAGCCATGAGTCAAGAAAGTGGATTTAATACCTTTTTTTTTTTTTTCAACGAGGACTTCACCTTTTCCCACTTAATACTGTCTTTGGATGAGTCAAGGTTCAAATGGGTGCGGATCATCTGGAGGAAGTTCACTGGGCTTATTTTCGCTTTCATTCACGTCACCATCTTCTCAAATGGCACGACTGCGTGTTTGCGGGGTGTTTCCTCTATTTTCTTTTCTTTCCCCCCTCCCTGCTTCGTTCATGGATGGCAGTTTATCTCTTTCAGTGGTGCAACAGTGCCATCTAGCAGGAAGTTTCTCGATCCTCTCTGTTTCATACTTTTCGGTCTCTTTTATGGCAGGGGCTGAGGGAAACACAATTCAATGGGCACGGTGATAACTTTAAACTCTCCTCGTCAGGAGCCTGGGAATAGAGAGGAGGAGAGAGAGTGTTCGACATTGATGGGGGTTTGGATGAAAGCAGATGGTTGAGGATGCTTTCACAAAGTGCCGTCCGCTTTAGAAACGCAAGCTAGATTGCGTTTCTTTTTTGCTCGGCTGCTGTAATCCAGCAGGAGAATTTGATACAGAGATGTTCCCCGAGGAGCTAGTGGGAGCCGTGATGCGAGAGAGGAGCAGAGATAGATAGGAAAGTGAGGGGAGAGAGAAATGCAAGAGTGGTTTTGGAGTACAATGAGAGGTGTTTTTCTGGAGAGCCCTCTCAGAGGAGATGAAGAGAGAGGTATAAGAGAAAGAGAGATCCAGGGGTTCACGGCTTTGATGAGTTTGGGGAGAAAATGGTCATTTGTAAATCCTCTGAGCTTTTCTGTTCTGCTCTCGACTGAATAACTGGAAAAGTTGGGCCATTAAAGCAGCCAAATAATTCCATTCCACTAATGCAGCTTGGGAGCTGCTATGACAAATAGTGCAGTTTAGCTGTCTATATGTATGAGGGATAACTTCATGGACCAAAAAAAAAAAAAAAAAATTGTACCTGGACGTTGGCTAGATCTGATAAATCACCCTTTGGATCCATCCAGGTTGTTCCTGAATCTGAAAAATGATTCTTAAAAAAAAAAAAAAAGAAGATATAAATATAATAAAACATAAATACAAAATTACAATATATATATTAGATTTTTTTTATTTTAGATTTATATATATATATATATATATATATATATATATATATATATTATATATATATATATATATATAAAATAAAAATGTTAATATCTAATTTATATGTCCTGAGATACCTTCATTTGTTGCATTTCTCTCTCTTTGTATTTTCACAGGGAGCCACAGGCAGACCTGGAGACAGAGGTACTAAAGGAGAACGGGTAAGATTTTCATATTTTGTTTTGATGGATTACATACAATTTGAAAGGGTCAGTGTGATAATCATTTCTGTGTCAGAATCCATTTTTGCATATCAGATTACACCTGTTCTAACAGGAACATGTTTTCAATTTCTGTACAGTATATGTTATTGGTGCTTTAAAACGTCTTGTTCATTAAATCAAAGTCCCTGTTGTGTAATCAGCATGCACAAAGCCATTTTGTTGTTGTGACTAGAAAACTATAAAAAGGGAAATATCATTAAGAAGACATATCATTAAACATATCAATAATCAAAAATAAACTCATTTAAAATGTATTGCTCTATTAATGACTACAAATCGGTAGAAGCTTTGATTATTTGCATGGTGCATTGAATGTAATTCAGCCAGATGCTATTATCAATTAAGGCTATGGCAGCTCATAATAGCCAGCTTGTGTTGTTTGTATTCTGGTATTTATATTCAGGCTTTGCCTTTGCAGGGAGATCCAGGGATTCCAGGAGAAAGAGGAGTACAGGGAGAAAGAGGCAAGGCTGGAGAAAGAGGGGTCATTGGTCCTCAAGGGCCGCCTGGACAGAAAGGAGAACCTGGATCTTTAACAACACCAGGGAATGTCAATCTGTTGGTATGTGTATAATCCTACAGTTCCTAGCCATAGAGATGGGTCAGAATATAGTACTTGTTAAATCAGTGTTCTTAAAGGCTCTCCATTTTCAAAGACTTCACCAAACTTACAGAAAAATTTGAGGTTGTGTTGGCTTTCTTTAGGCTTGGTAATACTGACACCAACATACATACACTACTATTCAAAAAGTCTGGGGTCAGTAAAAAATGTTTATCTTGTTGAATAAAAATATTAATTTCTTCAAAAAAAAAATACATTAAATGGATCAAAAGTGACAAATATTTTGTAACATAAATATTTTTACTACTTAAAAATTATGTATTTTTGAATTTTCTATTTAAGAATCCTGAAAAAAAATGTTTCATTTTCCACAAAAATATTATTAATTGTAATCATTTAACACTGAAAATAATGAGCACAATATAAGCATATTGATTTTTTTTTCCATCTATGATTTCTGAAGGATCATGTGACACTGAAGTGGAGTAATGGCTGCTGAAAATTCAGCTCTGCCTAAATTACATTCTCTCATATATTTAAATAGAAAACAGTTATTATAAATTATGATAATATTTGGCAATATTGCTGTTTTTACTGTTTTTTTTTTTTGTTTGTTTGTTTTTGGTCATATAAATGCAGCCTTGGTGATCATAATGTTATTCTTTTAAAAACATTAAAGAAATCTTAATGGCAACTTAATAATAGTGGCAGTAACTTAATAATAGTGGCAGTATTAATACTGGGAATTTTAATAATTTCATACATTATAAAAATCATGATGATAATGCATCAAATGTAATAGAGCAGTTTTAAGTATATTTATCTTTTGTTTAAACATTTATTTATTAATTTATTTATTGTGGTACATACTGTAATTTGTTGAAAACTTCAGTAGTTTGGCTTATATATATATATATATATATATATATTATTTTATTTATGTTTTTTTTTTTTTTTTTTTTTTTTTTTTTTTTTTTTTCATTTTTTTAGACTATTATTTCATATATTCATGTGTCCGGCTTTACAGGGTTAAAGAACATTCACACCAGCAGAGATTTACAGCAATAAAGCAACCAGAAATCACTGGTTCGCAATTGATGGTTGAAGTTGATGGTTTGAGTTGATGGTTGAAGCAATTTGTAGCAACATAAGTGATACATAGCATAATTTTTTTTGTGTCAAGTAAACAGATTCAGTGTCAAACAGTACTTTCCATTTGAGATCAGATTTTCAGAGGCTATGGCCAGCGGCACAGCCAGTCAAATAAACCGTAGGGCCTTCAGCAGCATGAACACCCACTACAATCAACTGTACAGCCACTCGATAACCTCTAGCAATAAAACCACTGTCAACGTGAACCGTTTCCAGATTACAGTGACCGCATACTCCTCTGGAGGTGGAGCACATCTTTGACCTCAGTAATGATCCAGTTGCTGGCTTTCTACCAATCTGCACCAGCCTCCTGGCCCCCAGCACGAATCCATAACCGCAGGTCGCCCCACGCTATTCAGAGGGCAACCGTCATTGATTGCTTTGTTGTGCATAACACATGTGTGAACACTCCAGAATAAATAATTAGTAGCTCTGCATAACAATAATTACCCACACATGTTCACAAACCCATCAGCCTCTGAAAAGTGCAAGCTGCCGCAATAAGCCGCCCGCTGCGAGGCCTATCCAACACTCTCTCTCCCAATCAAACAAACTCACAACTGTGTCACTCAGGAGGGGACCATTAGGAGTGTATTGTGTGTGTCGCGGGGGTGGAGCTCTACGAAACTCCACCTCTAAACCACACACAGACAGAACAAAGAACATTAAAGGGATAGTTCACCCAAAAATGAACATTCTGTCATCATTTATTAACCTTCAAGTTGTTCCAAACCTGAAACTATGAGTTTCTTTTGCCTGTCGAACACAAATGGTGATATTTTGAGGATTTTTGGTAACCAAACAGTTGATGATAGCCTTTATTTTTTCCATACTATGGAAGTGAATGGCTACTATCAACTGTTTGGGTGAACTATCCTTAGATTTCTTTGAAGGATGACAGTTTTTTATGGATTGAGAGAGATTAAAAGGGATATTTCACCCAAAAATGAAAAAAGAATCCTGAGGTTATACACTTCCATTCAAACGTTTAGGGTAGGTAAAATATTTTTATTTTTAAAAGAAATTAATACCGTTTTTCAGCAAGGATGCATTAAATTGGTCAAAATTTGTAATGTTACAAAAGAGTTTTATTTCAAATAAATGCTGTTCTTTTAAACTTTTTATTCATCAAGGAATCCTGAAAATATTTAGCAGCACAACTGTTTTTAGCACTGATAATAAATGTTTCTTGAGCAGCAAATCAGCATGTTAGAATGATTTCTGAAGGATCATGTGACACTGAAGACTGGAGTAGTGATGCTGAAAATTCAGCTTTACCATCACATGAATAAATTACGTTTTCATATATATTAAATAGAAAACAGTTGTTTTAAATTGCAGTAATTTTTCATAATATTATTGTTTTTACTGTATTTTTGAATAAATAAATGCAGGCTTGGTAAGCATAAGAGTATCCTTTAATTTTTTTTTAAATAATCTTTCCAATACCAAACTTTTAAAAAGTCATGTACAACAGCTTTCTATGAGGAACAGATGAAATTTTGAGTCTTGAAAATTTTGTGAACTGGATAAATTAATTCATTAAAAAGATCTGACTCAAAAGTACTTTTTATGTCATGAATCAAACATCACAACTTCCTCAAAGTTTTTTGTTTATAGAGAGAAAATGAGGCTAGACTCACCAAGACCATCTCAAAGCAACTGTAAGGACTTCTTGTTTCAAGTTTGAATACATGCAGTCATTCGCTTTCACTTTTTCTGTACATTTTGCACTTTGCTGCTACCTAGCAACCTTGTAAAGTCGCCCTTCCGTGACACTGTCTGAAAAGCTTTTCATGTGGATGTCAAAGTGGTGTTTGACGCTTGTGTTATTAGGTATGTTGAAGCCCGACACAAGTCATGTTATAGGGCTTTTAGACTGATTGCTGAATTTCCACACCCTGAATATGCATTACCACAAGCGTTCAGGTGAAGATGCTGTGGTGTGATTGAAACCGGGGGAAAGGGGTTTGGAGGGGGGTCTGTGAGTTTTTGAGAAGGGAGTTCTTGTACTGCGAAATGTATCTTTTTGATTGGAAGGAAGCTGTTTGTTTTCCTGCGAGATGTTCTTCAAAATTCAGGCCTCCTCCTGTGCAGAGTAGTGATCATGAACAGCAAGATGCTTTGAGGAGAGATGGTGATTACACCATTATGTGTCATCCATCCCTTTATCTTTATCTCTGAGAACTCCATTTCTTAGCATGAATAAAACATGAATTGCTGCCATTTTGTAGCTGCACTTTTTAATCTGCAAATCATGTTGTGCTGATGTTTGTTTTCCCTTTCTGCCTTCTTTTTTTCCCTTTCATTTCTTTTTGCAGGGAGATACAGCTGCCTTGGAGGAAATTAAAACATTCATCCGAAATGAAGTATTGCGTGTATTTGAAGGTACATCATCTGCCGCTACTGAGGTGTTTTCTTGTGTCTCCACCAGTATATGAGGATTTTTTTTTTAGCTTTCAGTTCTTTTGTGTGTGTGTGTGTGTGTGTGTGTGTGTGTGTGTGTGTGTTTATGACAGGACAAGTTAGGATAAAGTGTTGTGACTTTTAATATGTTACCAGCTTGTGTGTTTATTGTCCGCAACCAGGAGAAAGAAATTAGAATTTTTTTCTCCTTATTGTTGTTATTATTATTATTCATTATATTTTGTTTTTCAATTTTTTTAATTTTAATTAAGTTTTTCTTTTTTTTTTTACAAATTGAAGGACAAGTAGATTTTTTGTTAATTGACTGTTCTATGTTCTGTCTGTTCTATGGTTTTTTTTTTATATAATACAATATAATATAAATTCTTAATTCTCCTTTTTTTATATTTTCATATGGATATAAAAAAAAAAACAGCTGTCAACATTAACAGTATTGCAAATGAGCTTTTTACCAGAGAGCTCAAAAAAAATTTGAACAGTTAAAAACTTTTTATTTTTAATTTTTAAATTTAATTTTATTTAATTTTATTTTATTTATTTATTTATTACAAATTGAGCAAAAAATTTATATTTTTTACTGTAACTGTTTTGAGTTTTTATTTTATTTTATTATTCTATTTTTAATTTTATATATATATATATATATATATATTTTTTTTTTTTTTTTTTTTTTACAAACTGAGGGACAAATTGAAATTTTGTTAACTAACAGCTCTGTTCTATGACTTTATAATAATATATGCAGTAGTAATGTAATGCAGATTCTTAATTCTGCTTTTTTCAGAGAGGTTTTCAGACAGTTACTCCTCGCTACAGAAGACACCAGCAGCTATATTAGCTGCGCAGGGTCGACAAGGCCCTCCAGGGCCACCCGGTAATGATGGCTCCCCAGGACCCCCCGGAGAGCCAGGTCCCCAAGGTAGGAGCCAAAACCCAAAAGACTAAACATGTTATGGACCTCTTTACACTGCTCCTACAATGGTCTCTGTTCACACAAAAACCCAGATGCACAAGACTGGTTTATTTTTATGACTCATCTGTTTCCCCAGTATTAAGCTAATTTTTTTTGCTTGCTTCTCAAGGATTCCAGTTTTTTTCACTCTCTCTTTTTGTGGAAAATAGTGTGTTTATGTGTATGTATTTTTAGTTAGATTTACTGCGTCAGTTGCTCCTCAGATTGTTGAGTGAATTACGCTGAACTGAGCAGGTTGAGGTCATTTTGCTCTTTTGGCCGAGTCATGCTTAGAACCTCAAGTTCAAAGTAATCTAGGGTGGTCATTCGTGCCAGTCCTGCCGGACACGCCCGAACATGTTTTCGGGTGCGTTCTCCGGAAGTCACGTTGGTCGACCTCATACGTCATCAAGGTTTAATATTTCGGGTTCAATTTCAGAAAAGCAACCGTTACATTTCAAGGTAAGAATGAAACTACAATGATTGTATGTCTTAAAAGAAATAAATCTTAATTTTCTAATGTATTTTAACTGAAATGTGAGAACGCACCTGAAAACATGTTCGGGCGTGTCCGGCGGGACTGGCACGTATGGCCACCCTAAAGTAATCTAGCTCAGAAAACTAGAAAATGAGCATGACAGTCCAAACTAAAGGCATGCAAAAATGGCTGTTGACTGCGATATCGGGTGTAAGGGGTTCACAGGAATCTTGCTAGCTATGTCAGACAAGAAAGAAAGCAGATAGCTGCGTGACAAAGTGGCATATGGTGCCGAGAGCCTGGCGGGACATATGAAGACGGATGAAGAACCGACCCAGAATAGGAGAATGTAATATCATCCTGGACAGACTTGTGAGAGCAAGAAAGATAAAGAGAAGAAGTGAGCAGATGGAAAAAAGCCACGCAATATCTCACTTTGTTGGATTAAGCCCAGCAAAAAAACTGAAGGGGAGTGAGAAAATAAGCAACTCTGAAGATTCATCAAAGACTGGCAACTAACGTACTGCTCCTCTAGCGTTTCTTATCAATAATGACTTGCAGTTCAATTCTGCTTCTTCCATCTGAGTTCTTAAGGACCCTTAACCATTAGGACATGATGTTTTTCAAGCTATAACACTATGTTGTGTACATTTGAACTCTAATAATTGCTGTCCATGCAAAGAAAATACGTACTTTGAGTGTGTTTGCATTTATGTTATGTTGTGAAGATTGTATTATTGATATTCAGGTTGTGTTGATGCATTTTTAACAGAAAAGCCAATTTGTATCACTTTGTTGTGTACGGTACTTGTGTTGTGTGCCACATTTTACTCTGGACTGTGCTTTGGAGATTGCTGGAGAGGAACGTTTTTCTATAGGCACAAATCCAGGGCGAGGAGAAAATTACAACCTCCTGCTAAATCAGAAATTCAGTAGTATTTTTTTTTTATGCCAAAGTTGATATTGATATGGAAGCCCGTTTCCGCCACTGAAAAAAAAGGTTCTGACTTTTTTTCACAGAATTGTAAGATATAAACTCGCAATTGCGAGTTATAAAGTCAGAATTGCGAGATATAAAGTCACAACTGCTAGATAAAAACTCGCAATTCTGACTTTTTTCACAGAATTGTGAGATATAAACTCTCAATTGCGAGTTATAAAGTCAATTTTTTTCGCATGTCTGATTTTTTTTTCTCACAAATCTGACTTTTTTCTCAGAATTGTGTGATATAAACTCGCAATTGCGAGTTGAAGTCCAATTTGGGGGGGGGGGTGTGCTGATATGTTCTCAGAATTGCGAGTTTTTATCTCACAATTCTGACTTTATAACTTGCAATTGTGTGTTTATATCACACAATTCTAACTTATAAACTCATAATTATATCTCGCAGTTCTGACTTTATTTCTCAGAACTGCGACTTTATGTCTTGCAGTTGCATTTTTTTATCACGCAGTTATGACTTCTTAACTCGCAATTGCAAGTTTGTATTACGCAATTCTGAGAAAAAAATAAGAATTGTGAGTTTGTATTACGCAATTCTGAGAAAAAAATAAGAATTGCGAGTTTGTATTACGCAATTCTGAGAAAAAAAATAAGAATTGTGAGTTTGTATTACGCAATTCTGAGAAAAAAATAAGAATTGCGAGTTTGTATCATGCAATTATGAGAAAAAAAAGTCAGAATTGTGAGATAGAAAGTCGCAATTACCTTTTTTATTTTTTTATCCAGTGGCAGAAACGTGCTTCCATATGTTGATGATAAAGATTGCGGGTAATATTTCCTCATTATTTTGCGCCATCCTTCACTGGAGTCTGTCCTCTTTCAGAATCCTCAATTTGGCCACCTTTTTTCACATAAAATGCAAAAATGTATAGTTTATGGAGAAAAATATCTCCGTAATTTTGGTCACTTTACATGTCTGAGTAATTAATTCTACTCAGGGTGAGTTTTCTTGCGAGTTATATTAAGTTTGATATTGTTTCTTAAATGACTTGTGCACATGAACCGCATATGTATGGTTCATGCAATTTGAGAGTCATATAACATCATAACATCTAAAACTACTTATGCAACTGTTTTACAAAGCTGAAGTGTAATCAGCCATGCTTTTGTATAACAATTTTTTTTTTGGGATAACCTTTTTTTTTTTTTTTAAGCTCCTAGGGCGATGAAATCCTCTAACTTGGTTTCATTAAAATGTATCTAATTCATATTTTAAGCTGTATTTTCCTGCATGCAAAGAACATACCCAATTATACTTATTACTGAGTGTGCAGTTATACTTTAATGCAGAGAAATGTGCCAAGTTTTTTTTTTAATAATCTCAATACAACGTTTTAGAATTTTTTTACATTTACTGCTGGTTTATATGAGCAAATCTGCAAATCTTATGGAAATACGAAGCCATTTTAAGATTAATTAAATGTAAATATATTTCTATATAATATTTCATGTTTTCATTCTCATTTTTCTTTCTCCACAAGGTTTTTTTCTTTCTGAGTATGAAAGATGATTTTAAATGTGAGATCTTAGAAAGATGACAGTTTGTAGATGTTGCTACAGGCTGCATTTCGCAAGTATTGTATTGCAGCTCCCCCTGCCGCTATTTTTTTTTTTCCTGTTATAACTGTGCAGTATGAACTCCCCCTCAAGCAGGGGGTGGTAATGCAGTGATTGTGAGCGGCCACAGGAAACCATGATGTGATGCCGCAGGTAGAGTTCCGTCCTTCCATGGAATGATTTTGCATTGGATGAATGCATCTGAAGATGTCCGGATGCACTTTAGTTAATTAGTTAGTGTGTTTGCTTGTGTAAGTTGCACATGTAAAAATTGGTACTGGTGACACTGATGATTACTGCATTATTTGGCATCTCTTGGGTATTTTCTTTTTCATTAACTCCTACAGTGTTCCTCTTTCAGGTTAGACTTGGTCTGCCTCAGAGGAAACGCATCACTAATGCATGTGTATTTGGACTGGAGGCAGTTTTCTGCATGCCATTATAAAGATGATCTCAACAATGTTTTTTTACTGAGTGTGTGAAAACAAGACTAAAAGATCAGCTTCAGCTAATGTGTTTTTATTTGTTCGCTTGCCTGCCCGCTGCGTGTGACATGCCGTCCAGCACTGGCAGCATTTATGGTGCTCCTTAAATACTTTGAAAGCGTGTTTCTGATGGATTTGTCATTACTCTTGAAGGGCTTAAAAAAACTTTCTGAGTTCTGAAGGATCTGAGACTAGTTGTGTAATACAGCAGATTTGGATAGGGCTTTATGTAGCATTTCCACCTGGTACTTTTTTTGAAGGTCACCACTTTTCTGGAAATGGAAAGTCTGAGATCATCTGAATCTAGAAATGAATAATTTGGAAATTAGGTCTCAGCTAATCTGTTCAGATAAAGTATTTCAATGATTATTAATTTTACCAATAGTGTAGTGATGGGTAAATACTGCCTGTTAGTGAAAGATGGTTCAGATGGAATACAGTACAAAGAATTGTAAGTAAATTATCACATGACCATCACTCTCTCCCTTCCAACAATAAGTCCCATCTGCATAGATTAATGAAGGATAATACTGTATTTGTTCTGCATATCTCACATTGTGTTTTTGTGTGATTTACCCCTGCAGGGTATCGAGGGCAGAAAGGGGAACGGGGTCAAATGGGGTTGGGACTTCCAGGACCTCCAGGCCCCACTGGCCCACCAGGTACACAACTCAATTTTGTAAAGTATTCTGGATCAACATTGCAAAGTTTGTTGACTCTATCTATCTGTGACGTCTTTTATTTACCACAGAAAATGAATGAGATTCAGTTCTAAATATTTGTTTTGAATAATTCATTTATACTACCATTTAAAGGTTTGAGGTCAATAAGATTTTATTAAAAAAAACAAATTAATTTTTATTCAACATGGACACATTAAAATTGATAAATGTGACAGTAAAACACAAAAGATTTATATTTCAAATAAACATTGCTCTTTTCAACTTTTATTCATCAAAGAATCCTGAAACTTTTTATCGGTTCCCACAAAATCACTTCATTTCTGAAGGATCATGTGACACTGAAGACTGAAAATTCAGCTCTGCCATCACAGGAATAAATTAAATTTTAAAATAAAAATGCCAAAAGAAAAAAAACACACCTTTTTTAAATGCTCAAAATATTTCACAATATTACAGTTTTTACTGTATTTTTAATCAAATAAATGCAGCCTTGGTGAGCATAAGAGACGTCTTTCAAAAACATTGTATGTTTATTTATTTTTTTGAAGTATTTTTGAGAATTTAATTTTTTTGACTGTGTAGTCTTTTGTATTTTTGCTCTAAAAACTTTTAAATGGCGTCTTTCCCTGTAGGTTTCCATAGAAGAGCATATTTTGTTTTTTACAAAATGAGGGATAAATTGAATTATTTTGGGGCAGTATGCCTCAGATGCTGCCAATGGACCTTAAGATGTATTTAACCCAGAATATTATTTTAATACATGAGCCATGACACCACGTAATGAGTAGAGATAATAATAAAAAAAATGATCTTCTTGTTGGTTATTGCTTTTAAGAGTGAGAGGTATATTATCTGTTATATAATAGCATGTGTTTTTAGATCAACCTCATGTAGAACAGTAGAAAATGTTGCTTTTTGTTTTTTTGCCAGGGTCTAGAAAGGCCCTCGGAGCTTGTAAATACATTTCTTTGGTGGCCATTTTTTACATTTTGCACGCTCTTGAAATCTGCAACACACAGAGAGCAGCAGTTTTTTCAGTTGGTGCTTTATTGTTTTACTTTCTAAAAGCACAAGCAGATAATGGTACCAAACTAAACTAATGACTATGACATTCTTTAATGAACGCCTCTTTTATTGAGGTACAAAAGTGCTCACTGATTGTTCTTTAAATGCAAAAATACAAAAGAGACTTTAACTGGGGGTTCTTTATAATTGCACGGCACACTGTTAACTTTCTTCTTCCTCTCATCCTTTGCAGTTAAAGGGTAACAAGCCCGTACATAAAAAAAGTTTTATTGAGTTTATATACTGCACTGTTCTGTCATGATCACTCTTTGGTAAAAGTGCCTTTAAATAACAATATTTACAAAGGCAAACATTATTATCATTATAATTACTTCTCAAACATACTTAACACCAGAAATCACCAGAATACTAGCAACTCCTCAGTATCATGTTTCACATCTAACATTTCTGGTTTATTCTGGTTTTTACTGTTTGTTCTTGATTCGTCTATAGGTTCACCCGGAATAGGATTCCAGGGTCCCCAAGGGCCCCCGGGTTCCCAAGGTCCAGAGGGAAGATGTAACCCCAGTGACTGCTTCCGTCCATACACCAGACGGGATGGGTAGAATCTGACACATCCACATCAAACCTGGAAACCAGTGAACCAGCTCATCTTCACACGGATTAAATCCTATTAAAACAAACGTAGGATCCCTGCCGGAGGAGAAGACACACGCAAACTTCTTCCCCACAGAGCAGCCATTACTAGTGATGTCATTTCATCATTTATCTCGGTTTCATTTCCCATACTTGTGACCAATGCATTTACTCATTTCCCAAGTTTTGTGAGTATGACATGAGAATTCAAATCTCATCATTACACTAATCACACCGGACAGGTTTATCAGAGGCGGCACGGTCAAGGCGAATGCAGGTGAAATGAGAATTTACATTTGCTTATTTTCGTCATGATGTTGAGAAGTCTGAGTTTTAATTAAATTGTGATGGCGCTATGCAATCTAAAATAGAAAATGAGTATGTTAACAAATATTAAGTTAATGTAAATAACAGAAAATGTAATCGTTTTTAAACATTTAATTTTGAAAAATATTTATATATAAAAGAAGTGTACTTTCCAGCCCTATGGGAGGAATATTGCTTGTAAAGGGAGTTAATGTCATGTTGATCACCTCAGATGCACTTGTGTGTGTTGTGGTGTGTGTGTGGTGTGTGTGTGTGTGTGTGTGGTGTGTGTGTGTGTGTGGTGTGTGTATAAAGAATGAAAACATCTGAAACCACTAGTGGGGGGGGGGGGAAAAAAAGAACAAAAAACCCATAAAATAAATCATTTTATATTTAAATTTAAAAAATTCATAATAATTAAAATAATAATGTAAAATATAAATAATTTTCATTAGTATTGTAGTATTTATTATATTTATTTAATAATTATAAATATAGTCAAAAATAATTTAGTTGCAAATTATGTAATTTGAAATGTGAAAAAAAATTAAAAAGGCAAATTAAATAGAGAAGATCTCTTAGTTGTTTCCTGTTTATTTAGTCTTTGTTTGTATTTCAAAATCGGAAAATTTTTGTTCCATGTTATATAGATTTTGAATCCCAAATTTTAAAAGTGGTAGCAGACTTTTATGTTAAGTTTTGACCAAACACAGCAAGGAATGATAAAAGAATTAATTGTACTGATCTTGCTGTGTTGGCCAGTGCTGGTGAGGTGAAAACTGCTCATGACATTAATAAGCTTTAATTGTTTACAGGGAAATAAGCGCTGTTCCTTTTTTCTGACTGTTTAAACACCTTCATACTGGTGTTGTATGTATATTTTGTTGTGTACCTGGTTTGTTTTTCCAAAAAAAAAAAAAAAAAAAAAAGATGTGGAGTGCTTTTTATTTGTATTTGAACATATTTATCTCTAATTTCTTTTGCTTTGTATGGAAAGCATCCTTCCATGTTACTTGAATATTTTTATAAGACAACAACTATGTAAATATCATATTCACAGTTTAACAAACAGCAAGCCAGTTAACATCAAACTTTGTATATTTTACTTTTCATGGGCAGCAACGTGTCTTAAGACCATGTTTCTGTATAATTTAGTTCCTTATTTATTTGTGTACAATTTTAGGATTGCTGTTTGGATTAAGGTTTTATTTATTTTATAGATATCTGTAATATCTTGATCCAGCATCAGTAGGTGAGATTTACTGAAGGCGCATAAGGGTCATTGAATCTTTTGACTTCATCCATCTGGCTCTGTTGTGAAGATGAAGGTTGCTGGAGTCATGTGGGCGGATGACAGTTTTGTGACATTTTGCTTTTGGTGAGTTTGTGCTGCTTTTTCTTTTTCCATCTCTGTCTTCCCAATATCCTCTGTTACATCTTTCTTGCTTTCTCTCTTTCCCTCTTTCCTTCCATCCATCATTTCTTTCTTTCTTTCTTTTTCTTTCTTTCCATTTTCTAATGCACCTACGGTTAAGTGTGACAAAGCAAACCCTTGACAGGTTTTTGCTGTTTTACTCTTATTAATTTTATGCTTTTATTTTTAGATGTAATGTACCAGATTACCTCTGCTGAGAGTTAAAATATTGATGGTTCAGGTCATTAGACTCTTTTGTGAGAGATCTTTGAACTGCTTGTCTAACACATACTAGAGAGAATCCTTCTAACTAAGCATCTCAGAGTCGGCACAGCTTTGTCCCCTTTATATTAGTACACTTGCTTTGTCAGTTTTACTTATCATAAAATATATGTTGTTTTTCAGTCAACCACAGATGTTTCATTTACAGATATGGGCTATTAATGACATGTAGCATGGATACAATTTTATTCTCAAGGGCTAAACCTGTGGACTTACTTGAAGGACAGTCTTAAGAAAAAAAAACACCACATCTACCTGATATGCATTGCATCACCACCTGATGGGACTATCTGGAAGATGATTCTGTTTCAGTATGGTTCTGTTCTCGATAGAATGAATGTTCTTGTGTAAATGCATTTGGTTTGCATATTTATGTAATTGTACATTGTTTTTAATAATATATATTTAATGTAACGTTCATAGTGAAACGGTAGTATTTTGCATGTCTCTCAATACGCAACTGTATTTTTCTGACTTAATGGCACACTTAATTCATTGTGAAATGTGGTCAGTCAATATATATTTTATGAGAGACAATATGAGCATGGAGTTCAGTTTAAATGGTAGGCAAAACTATTGCCATAATAGACTGTTATAGAATTAAACTTTAAATTTACTAACATGTTTGGTTCATTGCCATTATTTTAGTGTACATTTTTGGGTGTAATGTGTAATATTTGTTAATATTAATTTAATTGTATTGGATGTTTCTCATACTTGTGTGACTCTATGCCATATTGCAATACATTTAATATTTACAGTGGAATATGTGCTGTACAAAGGTTTGCTATTTTGTTAATCAGTTTTTATGCATTAGTTTTGTGTTTTCAGGATGCTCATGTTCAGTCTTTCAGCATTCCACTTATATTGTTATCATTTAGATTGTTGAGTGCATGAGATTTGAATATGAACAGTGACCTCAGAAAGAATTTGGGACACTTAAAGGAATAGTACACCCAAAAATGAACATTTGCTTTAAAAAAATAAATAAATAAAAATTAAAAAGGCTCATTTTCAGGCCATCCAAGATGTAGATGTTTTTCTTCATCAGAACAAATTTGGAGAAGTTTAGTATTATATCACTTGCTCACCACTGGATCCTTTGCAGTGAATGGGTGCCATCAGAATGACAGTCCAAACAGCTGATGAAAAACATCACAATAATCCACACGTTATCTACACGACTCACAATCATTGAGACTTTTTTTAAACTTTTTATCAGCTGTTGGACTCTCATTGTTATTTGGACTTTCTAGTTATTTGGATTTTTTGTTTGGTGAGTGATATTCACTGCAGACGATCCATTGGTGAGCAAATAATAAAATGCACAATTTCTCCAAACCTTCAACCCTGCCAATGAGTACATTTTCAGCACTTTTTCATTTTTGAGTGAACTATTCCTTTAAAGTCTTATTGTTTTTTTGTTTTTGCAATGGCATATGTCTAAATAGTGTCTAAAGTGTCCAAATGCTCTTTGAGGCCACTTTATGTATTAATGAAATTTCTCTTTTTAATTAACATTTCAAAAATTTATTATTAAACATGCTTTCGCTTCATGCTTAACCATTGTCTAGTCTGATGTTTTAAGTTTTAATTGAAGTGAATGACATTTCAGTTCAGATGTTCAGTTTGCCAGCATTCAAATTAGCATCAAACACTGAAAGAGGCAAACAAAATGTGTTTGTGCCAACATTTTTGCACTGGCATGTAATGAGTTAAGTGAGAAAAAGAAAAAAGGATAACCTACTTTTTTTTTTAAATCATATAAACACATCAAATTTATTCAAATGTGTTTATTCCCTTGGATCTCTGTACAAATTTTATTGTAATCGAACACCTAGGTAAAATAAATAGAAATACCATGAAATGACACATCTGCATTTCTTTCATGTGTATGTGTCACAAATGGGTCATGCATCGCCTTCCCACCCACAATCCTGGAACAATAAATCACCAATATTCTTTAGCGGGGAGTGAATTTCTTACAAAACCACATTTAAATCATTTACATAGATGTACAGAATATATTGCAGCATATCTAGATATATCCTCTCTCCTTTTGGTTTCTGACAGCAGGTCTCTGGCAGCCGTTTCAGTTATGAACTTCCAGCACCATCAATATTTCTGGCAGGTTTATCTTTGGCACACAGAAATTAAAAAGCCCTCCGGTCTGAAGGCCACATTGATGTTTGTTCACTTCCTAGAGCAGATTTAGTATGAGTTTTAGAAAAAAACAACACAACTTCTAAAGTCTACAGGAAATGGCTTTTCAGAAGAACATTAGATGCACAATAAGTTCTGTGAAAGTTCGTTTGCACCAACAGATAACTTAAGGTGAATGAAAAAAGTGTCTTATTTGTTTGGTTCAATAAATGTTGCCGTTTTCTGTACATAAGGAGTTGGCAAAGTGTTTAAGGCGTTACAGCTGTAAAACTATCTGCAAAGGCAATAATGTTTTGTCCTTTCGCAGAGCTGTTAACAGAGTCTCTCTGAATGTCCGGAACAGTGAAGTTTTTAGTTTCCACCTGGTCCCTTCATGCTAGAGTCTTCGAGGGACTGGTGGGCGGCACCTGCGCTCAGATTACAGGCGGAAGGATCGCAGTAACCTGGTGGTCCGGCTGAACCAGGAGGTCCAGGGAACGCCTGGTTTGACCCGGGGCACCAGGTGGACCCCGTTCACCATCACGCAACCCATCTTGACCATATCCTGGTTTTCCAGGTTCACCTGCAAGACAAAAAACAGGTCAGTCATCTCTTATTTTAGATCGCAAAAGGTCAACACTTAAGGTCAGTCTCATTTGCATTTCTGCAAGGACAAAACCTGAGATTTGAGAGTCATGAAGTCAAATAACCAATTTTCATGGGGGTTTTTACATTACATATGAACTATCGTTATGGCTTTTTGTGTCCATTTAGAATTTTCAGTGTCTGTCGACATTTTTATTTCAGACTTCTTTTTCTTGCTATTTCAAGTTTATAGCTCATAAATCATTTTTTTTTTCCCTCAAGACTTGAGAGTTTATCTTACAGTTCCAAGTTATAACAATTAATATCTCACAAATCTGTGGCAGAAGCAAGCTTCTATAGAATTAAATTCTTGAAAATATAAACCTGAAAAAAAATGCATGATACCAGCAGATCTGTCTGTTACAATTAAAGCACTAGGTAACAATTGCAAGAAGTCCTATTTAAACAGACAGCTTTATTCGACTGACAGTAAGCATCAGTGATACATATACAAAAAGACAACAGAAGGCTTCATATACCTCCAATTCATCAGACATCTGACAGCTTCATTTAAACACCAATTTAACTTTGCTCTCAAAGTCTATTACCAGGATGGAGCTAAATATATCTCCAGCGTCATCAGTTATTTCAGACTGAATCGGTTTGCAGAAAATATTCTTTAACACCCATTCCATTTATGCATTGATACCATGATCTTTTTTGACAAGAGGAAGTAGGACATGAGATTGAGTCAGAACGGACCTGGTAGTCCAGGAGGTCCCGACATGCCTTTGGTTCCCCGAACTGTAGGTCCCCTGTCCCCTCTGTCTCCCATCTCACCTGTAACACACACTAGTTTAAATACCGGCATGACCGTGCCTTTACACACATGACTCTAGATCAGGGGTTCCCAAACTTTTTTGTCTGCAGACCGTTAAGTAAAATATTTACTTGAAGTGCACCCTGATATTTTTTGCATGTTCTCAGTAGTATTAGGTAACTTAAAAAAAAACAGTAGCTGAACCTAAAAAAAAAAAAAAAAAAAAAAAAAAAACTCCTTTTCATGATTTTAAAAATAATACATTCAGCTAGCTACATTCCTCATCATTTAGCTTAACTTGATATACTAAAGTGATAAAACTAAAACAAATTTAATAAAAAAATTAAAATTCAAAAAAAAAAAAAATTAATGAAACTATGACAAAAACACACAATAAAATTACAAGAAACTTTAACTGAAATTAAAATGAAAATGGAAAATCTAAAAAAATAAACACCAATTCAAAATATTAATAAAAACTATATTAGTTTTTCAATGATATTAAAATAACACTGCTCTGATGTTGGTTAAAGGTCACATGCAAGTAAACGGATAAAATATTAAATCTTTTTTTTAGAAAGTGTTTTGTTTTATCTTATTCAATTTATATTCAATTTAATTATTCGTTTTTTATGAGCTTATGAACTCCTATTTGGGATACCCTGCTTTAGTTGTTGTTCCAGGACCAAAACGGATCCTGTAAAGCAGTCTGAACTCACAGTCCTATATTGACTCACCTTTCGGCCCCTTGAGACCCATAAGTCCCGGAGGCCCTTTGAGTCCCGGGAGCCCTCTTGCACCAGCATGCCCAGGAAAGCCACTGTCACCTTGGGGTCCAGGAGGACCAGGGGGACCGGGTCTGCCTGGCAGTCCGACCACGCCAGACTCTGGTCTCCTCAGACTGGCAGCCAGTTGGGCCAACTGCTCTGAAATGGCAAAGACCAAATGCGCTAATGAGTGTGAACGGTCCCCTGCTATTAGCACAGCTCATTTTTATTTCATTTATCAACCATTTTTGCAGTTGCACTCACTAATTAGAGTCATCTAACACTGCACACTGACTGCTTTGTGTTTTGTCTATTGTGTTTCTGTACTAATGTTAGGGCGCCTCCTTGAGGACGATACATCTTCCTGCTCTGTCCTCACGTTTCCTTCACTGTACTGTCCACTACACTTAAAGTAAAAATTAAATAGTGATAGCGACAGACCTTTTCTGCCATATTATGATGCACATTTGAGAGTAATGGATTGTAAAAAAAAAGTCAAAATGCAGGGCATGTACTTGGTTCTATGCATCAATTGCTGATTGGATTTTAAGATGCTAGTGGGTGTTGCTCTCAAAATAGGGGCAGATGAATGTGAGATTACGGGGTGAAGTTTAAGTGGATTAAATGATTGGAGATCTCCTTGTACGGTTGAATTGTTCAAAATAAGATCTATAACATGCATTTCTATAACAAACAAGTCTTCAAAGGCTGTTGAAAGTAAATTAATTATTATTTTTTTTTTTTTATTATTTCTTTTTATTTATTTTTTTTTGCTGTCACTAGTACAAAGCACATGAATAGGCCTAATTGATGATTAAAGTTGGCACACCTTGTTACACACCTTCAGTCCAGCAATTCAAGCTAAAATGTGTATCTTCTGTACAGTATAGGCCACTTTGGATAATGCTAAATGTGTAGATCTGTCAGGCCAGGTGCAACTACTAAAAAAGCCACATCTCTGACTCTTAAATGCACATTCTGTGAGTTTTGGATTGTAAAATAAGGCTCTAGACTAATTTTAATTTATTATAGCTCTGATATTTTTATGTGGATAAGCAGATAATTTGAAAAATGTGTTGCAGAAAGCTGTTAAAGCCAATTCCTTTCATTTGTCTTCATTCATCCTCTGAATGGTGTTCTTGTACGTTTTCAATTTGCAATGGGAAATTGAGCATAAAAGAACAGCATTGCTGCTGTTTTTAAAACTTCCTTTTCCATTGTGTGAAGGGATAAAAGGGCAGACCGATTTATTCCTGATGTAAAGAATCCAATCCCAGGCCCTGAGCCATTGAGCAAGAGCTAGGGTACAGTGAATTTCAACTTTCAGTGGAAAACATCCTGAAAATGTATGCAGCACGATGCTTGACTGAGCTTTTTCATGGAGGGTTTGGTGGAGGAAAGCAGAGGCTGAAGGAGGAAACTCATCACTATGAGGCAAAAGTGCAGATCAGCTGAAACGAACATGAATTTTTCAGTGAAATGTGATGAAAAAGTCATGAGGGAATCGGAGACGTGCGCTCGAGAGAGCTTAGAGTGAGGCAGGACTGATGGCCAACTTTAGTAAAGTGTCTCTGCTCATCAGAGTAGAATCAAAAAGAATCTTTGAAACAAAACACAAATTTTTCCTTCCTTTCATCCCACTCTTTCCTTCAGTGGTCTATGCTTGTGTTCTCCTGCCTGGAAAGTTCTGATGCACTGGCAGCAAAAGAGTGGCGCTGAATGCTTAAAAGGGAAATTCCGTTTAATTCTGAAATGATAAAAATCTTTGCTTCCAGACTCACCTTGCATAAACGCTCATGCACACTTGTCTGATGTGTTGATCACTTGGTTCTTTACCCCTGTAAACACAGGAGGAGTTTGTTTGGAAGAAAATCAACACAATCATCTGAATGTATTCTGATTATTTCATCTCATTTCAAACCACTAATCTGCTCCACTGTACCTCAGAAAATAACTAAGAAACCACTGGAATTGGATGCAAGTGTTTCTTAAAAGCTGCAGAATTGTTTCAGATTTTTTTCTTGATGTACCTTTCCAAACAAAATTGTGTACAACAAAACACTGACAACTATGGGGTTTCCCACACATTTTGGCAACTGAATTTTCAGTTTCTAAAACTTTTCCTATTAATTATGATTATTGGATAAGGATTAAAAATATTCATTCATTCAGACTACACTCACAAAGAGCAATTTTTAGCCAATTAAGTATATTTTGAATTAAGCATAGCAGAACAAAATTATAGTCACCTTTAGACACCTACAGGAGAAATTATTTTTACATTTTACAGTATTTAAAGGTTTTCAATGTCCATAGGAGCCCTATACCTATTAAAATTATCTTTGCTCTAGTTTTGATGTCACAGTGTGGACACATGAATAAATACAGAATAATTGGGGAAAAAATTTATGAGGTTGTTTAATGCTGATAGTTAGCAAAAAATCAGCTCATTATAAAAACGTGAATGCATTGAATAAGCTGACAGAATAACAATAAATAGATACAAATATATAGCAATATAACCACTACCATTCAAATGTTTGGGGTCTTTAAGAATTTATATTTTATATTTATTCATTTATCTGTTTATTTATAGTCTCTTAATGAATAGAATTGCTATATAAGGATGAATTTTTTTTTTGAATTTTTTGGTAGAATCAATAATACATTTTAATAGATAATACAATCTGTGCTAAAATTTTCAGTTCTTTGATGAATACAAATTTACAAAAAACATTTATTTTAAATATATTTTTGATAGTATTATAAATGTCTTTACTGTCACTTTTAATCAATTTAAGGCATTTCTTGCTAAATAACACTATTAATTTATTTCAAAAAAAAAAAAAAATAAACTGTGTTTTGAACTGTGTACATGCAAAGCAAAATGTACAACAAAACAATGAAAACTACCAAGAAAATGGACTTAAAAAGCAGATAGAATTTTTTCTACATGTGAAGAGAAATTGTGGTGTCTGTCTTTTTTTAATAACCTTGCTCATGAAGTGTAATTGTTAATCACTCTTTCTTTCAAAGGTTGGTAACATACCGCTGGTCCCTGGGTGCCACGAGGTCCTGGAGCTCCTCTGTTCCCCTGCATGCCACGTGGTCCAGGACTACCAGGAGGCCCTTCAATGCCAGGCTGCCCGCGGGCACCCTCTGGTCCTCTGTTACCTGGATCCCCCTGGTTACCCTACCTGAATTTACACCAGAGACGTAAGTATACAAATAGATGTAATACTAGCATATCTAAACACTAGAGTGAGCTGAGATAAAGCCAATGAAAATCTTCATGGATTATTTAAAATCAGAGCCAAGTGCCAAATAGACAGTAGTCAAAAATTCATAAAAGAATACTGATCAAAAACTCACTTCTCCTTTAGCTCCAGGTTGGCCAGGGTCACCCTAAGTACAGAAACAACAAGAGAATTACAATGCATTATAATATCTCAAAACTGAAAATTGTATTCATATTATTTTCAGCGGAGTATTTCAGAGCTACTCACAACATCTCCCTTGTCTCCTGGTGTTCCCTCGGCACCTTGAGCTCCCTACAATAAAACACATCACTGTGAGGGAGATCATTTCATAGATGTCTATGTTCTGTTAAGTGTCTAGTTCTGTTTACTGTAAGACTTTGAGAATGGATTGTTTTGTTTATAAAATGTGAATGGATGAGCTGCATTCATAGCCTACAGGGAACTATATTACTTGGTGTGAGAATTGGTTTGTGGTTTTTATTATTAATAAATATTGCTGTCTTTCATTATATAGATGTAAACTATATAATTCTAGATGCAATAAACCATTTGATTTTGGCTGTTACAGTGATTTTAATGCTTTTTAAAGGGATTGGTGCCCTTTAACCATAGTAAAAGCCCTTTATCACAGGGCATATTTTTGTTTTTTTCACTTTAGTTCTCAGAATAATACCCTGAATAAATAATGTTCAATCAAATATTCAATGAACTTATTTAAATACATGTATACATTCGTTTTTTCTGCATTCATTTTAAAAGTATCTGGGGTAGTTTAGTTCTGCAGTGCTGTATCTGATGAAATATGAATCATGCTCTTACCTGTTTCTCCCTTTGGTCCAGGTTCTCCTGCTTCACCCTGTGTAATATCACATTCAGAAATTCAATCCCATGAATATTTAACAGTAATAGTTCACTGTAACAACAGTTGCTCAGTATTGTATGCTCAGAATTTTGCTCTTTCTATAAATCCTACATCTGTTTGAGGTGCTTAAGTTCTTTTTTTTTTTCAAATGCTTTAAGGAAATCATTGAATCTAAAATGGACCATTGTACTTTCAAAGCTTTTTAAATTTTAAAACACCAATGGAAGCACATAATAATTGCAGTGACTTGAAGGCTATAAAAGTAGAACCCTTACTGTCTAACTGAGCAAGAAAAGTGAATATTAAGAGGTTAGCTCTTTTTAAAGAGCTGCAGATGACTTTTTGTAATAGTTACAGGGATGCTGATCTAGCAGAACTCCATGTACACTTTGCTGTTCCTTAATAAATATAGAATTAAGGATAAAAGCAGCAATCAGAATTCCTGACTTCAAATTTCCAGAAGTCAGGATGCACAGGTTTTTATCAATTCACCAGGGAACAAAATCATGTTGAAAAAGGTAACTGCAAAGAGCAATTTAAAGAGAAAATTCTGAGTGCTCGGCAGAGACATCCTCACCTATATTCCTTTTATTCCTGGCAGGCCTGGTGGTCCAGGAAGTCCAGGCAAGCCCAAGTCACCTTAGGACCCTGAAAATACAATCGATGTAAGATGACACGCAGTCAGAGTCTGGGATTTAGTGTCAAATTCTGGTTGATGTCTTTTTATATTCCTTCCTGTCTCACTGCAGGATTTCCAAACATATGGGAAAGGTTCAAAACCTTTGTCAATAAAGAGAAAACAGACTGCAGAATCCTTTAGTTCCCCTGCAAAAACACTCTCATGCATTTTTAAAAAGAGAGTGCAGTCTGAGAAAATGCTGAAAAATTTGGTATGTGATTGTACATCAGTGTTTTCTACACTGCTGATTTAATCTACAGTTCCATACTTATATGTTTCCAAGCCTATATGGTTTAACTGAAATTCACTCTTCAACTGAGACATTTAATTGATGCGTTTTTTAATTGAATAATTTTTTTTATTCTACAGTTTTTGCCAATTGTTTCAGAGTTTTGTCATTACAAATGGTATTGTACTGTAAATCAGTCAATTGATCAAACAATCAATCAATAATATACACTTCACACACACACACACACACACACACACACACACACACACACACACACACACACACACACACACACATAGATATACATACATATATATATATATATATATATATACAGTATAAACCAAAAGTTTGGAATCATTACTATTTTTAATGTTTTTGAAAAGAAGTTTCTTCTGCTCATCAAGCCTGCATTTATTTGATCAAAAAATACAGAAAAACAGTAATATTTGTGAAATATTATTACAACTTAAAATAATAGTTTTTCTATTTGAATATACTTTAAAAAAATAATTTATTCCTGTGATGCAAAGCTGAATTTTCAGCATCATTACTCCAGACTTCAGTGTCACATGTACCTCCAGTCTATCACATGATCATTTAGAAATCATTCTAACATTCTGATTTATTATGAGTGTTGGAAACAGTTCTGCTGTCTAATATATTTGATGAATAAAAGGTTAAAAAGAACTGCATTTATTCAAAATAAAAATAAAAATTCTAATAATATATATTCTAATAATATATTTTCTTTACTATCGCTTTTTATCAATTTAACACATCCTTGCTGAATAAAAGTATTGATTTTTATTAAAAAAAGAAAGATTAAAAAAAAATTACTGACCCCCAAATTACTGACCAGTAGTGTATATTGTTATTACAAAATATTTTATATTTTATAAAAACATAGCTTCTTTTTTTTTTTTTTTTTTTTTTTTTTTTTTTTTTTTTTTTTTTTTTTTTATTCATCAAAGTATCCTAAAAAAAGTATCACATGTTCTGGAAAAATATTAAGCGCAGAACTGTTTCCAACTTTGATAATGAATCATCATATTAGAATGATTTCTAAAGGATCATGTGATAATGATCCTAAAAATTCAGCTTTGCATCACAGAAATAAATGATCATTTAAAGTATAGTAAATTTAAAAACAATTATTTTAAATTGTAATAATATATCACAATATTATGATTTTTTCTGTATTTTTTGATCAAATAAATGCAGGCTTGATGAGCAGAAGAAACTTCTTTCAAAAACATTAAAAATATAATGTTTTCCAAACTTTTTGGTCTGTACTGTATAATATATATAATATATATATATATATATATATATATATATATATATATATATATATACACACACAAGAAATAGCTGTAAGTATGCAGGATATTATATACATTCATTATATACATATACAGTTATATACATTATTACAGCTATAAATCTGAATATATAGTTTAAAATTTTAATATATATTTATGAACTGGAATACATTAATGTAAATTTTGAACATACGTTTGTAAATACTGCATTTCAAAAGTTGTGTCATAAATGATATTCTGCGGGTCTGAAAAAGGTCTTAAGTCTTAATGTGTGCTCTTCCAGAAATTAAGTTCTAAAAAGGTCAAAACGAAATCTTTTCTTAGTATTTTTTGTTTTGTTTTTCAGTACAAATATCAAAGCATCCTCAAATCAACACAATACATTTACTTAGGATGAAAATTGAACATGAAGGCCCGGTTTCACAGACGGGGCTTAGCTTAAGCCAGGACTAGGCCTTAGTTAAATTAAGATATTTATGTGTGCATCTTGAGACAGAACAATGGGACTGACATATATTTAGATATGTCAGAGCAAGATATTTTCAGTTGAGACAGCTCAAACATGCATTTTAGTCTGGGACTAGCCTTAAAGCCATGTCTGTGAAACCAGGGGATAAAGTCTTGTTTTTGGATAAAAAAAAAAAAAAGTGAGTTAATCCATAAAACAAGAACAAACACCTGTCAATGGGGTGTGAAAACTTGTTTTCCCTTTAAAAATTAAAGTTGATTTTTTCTGAGCCCATTGGCAAATATTAATGAATTGTTTCCGTTAAATTTATTCCTTAATTATTCAAGGGTCTTAAAAAGTCTTGAAATTTCCCTTCATAAAACCTGCTGAAACCCATATATTTTTAATTTTAAAAAATGTTGCAATTTATTCACAATACTTACATAATATATGTATGTTTAAACGTGAGTGTTTGTGTGTGTAGATAAGTGTGTGCTCATGGGAATGGTAGGGGAACAGAGGGCTGTTTGAGAGACACTGCTGTGAGAAATTCTTTTGACTGTTTATTGTGAAAACAGTGAGATGAGATCCCGTTCAAGAGAGAGACCGCTGGCTCCAGTCTCTTCTACTGCTTACCAGCAGTGTCTGCATTTCAGAATTATAAAAATTGCCTTGTTTGATCCTCAAATTACCACAATATAAAGTCACAAATTCCCTTAAAAGACTACTAGTGAAAAGTTTTAGAATTCACTGTGCACCAGACAGTCTAAATAAGTAAAAGCGATCGAGCTTACTGGATATCAAAATGACTTGTTTTCTCTTTGAACACTGGGATAATAGAATAAATTTAAATGTAGCATGACTTGTTTTGAACTTTGGGTTTTGCAGCCAGCTTATAGGAAATAAAAATTGCTGAGATCTCTTTTGTAGTTTTCTCAAACACAGCACAAAATCATTTTCTTTTCAGTATGTTTGTCTCATTTTCCAGTAACTAAATATCTAAACATCATTAAACAAGATGAATTTACTTGTCAGCAAAACTAAGTTTAGAACTAAGTAAAGATTTTTTTCCCCTCTAAAATAAATAAATAAACACATAAATAAGTTTAGTATATTTTATGCTTAAAACAAGAAACAGCAATTTCCCAATGATGTAATATATATATATATATATATATATGAAAGCCTTTAATTAAAAAAAATACTATTTCACTTGTATTTCAGTGAATTACATCAAAATGAATTTGTTTTAAGGATGTTATGATATTTGTTCTGGACAAAAGGCAAACAACTCTAATTAAGATCAATTATTTTTGCAGTGTAGACAAATCGGAGAACAAATGAAACCTGAAGTCACCTGCTTTTTGGATATTTTCTGCTCATAAAATCTGAGATTTCAATTTGAATTCAAACATTTCTCATTAAACTCTTCCAGGAGCAATAATCTGAACTATACTATCGTATACAGTAGCTAGCCAACATTTGTTATAATTTGTGTCTGTTTTTTATTTCTTTTTGAAAGTGAAAAAAAGTGAAAGTCGTGACATTTTGTCAAGTATGGTAACCCATACTCGAAATTGGTGCTCTGCATTTAACCCATCCAAGTGCACACACCACAGCAGTGAGAAGTGAACACACTGTGAACACACACCGGGAGCAGTGGGCAGCTATATCCAGCGCCCGGGGAGCAACTGGGGGTTCAGTGCCTTGCTCAGGGGCACTTCAGCCATGGGTATTGAGAGTGGAAGAGAGCGCTTTTCATTCACTCCCTCCCACCTACAACTCCTGCCAGCACCGAGACTCGAACCTGCGACCTTCTGGTTACAAGTCCAAATCTCTAACCATTAGGCCACAGCTGCCCCAGTAACTCCTGCCTGCAACTAGTGCCAGCACCGAGACTCGAACCTGCGACCACATGTTAATGCTGAGCCATGAAAGAAAAACCTCTGTGCAACAAAGGACATCCATTTCTCTGCAGGCAAAGGTTTTTATTTTTGTTCATTAACTTGCACGATGAAAGTACGGCAGATGCTTGCTTTGATATCACAACTATATCATTATTCAGATTAGCACTTACTCTGGCTTTCTGGTTTTTCCCATCGGCCCAGGTGGCCCCTGCTCTCCCCGTTCTCCCTAAACACAAGGAAACTATTATCATCTGCGAAATATTCCTTGGTGAGTAAATACAGACACATCCAGCCTGTCTATTAGCCGTTAGTCATACTGTTTTGGGTACTTACAGGTTGTCCAATAGGCCCAATGGGTCCGACTTCTCCTTGTTCTCCACGATCGCCCTGAACAGAGACATTAACTGTCAGATAATCTGTTCCTGTACAATAATTACAGATCTGTAATTAGCTATTGGGTGGTTTACCTACCGATTTACCTGCAGATCCCATAGTACCAATGAGGCTGATTGTCCAGCATTACCCTGTAAGTGAGCATATCATACAGTGTTCATAATGAGCCACATTATTACATTTTTCAAGAAAAAACAATTCTAAAAATCTAAATTCTAAATAACAGTAATCTTTAAATCTTAAAATAAAACACTAATAATTTTCATTATATAAAAATAACACTGTTAAATGCAATCTTCAGCAAATCTCAAAATAAATATCCTTTTTTATACTATACATTATAATTTTGTGATGCCTATATTTATTTATATAATTTATTTAGACAAAATTGTATAGATTTTAATTTATTTATCAGCCATAATATTAAAATAATTGTATGTATCAGCCAGAATGTTAATATTGGCAAATGCTAAAACCAACCTACATATTTAATTAGTCTCTGAATATCAAACTGGGATGGGAGAAAATATTTAAAAATAAAAAATAGTAGTTTCAGCTTTATCAGTCAGTGGTTCTGAAACATACATTTTTTTGACTATGCACCGAATACAAATAAATTCAGCAAACATTTCTCACCTTCTCTCCAGCTCCACCTTTTGGGCCTGGGCTTCCTGGTAAACCCTGCAGATATGGAAGAGAAAGTGACTAAATATCAAAATGCAGTTGCTTTTAAAGCTACATCTCCTGAAGGAAGTAAAATGTCTTCTCTTTGTTCTGTAAGATCAAAAGTCAAATCCAAGGGGTGGATTTAAACCCTCTCAAAATTAAAGACGATGTGAATTAGTCATGGAGAACTGACATCATGCTCGATAAAGTCAGAGGTATTTTATAATCTTGCCCCTGCCTGCAATGGAGCAGACACAACATGCACAAATTTGAAATCGAAATAAATTATTGACATTTTTATGCTCTGCTTTTGTGAGCTATCTGCTTAACAAATTTAAAGGAGACAGGTTGAACATGATATTGTAACAAAAGGTCAGAATTCAGCTATGCATATCTGACGAGGATAAAATGAAAGTGACTCATTGTGCTACATCTTGTAAAAAGAAGCTGACAGTTAGGATACAATACTGTTTAAATGTGTTTTAAAAGTGTTTGGTAAGTTTTTTAATGTTTTTCGAAATAAGTCACTAAACAGTATGCTAACCAAGGCTGCATTTATTTGATCAAAACAAAATAAAATGATAATACTGTGAAATATTTTATAATATTTTTTTTTTTTTTTTAAACTTTACCCAAACCATTCAACATTAGCTTAACATATTTGAACTTTCTTATTCTATGGCAAAAAATTTGACCTTCTTCACAGTCATTATGGCAGTTCATGTATCGAATGGATTTTTTTACAACAGTAAGACTTACAGGGAGTCCTTGAAGGCCAACTTCCCCAGGGCTTCCAGGTTTTCCGGCGGCACCCTGTAAAAAAAAAAATAAATAAATAAATAAATAACACACTAATACCCCTGTCAGACTTTTTACATGGCCATGGCTGAATAACAAAAGCCAGACTCTGCTGTACCGTTGGCACCTGGCATGCCAGGGATTCCCTCACGTCCATCCACACCTGGCAACCCCTGGAAAAAGACACAGATTGGTGCTGATTGAAAGCTTACAAAAGTCTTTAAGCAAATTCTTTTATCTGCACTAACAAAAAAGTACCAAAAATTACCATACTTTTACCATGTTTTTCATGTTATTACCATCTGACACCATCACTGTACCACCAGGATACCAGAAGTATTTTCATTAAAGGAAGTGAAAGTTTATGGTAAACCACATACACTGCCTCCCTTCGGCCCTGGAAGACCAGTATTGCCTCTCAGCCCTTGCGGTCCCTGCAGAAAGAGATAAATTCATTAAAATCAAATCAGATGTACTGTATTACCCTTAGCATGAGAGGATATAGCCAAATGGGCATGTTCCTGGACCAACAATGTTTGGTTGTTTGAATGTTGTTCCAGGACTAACAGGAAGAGTTGATCCCAGATCTTGTCCTATATGGCTAAAATCCCATTTAAGATCCAGCTTATCATGGGCAACTTCTCACAGGCTAATTTAATAAACAAAACCTTTTAAACTTATAGTGTGGTGCAATTTTTGTTGTTATAATGATGGTTGTTGTCACATACCTCTTCGCCTTTAGGGCCAGTTTCTCCCATTCCTCCTCTTTGGCCCCGATCCCCCTAGATACAGTAAAAAGAACACACCTCAGATATCTGCTAATATTGATTTGTTGATTTACACCCAAGGCTGAGGCCATCAACTTCAAGTCATGCCCACTGCTAAAACAGACTGTCTCCAAAGCCTTCAACTGTGATATAGAGGCAGAACTTTCCTGTTTCAGGATTGTTTACAGCTTTAGATTAGATTGGTTTCATTTGAAGAAGATAGAGGAAGTTAAAGAATTTACCATCGCCCCTGCAACACCCTGAGAGCCTGGGTCTCCGTCAACACCTCGAGGCCCCTGTAAAAAATAACAACATATAGTTTTCAGATTTATTTATTTTCTGTGTTTTGTATTACATTTTTTCTTCATTGTCAGTTGCCATATACAATCTAACACCCCTCTTTTTTTTTTTTATTAATTAGTAACATTTTGATTCTCTAAACAGTAGTTTTTATGACTTTAGTTTATATAAATGCATTTACAATATAGTCTTTCTCTTCCATGAAAATGGACAAAAATATTGAATTTTCAATTTGTATGCAGGGGTATATACAAATATGTTTTTATTAATATTCTTTTTTGTAAATTTTTCATTTTCCCCCTGATACTACATGTTTTTAACCACATAATAGTCATCTAGGGAGTGAAATAAACTAAACAACTTCACATTTCAATTAATCTTTATCGGAAATCTTACCGTTTCTCCTTTTGGTACCAATCATACCAGTGGCACCTCGAATTCCCTGCGGACCCTGAGAGCACATATTGAAACAAGGCCTTAAGACTAGATCAAGATATAGCCACTGGTTTAATTCAATGATTTAGTGTAGATTGCTGAAATAAACAGGAAATGCACATACATTGGGCCTTGAGCTCCGACCTCTCCAGGTGCCCCCTGATCTCCCCTCTCCCTAGATAGATAGATAGATAGATAGATAGATAGATAGATAGATAGATAGATAGATAATATTGTTCTTTTTAAAACAGGGATGTCATCCGAAACTGCTCAAAACACGTCTCTTTTAGTGTAATACTGAAAAATGAACTGCAAAGTTTTGATTGAGGTAAATGATGTGTAAATTTGCTGAAATCTGAGCCAAGCGTCTTGAGGATAATATAGCAAGCATCCACGAGTGAATTAAATGTCACCCACACTAACTTATTCTTACACACTCAAATCCTTCATTATTCTTCATGCACCGGTGGAGTGTAATTCGTATACAGAACTTTAATAGACAGCATTTAAATACATCCTGCACCTTAATTCAGCCTGAGCATCCAGTCCTTAATTATAAATGAAGCTCTGTAAAAAATCTCGAAAATGTCACAGCTGGAGAAAAAAAAATGTCTCAAACCCATGTTTTTCTCATTTCAACAGACCTATTGCTTATTCATATTCAGATTCACTCTGCAGAACTTAAGGACACATGCTGACCTCAAACACACACATTCACAAACACATGTAACACATGATGCCTCTGGTTCCTCCTTTGTCAGTGTATTATCATTTATTCGACGTTTTGTAAATAAAGTTCTTGCCTTGTGTCCTTGTTTACCAGGCTCTCCAGCTTCTCCTTTCACCCCTTTATGACCCTGACAGTGGACAAGAGGACAGTTTATAAAATATATTATTCAAAAAAAATATATTCAAAAGCATGGGCATCTTTCAATATATATATATATATATATATATATATATATATATATATATATATATATAGATATATATATATATATATATATATATTGAAATACTTTCTAACAGGAAAACTCACCTTCATTCCAGGCAAGCCAGGTGACCAGGTACCACCAGGTGGGCATGCATTAGGGCACTTAACTAAGACAAAAAAAAAAGAAAATAAAAAATTTGTGTCACTTTATGTCACTCAGTCTAACAATATCTAATAGTCACCTTGGAGCACTTTTACTCAAAACACATTGTTGATCACATCGTATTTCAATGTGGATGTCGAAAACAATATGGTTTTCATTTGGTTTGCAACAAAAAAAGGATTGATGGAGCACCTAGTAAGATTTCCTCTTACCAGGTTCCGTTGTTCCGCCCAGCATCCCTGCAGCACCCTGTAAACATGACAGATTTTCTTTAGAACAGTTTTTTACCCATTTTGAAGGAAAATAAAGGCAATTAGTTGATTAAGGAAGCAATTGTGCCACATTGTTGTTTTTGTAATAATAACGGCTGCTCTACACAAGGTTCCTAATTAGTCTATATATACTGATGTCTTAGTTGTATACTTTAGAAGAGAAATTTGCAGTTTTTACCTTATATATTATCTACCTTATAATCTTATACCTTATTATCTAACTTACTTATTAATATGTCTTCTATTTCTACTATGATCTGACTTTTTTAAATTACTTTTGTTGGTGTAACAACTGGAAGTCAGGATCATTTATGATAAGTCATGATACATATTTTTCCCCAAAATGAATGTTGGTGTGACACATTACAGTTTTGAGTTTAAAGGTCATTACTATGGTGTAATTCTTGAAACATCACAGTAATACTCACCGGGGCCCTGTTGGTCCACGGGGTCCCTGCGGGCCCTCCTCACACCCATGGCTCCCTGTTATACAAAGAGAAATAAATATTTTTTAATTTGTTGTATGAATACTCTTTAACTGTAAGCATTTAGATCGCACACTTTTTGAATAAAATTACAATATACAAAACTAAAGAGAAAATACTACGAAATAGTTAACCAACAAAAATAAATACCTAAATGTAATAAAGTATAAAGTTGAAAGTCCTTTTTCCTTTATGAAACTAAAATATCTCATGGCTTTGCCTGGCATGACAGGAAGTATATTGAACTATTGCCCTTACAATGAACACTGAGATTGATTTTTCATGGACAGAGTGAGAATATGAACATCAAGCATTTTTTGCTTATTTATTTATTTTAAGTTTTTCATAAAAAAAATGTGAGTGATTCTGGTCAAGAAACTGGTCAAGAACACATAGGTTTTGTATTTCACCGAGAAATCAGCAGAAACAAGTAAAAAAAGAAAGCAAAAGAAAGACAAGGCTAATTTGGCTGCTTGTTTAAGCCATACTTAACAAAAAAAAAGTCACTTACAGGGGATCCCACTTTTCCCCTGCTCACCCGGAAGTCCTCCTGGTCCTGGTGGGTCCCTGTGCAAACAAGTATCAAATTTAAACCTTTGTGTCCACAACCCAAAACCCACTCCACCCACTGCTTTTTTTAATCAAATGAAAACAAAAAATCTACTTACAAATTGCTCCATCAGGTCCAAAGCCCTAAAAAAAAGAGAAGGTTTATTTATTTCCTATATATTATTTTCCCATTTCTGAAATGTGTTTATGCAATAAACAATTCATTTTGACTGAATACAATAATATAATCTCATAGAGAAACATATTTCCTTTGTCTAACTGTATTCATTATCTGCTGTCAGAATTAAGGCAAATATGCAGTGCATTGGGTACAGCTTTATGCCTATTTACAACTATTTATCTGCTCAATTGTGTTTTTATTGAATGCATGGGCTTCAGAAATGTTGAAAGATGGCAAGATAAGGCTTACCGCTTCTCCTCTGGGTCCAGGTTTGCCAGGTTCTCCCTGTTTCAATTACACAAAGTTACTTTTTAGGCTTAACATCATTTAATTATACTGTACATAATTTAATATAATGTGATTATTGTGTTCACACTGAAGATTCCAAAAAGAAAAAGTGCACTTCGAATGTAAAATGATGCACGAACGAATTAACCGAAAAAACAAATTTTGAAATGTTGGACACTTCATGCACTCAACTGACACAGCTTTAATACTGGATATACTGGAGGGCAGTAGCCCATCACTGCAGAACACAAGATCCAGGGGGCGCGGTTGAATCCACATTCTAGGGGGGTGGAGATTGGAAGGTTTAGGGGGTGGAGATGGGTGGATTTGGGATCAGCGGGTGGAGACGGGTAGGTTTAGGTATAATGTAAGGTGGGAGGAGTTTGGATCTGGATCCAACCCACCCTTGGGGATCAGCGGGTGGAGTGTAGTGAGGACCTTCTCCTGGAGGGGGATGGGCTATCAAACTCTGATGTTGGATGACAAAATAACCTTATATGATTCATATACTAGACAGTTAAGTACAAAGTGCATAGAATAAAGTTGGTATAGTGCATAATTTAGGATGGAGCTCAATATATGTGTGTGTTTGTGTGTACATATGTGTATACTGTTCTGAAAGTCACAAAAATCACACTGCTACACAATTACTGTTATGAAAATCACATAAAGCCATAGAATCTTCACAGGCCAGGGGAAGTGCTGTGTTTGGACATCGGTGAGTTTAACAGGATCTGATGAATCTGACTTGGCTGCACAGATCAGTGAGCACACAGACAAGATTAGGAACTAGTGGTCATGTGAAAATACTTATAATTCCCCTTGCAAGGCCAGTCAGTACACTGATTTGAGCTCTGGTCCCTACTGAAGCAGGAAACTGAGAAGCTCATTATTAGTCGCTCACCTTTTGTCCTGGGGGGCCATCGAGGCCAAGTTCTCCTATGGGGCCAGTCAATCCCTGAAGAACATGGAGGGGAAATGTTACATTATAACCTCTTACAATAGCAAACAATGACAGACTTTAATTGAAAAGGATGTTTTAGGGGAGGGTTTGTTGCATGAAACTAACTGTAAGCTGAAGTTTCAAACATTTAACCAACCAATGACTACTCAATTAGCCACAGAATTTGAACACCTTAATAGACCTTCTGTCTCAAACCCAGAGTGGATAATTTCTTGACCCCTACTTCCATTTCACAGGGAATCCACTTTAATGAAGTCCAGGCTTTGGGTATCTGTGCTTAAACAAAAACCCTGTTGTCTGTTGGACAGACCTTTTTCCTGTGTTCTTTGCTTCAGTCCAGAATGAGAAATTCCCTACATTTTTGACCCGTCTAAGAGTGCCGCCCACCACTGACTGAACTCTGTGAAATTGAGGTTTGCTTTCCCATATAAGACCATGTCAATTTCAACATGTTATGAAGAGAATCCAAAATATGCTTTTAATGTGTTTCCTTACATCAGCTCCAGGTGATCCAGGAAGTCCAGCAGAAGCAGGTTTTCCAGTATCTCCATCAGGACCCTTAAGTACATATGACAATATGTAAAAATGCAACAAAATCCTATATAGCAAATTATAATATCAATGTATGACACACTGATATTTACAGCCGAACCGTCTTCACCGGTGTCACCTCTCTCCCCCTGCAAGAAAAACATACTTTTAACTCTTCTGTAATGCATTATGTTTTGGTCATTGAATTGTTTTATATTTTAATTTATGTTCAGATTTTTAAAAATCAGCTTACATCAATGCCGTCTATTCCAGGCACACCGGGAGAACCAGGAGGGCCGGCTCCAGCCCTCTGTTTAAAAATAGAAAGTAAACAATGCTCTCCTATAGTGAGTTCATATGTATGTGTTTATAGATGCATTAATACAAAGCTTATGTAATATGAAAACTAAAATGATCCAGCGGGGTAAAAAATATACTACAAATCATTAATGCAAAAAGGTTTAAGCAAACAGTTTAAACCCTTTCGTGCAACAGGTGTGCACTTACAACATATGGACCTTACAGATGGATGCAAAAATGCAGTGCAGCCTATAATATCTTACAGCATTTGTGAGCCTGTTTAAGAATGCAAAGTTTCTTTTTCTTTACATATGCTGAAAATTTAAGCACTCACCTGAAACTCTGCCTCGGATATCTAAAAAGAAGAGAACAAAGAAGGGTTGTATTTACCTGTGCGGTGCAGATGACGGTTATCTCCAACAAAATCAGTAAAAAGGGCCCGCGCACACCTGCAGCGCAAACCATGATTTCCTCAAAGACACAAAAGCCCCTGTTTTCTGGGATCAGTTGGATTGACGGACCCCCCAACCAAGAAACCCAACTAAATCCCCTTTCAACTATCTGAACACAAGGGAGACCATAACCACAGAGTCCTCGAACATATGCATGAGGTGGTTTGTTCTGGGTCTGTGATTGGATGACAGTGGCACAGTGAGAGGAGGAGTCCTGTAGACATTCGGACAGCGGGAAATTTTACTAGACTGTGACATTTGACCTCTTTTAACAAACACTAATTGGTCTTTGGGAATACTGGAAAATAGTAGAGCTGTACCATTACATTGCAGTTTTTGAAGTTTGGGCTTTTAGTTTGTTAGATTAAAATTGTGATGTTAGATAAGTCTCACCTCTCTCCTTGCAGAAGGTCACCGCATGTGCCTCTCTGTGGGATGTTTAAGTCACAGTGGATCAGCATTTACTTCAGCTCAAACTGAAACAACAGACAAACAACCATCAAAAAGCATCATGATAATGTGAGCCTGTGGGGTGTATTGAATTGTTTATCATTGGTTTATTATGTTCAAAAATGTATAATGTTCAAAAAGAGATTGATTACTTTTTGTTTAAAAAAGAGCTTTTTATGTTGCACTTTTGTTGGTAAATTATCTTTGCAGAACAAGGAATTTAAATTAGTTTTCTTGTTGATGGTAGTGGTAGACTGAGCTCATAATATGTGCATATATCATTTGGTGACACTTAATTTAAAAGTTACACAAAAGTTACTGACATAATTACTTAGAGGAAGACACAAACCTCATGTCTGCTCATATAAAGATACACTCTAATACTTTACACTACTGTTCAAAAGTTTAGTTTTTTTTTTTTTTTTAGAAAGAAATGAATGCTTTCATTCAGCAAGGAGGTATTAAATAAAAAAAACTTTATAATGCGTTTTCTATTTCACAAATAAATGCTGTTCTCTTGAAGTTTTTGTTCACCAAAGAATCCTGAAAAAAAATAGCAACATGGAGTATCCCTTTAAAAAATATTTCTATTTCAAATAGATACTGTTTTTTGTAAGTTTTATTGATTTATGAATGATTAGATGATGTTTAATGATTTATGTCTACTGAAAATTCAGCTTTATCATTACATCAAATTGCATATTAAAATATATTAAAATAGAATTATTCAAAATTGTAATAACTTTTCACAATAATACTGCTTTTACTGTCTTTTAGTTTAAATAAATGCAGCCTTGGTGGAAGTCTTTCTTCTTTCAAAAACATAAAAAAAATCTTACCAGCCTCAAACTTTTGAATGGTAGTGTACATACTTATTGATAAATAAATAAATATGTGGACATATTATGCTTTAATACACCAGTGACCAAACTTGTAAATAATAACCTATGAAGTTTTTACACAAATTCATATGAACAGCTACAGAAGTAATTCTCCAAACATTTAGATCAAAATGTATATTTATATAAAAATTGCCCTTAAAGATCCTTAATTTTATGACATTTAGCTTCTGATTAGGCTAAAAGAAAGAGAAGTGCAGATGTTTGGTTTGTGTCAAATTCAATGTTGCAAATGTTATTGCTGCAAGTATTGTTGTGAGGAAAAATTAAGAGTTTTTTGCTGGTCAGCTGTCGTAGAACCTCACTGCTAGAATTCCCACATACTATATCTGCAGAAAAGTATTTGGTAAAATCCAAATCCATTTAAAAAGACAGTCTGCTGCTGAGCCTTTAAACAGCATCCAAACTCACATCTCATAATGACACAAAAACATTGTGACCACAAGAAAAAAAAAAAAAAAGAAAAAAAAGTGCATATTTACATATAACATGATGTTTTGGACATACTGTATGTAAGTACTATTGTTTGTTTTTAATTGCTTTGAGGGATATTTAAATATCAGGGTGCTAAAACAGTAATGAAAAGACCTTATGGACTAAGAAAGAAAAGCATGGAATAAGAAATATGTATAAGAAAAAAAGTTTACAGACACAGCTATTGCTGAATTCTGCTTCAGTTTTCCAATATGTGTGAATCTATCTAGGTTTACTTGTCCTCTGGTTTCCAGCTGCTGTGAATCTGTTGCTATACAGTCTGTTATCAGGCTCACAGAGCCTTTTTTGACAAGCAATAAAATCTTGTGCCACTGAGAATTGAAAAGGAGTGTTTGGTAAGGGAATATAGCTGTCTTCAGTTTGTTCTCTTGGGTTCTGTAGGAAAACTCCACAGACAGGGCCTCCCCGTTGAGTCTGACTGCAAGCTGTTCATTTGCAGTCAGATCTTGTATTTGCCACAAATTCCAACTCTTATTCAGTGTACTTCCATTCATTCCATACGTTGCAGAAAATGCTAATTCCTCAGGCAGCCACATGGGAAACACAGATCTGATTGAAGGATGGAATATCAAGACTCAATTAGACGTGATTACAAACAGAAATGTTATCTACATTTATCCTACTGTACTTATATTTAAATAACATGGACACATACCATACTGAACATTATGAGCATAATTACTTTCTACAAAAAAAACATTGTAGAGGTTCTAAGGGTACAGTAATGATATCAGATTGTAATACCATGGAATTCTGAAACATTCCATGGCACTGAATGATTATAGTATTCATGTATCATGGCATTTGTCTCACTTCTTCAAAAAAATATTATTGAAAAATACTGTTGCAAAGTTCAAAAACATGGTGTTACCATGGAATGATGTAATATTATAGTATTTTTTTATTTTGTTACCAATGCATTTAAATAATAATAATAATAATCGTCTATAATTTAGTTTTCTAATTCAGCACCATGGACAGAGGAAGTTCCATCAATGACCAGTAGATGTCATTACATGCCAACAGTACAAGTCATTATCAAGTGTTGCCCCTGGTTACTGGATTAGAGATTTTCTGATAAGGGGGAGATTGGAACACTGAGTCTGTATCATTGGAGAAATCATTAAACTAGTCGTTCTCATTCAGGGGCCCATGGCCCACTAGGGGGCCTCAGCACACTTCCAAGGGCTTAAAATTAAAGACAACACCAGATTTAAAATAAGCTAACACAACTAAACTGCTGGAATCATTTAATTTGTTGCTTTAGAAAGGTTTTGAACCCCTGACTAAACCTTCAGTTTGATGAGGTCTTATAAGCTTCATATTAAAGGGGTCATATGATTTTGTTAAAAAGAACATTATGTTGTATATTTGGTGTAATGCAATGTGTTAATGTGGTTTAAGGTTCATAAAACACATTATTTTCCTCATAATATACATTATTGTTGCTTCTCTATGCCCTGCATTTCTGAAACGCAGCAATTTTTAAAAAACTCATAATTGTGAAAATTGAGGTGTACGCTGATTGGCCATGTGTATTGCGCCACTTAAACATGAACCATGTCTGCATTTGTGATCAGAGAAACGACAAACGAGCACTAATCTACACTGTTTAAAACTCGCGTTTGAATCATCAGTGGCAAATTCTTTAAATATAAAAAACGTACTTACAGGCTGTGAGTCAGAAGCGCCAGACTGTTACTTGACTTTTCTTATAAAACAGATATATACTCTTGGTAGCAGACTCCAAATATAGCTCTATCCAAAATGACTGTCATGCAAACATTACTTGGAAATAAGCCAGTCCCATCTTTAGTCTGAGGACACAAAGTTTGGTCTGTCTGCAGGTGACTCATACTGGAATATGGCATGACTTTAAAGAAAATGCATTATTGTTAAATAGCAAATTAAACCTTTTTTACTTCAACCATTCTTTCCTTTTATTTATTTACTCCACCTTCCTGTGTCTGTGTTTGATGAACATACATTGGTTGGGGAAGCTATGTTGACTGTGTGAGCAACACAATCACTCTGTGTTTGAAAAGCTGCACCACATTGTCTCCTTTGAGTTCAAGCATTTAGTTTTTGCATGTTATTGTCTTCAAGACTGGTTTAAAATCTTAATGAACCTCATTCTATTTTATACTAAACCGGAAACCCACCGAAGTCACTTATAGCTCTAAATCATTGATACTAAAGGTACTTACTGTGTGCATGAAGACCAGTGGAGAAACATTGTTTAATCACATTATACAACAAGTAGAGACAAACTTCACTAGAACTAAAAGTACATTAATTGCTTGTGACTGAGCCATAAATATCCATTTTTAATATGCATCAAATGTAAAATTATCATTTCAATAAATTTGTGCATTGAGGTATACAATTCTAAGTAAATAAAACAAAAATGAAGAAGAATGTTATGCAGGAGGTTTTTGATCTGAGAAGCCCACCCAGATCTCATCAAACCAACTAACCAACATGATCTGACTGTAGCTGTCCAGTGAGGTGAGGAACAGCTAACAACCCCAAACATGATGCTGCTGCTCATTAGTCCTGGAGGAGGGACCTGGTTCTTGATAATGAAAAACAAAGGTTAAGTGTGACATAGGACATTTATTGGACTTATAATTATTGAGGAACATCTAATGGTTGAGACTTATTGGATTAGCTTTTTGAATTTTAAATTTTGTACATTTGAAAATACAAATGAAAAACATTTTGATTACCTTTTTTTTTTTTTTTAAATAGAACCTCATGGTAATTTTGCCATTCGTGGGTCGGAAAATATCTGGAAAAACACTTTTCCAATCATTTGCAATCAATTGCTTTAAAACACAGCAGTTTCCTTGGTAACATCCAGTGTGAATACAATGTCACAGATGCCACAGTTGAGAATGAAAAATCTTCATGTTGGTTTAGTTTCGCAAATCAGATATGTATAAGACACCACAACTGATTGGCTGTTTGTGTTATACATTTTATCTAATCCAGTTAGTGTTGTGTCTTCATCCTAAGTCACACTACACTGCACTGACAATAAATACTGTAAAATAATATATATAATTGATGACTTGTAAAATAGGAGATCTGTGCAATAATTTATGACCACAGAAATTAAATTTTAATTTTGCACTGGGATCCCTATTTTTTTGCTCTGGCATCCAAAGAACATCTTTTATAGAATGCTAATGCATAACTGAGTGCAAGTTTGTTTGCCCACGTTTGCTGGAAATTGCCACCACAGACTTAAACAATACACAATACATACTAGGAGGATCACAATTTCACAGGATTTGCTCTGTTTTAGCGTTTCAAATTAAACCTGACTGTGCTTACAGAAATGTTCTTATTGCATTAACCAGAGAGAGAGAGAGAGAGAGAGTCATATGGCAGCACATATGGTGTACCCACAGGCTCCTTCAAGAACTTATGACTTTTCTTTTTTGGGCAGTTTTTTATGCTTCATGACATTTGCTTCCTTCTTATAGTAGATCAGTAAAATCATCTGTTAAATTACTAAATGTACATGTAAATCATACATGTAAATTTAAACCAGATGAACCAGTTGGTGAAAGTCATTTGAATACCATTGCAGAGGAGTGCTGTTTAATTTTTATCCCCAAGTCTTAAAGTAACACAATAATGTTGTGTGTGTCCTGTCTGTGTGAGATTTATAAATGGACAAAGACTCAAATTCACTTGCATGTCTGTAGATGCTTTGAGATTCACTCTTAATATACAACACGAAATTCACATAATCTTGATGTGCTTTTAAATGTTCTGGGTGAATGCATTGGCTTTTTTTTTTGTTATCCTGTTTTATCTATGGGGAAAATATATTGTTTAGAAAACCTAATTATTATTATTTATTTGACAATATAACACAGATAGCAAAATACACTCGGATCAGTTCCAGTTAAATTATAACCTGCCGGAGACTTACCCCTCAGCTCGGCTCCATCTGCTGCACTTGGGCAGGATGCCTGTGTAGGTACTCACTGCCCAATTCCGGCCCGAATCAAACGTGCCAGATGTGGCAAACATTAACTCGACAACCTGCCACATCCAAGCCAAAATCAGGCCGTCACTAATTTGCACATAGCATTTTAAAAAAAATTATTTACAGCAATGCATTTACAAAACCATGAAATTAAAGAAAAAAACAGCAGTTATACAGTAAGTGTAAATAAAACATTTTAACACATTTTGCCAATTACCCATTTGCATTTACTTATACTTTGGATTGTAAAATTTAACACCATGAGAGAGACCTTGTCTGTGACAACCAGGCAAACTAATACAACCTTCAAACATAAAAAATTATAAAAGTGTTTTGAAAAAAACTGGTAATGGCAGCCGTTGTTTTGGAATTAACCACATTTTGTACTTTGGCAACAATAATCGTAAATCATTATCTAATTGGTTACTACGGACCATTTTTTTTTGAGTAAACCGTGACTATACTGTTTCCTTGGTTGTTCTCTCATTTTTCCAAAAGTCCTTATCAGAATTTGTGGTCGTTGTGTAAACATGTCTTTCAAACAATCGTTAAGCCTAAACCTGACCAGTGATGGTTTTCTAGTTTATACCGGGTTAAGGTCCTATCCCGTCTAGTCATAGTCACAGCTTGTAATGTGGCCAAACAACTCTCGAAACCAACTCTATACACTTGGAAACCAACCAGGGAAACGAGTTATATATTTCCATTTACTTTACATTTGAGTCAGCAGACTGAAAGGTGCCATAAAAATTTATGGACCATTAATTGGAAGCAGGGAACAAAAAAAACTTACAAATGATCATTTTAGCTCGACGCTTTTATCCAAAGCGACTTACCTGCATATAGTCAGTTAGCTTTAAAACGCAGTACACGGTGGGCATACTTGTGATTTGGTTCTTGTAGAAATAATTTATTATATAATTTTATTTTTTATTGGACATTAGCTGTCTTCTTTAGCACCTTCAGAAACCTAAAATGTCTGAAGTGAATCATTATTGACAGAGAGAGAATAACGTTTTTCAATAAATGTCTATGTAGAAACCGAGAGGTTTGAAAATCTGAAATAGAACTCATATTAACATTCATATTTGTAAGTGAAAATTTAACTCACAGCTTCTTGAAAAAGCTGAATTTCTTTCCATTTGAACAACACACACCCGTGTCTCTCCTTTGAATGGAAGGCAATAGTCACAAATGTGTTTGGAATTAAACACATTTTTACTTTTTGCACTTACTTCAGTTTCGCTGCACAACGTCAAGTCGGCCCTCACAAGCTCTCAGATCTGGCAGTAGTTCTAATGGCTCTACTTTGGCTACCATTTTTGCAGTTTTCTGTTGTAAAACTCACTTGTGACTATAACTGTTCGGGGCTTGGTTGTTCCTGAATGAACATTTTCCAACAAAGCCATCTTATACGAAAGTTTTTTTTTATGCAATGTATCAATTTTGTGGTCGTTGTGTAACATGTCTCTCAACATCTGTACCAGAAGCCTAAACCAGCCAGTGATGGTTTGCTAGCCAACATCTTTTAGTATATCTCAGCCGGTCGCTTAAGGTCTTCCCGTCTAGTCATAGTCAGTTCAGCTATCAATGTGCCTAAAACCTCTCGCACTGTAAATGTTTGAATGGATTGCACCTGAGTTTCACTATACAGCGATTTCTAGTAATTATTAACACAATTGTGCATTGAATTGAGCAATGGATAACTATGGGACTATGCTTTACAATAGCATTTTTTTTCTGGGGAATGATAACAGTATGTTAAGTGTAACTATTTAACCAAAAAAAAAAAACGTTTAGTTAATGAAGGATTATGGTATAAATTATGCGCAATAATTATGACATTTATGACATTTGATCATATTTAGCAGTTACAACGCTTAGTATTCCAATAGCGAAATACTTACAAATGAGGACATACATAGGTAATGCCATTGGAAGCTTATTGATGTTTATAAATCACATGTAAACAACAAAAGTAGCTCATAATGATAGGTTTGGCTTTTTAATGTATATTTAGCATTATCAAACACTCGATTTTTAAGCTTTCTTTCTTTTTTTTTTTTTTTTTAAGCTGTATTTAAACGTTCATTAGTACACGTTAAATTAGAATTTAACCCAGGGCTTTTACAAAAAATAAAAAATTATAACAGAGTTATTTAACTCTGGTACAAAAGAAACATATGAAAGTATCGAGGTTGCTATTAATAGAAAACCTGAATTAGAGATGAATCTAGTGTCTTATATACCAAGGATATATACATTTGGTTCAAATTGATTATGCATAAAACACAAATTTCTTTATTGGCAAGTTTTGCTGTTTAAAATGTACCCCTTTTTGTAAACCGGCTCTGCTGCGCTCTATCCATAATAGTGATTGCAATCAACAGAAATACTAATAGCAAAATTTATTTTTAACTTGGAGATCTGAGAGGTTGTGTGCCGACTTCTGTGCAGCGAAACTGAGTAAAGTTCAAAAGAAAACTAAAATGTCTGAATGTCATTTTACACATTTGTAACTAATCATTATTAATGATCATTGTCTGTGTGTGCAATGGAGAGATTCAGCTTTTCACATCAGACTGTGAATGTAAATTTCAACTTACAAAATGAATGTTAATACTTTATGACAAGTTCTCACATTCAGTTATTTTCAACTTCCTCTCGAGTTTAGCTACTGATTTACCTCCATAGGCATCATATATTAGACTCTGCATTGTACCGGTGTTTACCGGCTTGTGAGCGCCTCCCTTAAACTCACTCTTACAACACACTAAACACAAGTTTGGACAATATTTATGTTCTACTATTATCGCTTGTTGGTATGAAGATGTGATTCTTTTTTTTTTTTCATCCAGTCTGACTGATCTGTGCTTTTAAGTGTGCTGCGAAGACGGAACATAGGCGAATTTTCAACGACATGCAGTGGAATTAAGCAGCCGGGTGATCGGAGCGTCGAGGCTGGATCGCTCTGAAATCCAACCCGCGGATTGAGGCCTAAATTCCCGAAGCGGATACATGTACGTGTTTTTTAATGATTTAACAGCCAGAAATTTGGTGAATTATAACTGTTTGTTGCGTTTCAGGTTGTTGGTCTGATAACGCATCCGTTAACCCTACGCAAATAGTGCGATGTTTGTGAAGGCTGGTCATTTGACAAGCAAAACAGGCTAACGCTAGAGCTAACTGGCTTTCAGGACGCAAATTCACACGACATGAATTAAAAAGGAAGGCATTGTTAACAAATCATGTTTAAATCTATGGTATTAAAGAAATTGTTAATATAATTGGTAATAAAACAAACGTTTAGTTGTATTATCAAATGCTTGTTTGAATGTTTTATTTGAGAAACTTAATAAAATAGTTATTAGTTATGTTTTTATATGTGTTCATATGTCTTTTTATATAGGATTGTGGTTTATCAGTTGACATGAGGAAAGAAGATACTGAACCAAGTCAGGACGGGTGAGTCATACAAGTTACACTAATAATATAACGTTACTCAAATCACTGATAATAATATGAAATAGTGTGCGTGCATGTATATGAATTTTGTGTAAATAAAATGTCAATTATAGTGGATAAAAAAAATGTTCCATCATCATTCAGTGTAACTAGATATATTTGTGATTATTCTAAATATATTTCATCATATTTCAAATGATTCAAAACTTCTTGCTGACAAATTAGTAAAACCTAGATAAGTTGAAGGATAAAGGCTAAGATTGGTAAAAATGTACTATAAGGCCTAGTTAGTTTTTGGTTTGTGGGATGTTGTTTTTGATTTTAAAAAGTTATTTTTATTTGTTGATTCTTTTTGTAGATGTGTTTTGCAATATTTTTTTTTTTTTTTTTTTGTTATATTAACTATTGTTACCATGAATGTTTTTCTGTAGATCATGGTAAAAATGTATGATAGTCATGATTTTGCTCAGAAGAATTAACCAGACACATTCTAATAAAAAACTAAACTTTCATTAAACTTTCATTGTTTTGATTGCTTGAAAACCCATTTTGTCTTTGACCCATGTACATGCCCACGACAGTACACTGTCTGTCCATAAAGTATTTGTCCCATTCTTTTTCTCCATATGTATCTTAAAATAAACAATTTGGCTTTTGAATGAATCACATAGATGAAAAGAAGCCACAACATTTGATTTGAAGACCAGAAAGTCAGAACAAAGGTACAACAACGTGAACATAAATTATTGCTATGAATTGTGATCTTTAAGAATTGTAGGTAATGTAGTATTTCACTGGGAATTTAGCAATTAAGCACAGTTGTAAAGTTGAAATAACAGACTTTTGGATTGTACTGAAACATGTGGCATACTAAGCTCATGGTGATCATGTCTCAAATTTAAGTTATAAGTAAAAACAGTGTCTCTGTGTTAGAAATGAATGGGATTTTTACATCAGATTTTCTCTTGTGTATAAAAGTCTTTGAATCTGAGAGAGAGTGAGCAGATGAAAGCATAAAACAGTAGGACATTCAAGGATATGAACATAGGCCAAGCATTGGGGCCACACTGATATCATAACTTAATTTTCACATGCACAGCTCAGAGGAAGGAAAGTAGCTGCCCTTACACAAATAAGGCCTGTTTTCTGTTGTTCGTATCTGTGCATGCAGTGCTTGACAGTTGGACGGGGCTCTTGTGCTCTTATCACCAGCTCGACACACGTTGGGAAGGAAAAATCTCACTGTGGTTGATCTGATTTGACTTGTGGTTTGCATGTGATAGGCAACTGCAGTTCGCCTCTCATCTATGGTTGCTAATCTGTATTAATGAAAGCTAAAGCCCCTGATAATGCCACAAAGCGCATGAAATCCTCCAGAGACCCCTGCAGGCTAGTCTAGCCAGCGTTAGTGGAGGTATTTGCATTGAACCGTCTCTGAAGTGTGCTGGTCTTGTCAGGATCTTGCATCACACCTCAGTACTGTACTGTGACTTGCAAATAAGGGTGAATCATCTGAAGGCCTGTGGGGTGTGTGAAAGCATTCTGTGGTAATTCAGAACAAGCACAGACAGGGCTTAAAGCTATCACAGTGAAGAGCATTGAGAATACACAGTAGGAATGATTTCTTGTATGAAAATTCATGCATTTTTGAAGACTAGAATGCTGTTGCTATATTTGTGGAGTTTAAATGTCAAGAGGTAGTCAGACTCATCTGATGAACTTGGGTCAGAGTTGCTTAGTGAAGTGGAAGTGCATAAGGTTTCTTTTGTAACTTCAAGTTTTTTTTTTTACCTAGTTGTCTTGTTTACAGTCGTCTTACAAACCACTTTCAGATTCTGTTTCTCTTTCTAGTGTGAGATTTGATAGTTAAAGTGTAAGTTGCACATTTTAGAATGTTCAGTTTTATGTTTGAATTTGTGTTGTGTAATGAGACATTCATGTTAGTGCATTTAAAGGGATAGTTAACGCAAAAAAACAAATTCGGTTATTTTCAAATCTGTATGCTTTTATTTATATATATATATATATATATATGTATATAATATATTGATTAACAAATATATATATATATATATATATATATATATATATATATTATATATATATATCTTATATATATATATATAAAATTTTTTTTTTTTTTTTTTTATATATTTGGGTTTCAGTGGAGGGGATGATTATCACTGAACTTGCATTACTATTCAAAAATTTGGGGTCAGTAAGATTGTAATAATATTTCACAATATTGCTGTTTTTGCTGTATTTTCGATCAAATAAATGCCAGTCATAAGAGACTTTTAAAGCGTGAAAATTCTTACTGACCTCAGACTTTTGAACAGATATGTATATTTTGGTTTGTTTCTCACACAAAGAGAAAAATTAGTATGCTATTATGTTAGTAAGCACAGCCTCACATAATGTTGGATATGCACACAAATATGCATGTTTTTTTTCACATTTTCACACATATTAATGCATCTTTTGGGTTAAATTTCAGTGTAGAAATGTGTATTCCAACTTCTTCTCTGGTCCTTCCACATGTGATGACACAACTGTTCAAATCGTTTATCTGTTCTTCCGCAGTTTTGCTGCCGATCGTTTGAGACAGGCCCTCCTCCAGCCCTGAATCAAGCATGACGGAGGTCCAGGCCACAGTTGAGTTCTCTCTGGAGCTCCACAAGTTCTTTAATGTGGATCTCTTCCAAAGAGGGTAAGAACATGTTCTAATACCCTTCTGTTCCACTAATGATCTTATCCCAGAGAAAGAGTCATTCCAGGTCGTGTTGCACATTCAGGTCAAATATTTTCAAGGGTGATCTTACTTGGAAGCCACGACTAAAACAACAAAGAAATAGGGATGAACCGCATTTGAGCAAAGTTTGTTTAGTTTATGTAGAAAAACGGTGGTGAACGATGGAACGTGTTTGTAATAAGATTATTTTCTTATGTAATAAGAAAATTTGGAAGGAAGTTAATAGTGAATGATATTGTTTCACATCCCTTTTTAAGTCAAATTTATTTGAATGGCACTTCTTGGTCTTAGAGTTGGTCTTAATGTTGAACCTAATTGGTAAAGCCTAGTTTGTTCTTGACATCGAAAATAAAGCTGTTTTGTTGAGTAATGCAGAGCACAAAGCTAAAACTTACCTTAGAATCTTGCAGCCTTCAACTCTCATCTCCATTTAGGCACTCCCTATTAGGGATGTAATGATTAACGGCGAGCCAGTTGAAAATCGATTCAAATATGTGATGATTCAAAAACGGTTGAGATGCTAAACAAATCACAATTCATTTAGGGGTAGGAGTTTATATGAATGCATGTCTGAGGGGAAATTACTGTCTTTAGAAAAGTTTAGATGATATTTTTTATTTTCATCTTGCCTCTGTATAATGCATATTAAAGTTCATAAGTGCAGCGCTGCTTCGTTTACAGCAGAAACCAAGGAAACGCTTTAAGCGCCACCTGCTGGCGCTGTTTCATGCAGATATTTTTATGTATAGTTTCACAAAACTGAAGTCAAACCATTCTGTTTTTGCTTCAAAATTTCGAAATTATACAATCTAAAAACTGCTTATGTTGCATGTGTGCAGCATCTTTGTTTGGATCATGGTTAAAATGCAGTGGTTACCTCTATAATTTTAAATGAAAAGAGAACAGACAAAGCCTTATTTTGTTTATATGAAGAGATTTATTTTGTGTTACTTATTTATTTGATTTGGGGCTTGTTTTAAAATTTCTATTTAGTTTTATTTACATGTACATTCTATTTTAATATTGTCATTTAGCAGACGCTTTTATCCAAAATGACTTACAAATGAGAACAATAGAAGCAATCAAAACCAACAAAAGAGCAATGATATGCAAGTGCTATATTAGTATATTATTATTGTTATATTTCAATTTCACAAAGAAATGTGCAGCATTTTGTCCAAGCAATAATAAAAGGACACAGTTAATTCATGATTTGTCTTAAATATCATTTTGTTTAAAAAGAAATCGAGAATCGAATCGAATCTTGAAATCAAAATCGTAAATCGAATCGAATCGTGAGTTGAGGGAATTGTTACATCCCTACTCCCTATGATATCATATTCACTGATATTAATAACATGCCGTGCTCCCTTTCATTCCTGCCATTGCTTGCCGGCATGAGTCTCAGCTTCTCCATCTATATGTGTACTAGCTTTTCTTAGAATTCGTCATTTAAGAGTCTTCTCACGACTATTTTTGTTCAGGCACGTCTTACTTGTCTGGTTGAATGGTTGTGTTTAATGTTGCACAGTTTTATTCTCCATGAGTTGGCTTGCAGAGAGGGACACTTCAAAATACCTTCCTAAGATTTTTTGTTTTTTCCGGCCAAAATGAACCCTAACCCAATTGCCAAATGAGAGTAAATACAACAACCTTACTTGCCAGTTGGCTGTTAACCTAATTATTAATTGCAATATGTACAATATGGTGCAGTATAAAGGTACTGTTGCTTGCTTGGTGTCATTGGCTAAGTCCACTCATTTCAGTATGTGAAGTTGAGAGTTTTTTGTGAAGGAAAAAAGTTCCCCATGCAGATTTTTCACTTGCAGGGCTCGCAAAATCACGTCTCGAGGCTATTGTGTTTTCCAGTCGGGTTACCAAAATGTATCACCACTCCGCCCAACGGGCTACCTTAAATTCAACTCTTCAACAATTCAAAAATTCATTGTGGCTTATTCATCTTTTATTACCTCAGTAAAATGTAAATATAAATGTAAACATTTAGATTTGTTGCACATTTAATGCAGCCTATACATCTAATTGCTTAAAGTAGTAGCATACTTCTCTTGAACAAGCTGTACAATTTGAGGTTTCAGTCATGTCTGTAGCACAAATGGTGCGGGATGGTTGGCTTTGGGTTAGCAGTTTAAACAATTAAGTATGCTTCACTAATGTATAGATCATCTAGACAACCTGAATTCATTTTCATATGTAATATTCATATTACCAGTGAATATCAGAATAAAATTGAGGTTAACTGCAGATAGTGCCAAAAAACTGAAATGACCCAGCATGCTATTCAGGGATTTTCTGAACCTAATCTTGCCTAGTCTTATGCTAAGTTTTGAAACATGGGCATTTCAACACATGAGCTTAATGGCCCATTCTTGTAATGTGATCTCTAGAGGCCGTTGTTCACTATGAAAAGCCACAGTTTTATTCAGCACAGGTAAGTTAAGTTACAATGATATATACAGTTATATTTGCTGGATATCCAAAGCAAAAAAATTGTTATTTATGATAAAATAGATAGTTTAAAGTGATAGTTCACCCAAAGATGACCCATTTGCTTACCGTCTTGTCATTCCAAACTTGTATGATTTTGAAGATATTTTGAAGAATGTTGGTACCCAAACAGTCTCAGTTCCCATTTGCTTCCATTGTATGGATAACAAATATTATATGGTCAGTGAGAACCATAAATGTTTTGATTACCGACATTCTCCAAAATACATGTGAGTAAATGATGACAGAATTTTAATTTTTAGATGAGCTATCCCTATAAGTTTATGTAGCGTCACACTTTCTATGTCGCAATGTAAATGTCTAAAGAGTCCATTTTTCAAAGAAAAGGAAGAAACTCTAGGTTATCGTCAGTGCTCAGTAGGGTTGTTTGGTGTCAACACAGCAGTTTGCAAGCTCAGGTTAAAATTTCCACATCTGCTGACATTGTTGCTGTGGGTCTAACTAAAACAGCGAGTCATTGGGTTTGCTCAGCTGTGCGACAGGAAGCATAACGCAACCGTCATTCTCCTCTTCAGCTCCTACAAGGGGACTGGTTGTTTGTTCCTGTTCTCAGATCTGTGTTCCGGCCAGTCGGTTATATTCTTACCTATCTCCTCGCTTCCACATAAGTGCCTCTGCTCTGTGTGCTTTTGATGTCATGATATTCTTGTCAGAAGGATAATTGCAGCTCTATTTTGGTTGCCCGAACTTCCTCTTTAATTGCAAATGCATGGAAGGATGGAGTGCAGGATATAAACACGAGCTGTGTGGATTTAGCCGTGTTCAGGAGCTTTCTGATGAGCTCGGTGTGTCCGAATTATTCAGCCGAGCCGAGTAGAAATGAGGAACTGAGAGGGTGTGAGATGTATTTGACAGTCACAGTGGCTTCTTCCATTCTAAGAACCACAGAAAGAAGAAAAGCTGTCCAGTTTCTTTAAAAAAAACAATGCAGAAACAATTTAGTTTCAAGAGGTTTGGTTGTGTTATTGGTTCATAAACTGCATTTTTCTGTTGAGTACTGTATCAGTATATTCTGTATTAATATATTCTGAGTCTGACAGTGTTTTCTGCATCACTGAATCTGTGTGGCACGGTAAAAGAAATGAAGCTTTAGCTGAGTTGTAGCCTGAATTCCTTGTATCAGAGAGGAAAAAAACAGGCTAGCTAAATCTTGTAGCTAAAATTTGTTTAGTATGTTTGTTTGTAATATGACTCTACCTTTACAGAAAGCATGTCTTTGAGCTGAGTAGGCTGTGTAACAAGCTTAAATTTGGCATACATTTTTAAAATACTTGTAATGCTTTTCTTGAATTCTTAAGCTGATTATGAACACTCTTTGTTTTCTTGCATGTGATGACAGGTTCTATCAGATCCGGGCCAGTATGAAAGTGCCCCCACGGATCCCGCAGCGGGTGGAAGCCAGTCTGCTGCATCCCATAGGTAAAAAACACTTATCCATCTCAAAATGAACATGTCATGTCGTGTCAACATGCCACAGAAATATAAATCAAGGGACCAAAAAAAAGAGCTGGTATTTAACCCTCACAAAATGCTGCTGATTGTGACTAAATATTATATAAGCTGCTTTATGTTCTTTTGATATTATATGTTTATTTTATTTTTGTCTAAAAATGTCGAGATGATGTTTGAAGCTAAAATTTGTGAAATTTTAGTTTAATAATAATCTAAAAAAAGGTTATTTATTTATAGTTTTAATTTTTCTAATATAAAAATTTATTAATTTAAAGAAAACATTAAGCTGGAAACTTGTTTGCAATGTCAGTCTTAGTTTTTAATGTATGTGTTTTGGATCATTTGTTTGGTCAAATAGATTTTTACTGATACCTCATTCCATTTTGCCATTAATGTGAATGTGCTGAAGCTGTATCACTAAAGACAAATAGAATGTGTCAGCCAGGTAAATTATTAGTTTTACCTCTCCAGAGGTTTCTTCAGGCTGTGTATTTCAAAGGAATGCAGATTATCTTCAGTTATGAGAGATAATCATCTAACTTTCTCACAGATTTAGCCTACAGCTTTCTTAATATTACATCAACATTCAGCTCAGGGCCTACAGTGTTTGACAGTGGGTTGAAAAAATCTTTGCATGCACTTTTATTGATTTTATATAGTTTTGCATGGAAGAGTAGCACATATCTCTGAGCTTTGTAATGCCCTTCTAATATGCATTACCTCACAGGTTCAGATCTGGCTTTCCCAGCATCAGTTCAAGATGATGTGGTCTGCAGCAAAACCTTTCAGATTCTTTATAAAAACGAGGAGATTGTAGTCAACGATGTCCTCGTATTCAAAGTGATGATGCTCCTAGACGTAAAGAAGGTAAGCGAATCCCGAGACTCAAACAACATGCACACTAAGGGTTCAGTGATAAAACCTGCCTCTGTATGCATCACTAGTGATGGTGGTGATGGTATTTTTTCCCCTGCAGGTGGAAGAGTCCTTAAATGAAATGGACTTCCAGATGTCATTGGACCTGTACTTCACCGATGGCGACTTCTCGTATGTAGAAGAATAACTGAATGTTTTTTTTTTTTTTTTTTTTTTTACAGATAATAGTATACCATTTAATAAATATTTTACTGTTGCTCATATTTAGGGTTAGGGATTTGAATAAACAAAAACTATTACCTAAAACAATTGTTTCACATGATTCACATTGTTTGTTTTTGTCTTTGTTCAGGCCCGAGGACCAGAGTTCTCTCCAGAGCATCAGCAGTCGAATGCTGCGTTTGCACTTTAGCCTCCCCAGAGGCATCCATCAGCACGTCAACATCATGTTTGACTACTTCCACCTGTCTGTCATCTCTGCCACTATCCACGCATCACTGGTGGCTCTCCATCAACCTCTAATCAGGTCAGCGGTATACACTTAGAACTGGACCTACCGAACGTTAGTAGTCATTCGAATATGTCACATGTGAAGACAGTAGATTGTGAGTTATATAGAGTTGTGAGATGTGCTTCCCAGGACAGACATAAAAAACACATAAAAAGCCTTTACAGTGAGGGGAAAAAAAAAACCTGTTCAAAAGGTGCAACCTTACCAAAATTGTGCCGTTATTTTAAAAGCAGTAGAAATGTGTTTGTATTTGACTGTCTGTGGTTTGTCCTCTCAGTTTCCCACGACCAGTCAAAAGCACCTGGCTGAATCGGGAATGCTCCGGCACAAAGCAAAGACTCTCTCATCCCAACACTGGAGTCTGTGGTGTTTGGCACCACCTACGTCAAGCAGCTGTCCCCAGATGTAATACAACCACACACACACACTAATATCCTTACTAAACCAATACAGCATCTAATGTGCAAGAAAGATAAAATGTCTAGACGCATAAATATTAGGTATTAATTTCACAGGTTTCATTGACATCAGATGCTCTTTTTTTTTTTTTTAGTTAAATGACTAAAGTGTATTTTTTCATTGTATTCAATTAGTCTAAAATGCTTTGCTGACATTGCATTTGCAAAGCAAAGTACAGAGGCAGTGATTTTCTCATGTAAGTGAGAGCTTTAATTCTGTCCATAAATAGACATCATGTAACTGAAAGGATTGAGTTGTTACTGTAAATGAGATGATGTGATATTTACATTACAGAAATTCCATAGGACCATAGTGAGCACTAGAGTTCACTTTTATATCTTCATTAAATACAAAACCTTTCTCAAATGTAAAAGATTGTATCAATGAGGGGAATTGGTTAGTATCACAGTGCAAAAACTCTTAATGCTCTTGCTGTTCACACACGACGGTTCAGTGATGTATCAAGTACTCTTTCGTGATTTGCAGGGCAAAAACCTTCCTGGTATCGGATCCGTGCCTACAGCATGCCCTTCAGCCTGCACCACGCAGAACAGGTGTGCCAGCTTGTTGCAGTGCATCATCAGGGTCTGTTCTGCTATTTAACCTCCTGACCAATAATCTGCCCGCATCTCAGCGCATAGAGCTAGGTATGTAGTTCGTCAGAGCTGAAAGAATATAAAAAGTCTGGTTTCTGACTGAAATTATTTATTTTAAAACATTTTTTACACTGCACTTCAGTTTTTGACCCTGTATAAAGCATTTTTGAAGCTGATTGTCTTGATGTTTTTGCTTAATTTGCGTTTAAGAGTGTCGTTTTAACCAAACGTACTAAATTATTGTCAATTTTAACCAAACCTACTAATTATTAAAGCCAGTTTAATCACTGAGCTTCAGTATGTGTTCTAAGGGCGAGCAATATACAACTACTGTCCAAAAGGTTCGGGACTGTACAACTTTCCCTGCATTATGTTACTCAGTTTCTCAAGGTCGTCAATAAATTGACTTTCCATAAGCGATGGTAAAGACTACGTTGTTACAAAATAAAATCTATTTTAGAATAATATTGTGAAATCTTTCTATGGAGCGAATAAATCAAAGAATGTATCATTGTTTCCACAGGAAAAATAGTTAGCAGCACAAATGTTTTCGATATAGTTTAACAAAAACAAGTATGAAAATGAATATGCATATTAGAACTGATTTCTGAAGGATCATGTAATTACAATGTTTTACGTTATTTTGATCAAATAAATGCAGGCCTTGGTGAGCATAAGAGAGACTTTAAAAAAAAAACTTTTGAACAGAAGACTATAAGAGAAATTTATGTGGAGAATTTAGGGAGAATATTTAGATCTTATTAGGGGGAGGGAAAAAAATAGTATTATAAATCATTTTCTCACGGAACCCTTGGAAGAACCTTCAGAGATGCTGGTTGAAAATCTGGGGCTAAAGATCAGAATTTTCTTCGGGGTCTTTTGAATTTTTTGCTCCATAATATTTGTATATTTGTGATTTATTTAATTTATTTTTTTTCAAATTATATGTGATTATATTTTATACATTTATTACATTAATGTTCATATCTATATATTTTTCATAATAGGTACATTTTTTCATATTTTCTTCCCCTACTGTCACAATATATGTATATATCTGTTTGACTTACATAAATGCATTGGATCGTTTGCTTTCACATATTAATATATATTTTAATATCATCAGAGCCCATCAGATCACTGAATACTCACTCACACTAATCCACTCAATCACTGGAATAACTTTTTAGAGACTTTTGAAGACCTGCTGTTATTTACCTGCATATTGTATGCCTCGTTCTTATGTGTGTATCAGCATGCGGATGCTTTTATACTCTCCCGTTTTTGTGTGTTTGGACCTCAGAACTAGCCTTTAATACGACTTTCCCTCCAGACCGTTCACTGTAGCCCTCACTTACTCATTCAAAGCTAAACTACTCACCCCTTGCTGCTTCTGACAGTGACTGAACTTGCATGTATCTGAGGGTTTCATTTTGAGCTCAAACAGCTAAAGGTGAGAGTGAAAGTTTTAAACGTGCCTATATGTGCAATCCCACCACTAGCCAAGCCCAGCATGCAGGTCCCTTTAATGAACGAGTTCTCAGAAGACCTTACCCTCGAGGCCAAAGCCACGTCTACATAGGTATGTCCCTTTCAAAACCGACCCTCAAAATCGCTCCACATACCTCTTGCCTTTCATTCGTGTCTTTTTTTTAGCTCTCTTTCTTTCTTTCGTTTCCCCTTAACGTTTGTCAAATGGCAAGTGTCCTTCAGTGAGGGAGCTTTTAGATCAACTTAGTCCCCTTTCCTTTAGTAGAATCTCAGATCTCAGCTGACGTGGGATCAGTCTTATAGCTTGAAATTTGTTGGTATTCTCTGTCCTCTGACTCCTACTTCTGTGCTGTTGATCCTCTAGATCCCTCTCATGTGCTGTCAATCACAGGCTCTTCAGACAGACCCTTCTCTCTTATTCACTTCATACTGCTGCTGTAGGAACAATATTTGAACTGCTCTTTTCTTTTCTTTTATTAGAGGAACTTGATGTGGAGGCCCGACTTAATGAGCTTTGTGAGCAAGTCAAGGTATGTCATAGTTTAAAATCATTTCATGCAAAAGAAATGGAAAAATACAGAGCAGGATGTGTCCCAAACAAGTCAAGACAAACTTTTATTAGAGGGTCTTGTTACCATCTGGCAACATCTGTTAAGCGCGGGATTTGTTATATTTTACAGTTTTTGAAGCAATGATGGTAAACATGCTCATATTAAAGTTTTTATCCAAAAAGTTTGGAAAGTGAATCATCCAATAAGAGTTTTTATCACTTATTTCTTTTATAAACATGTTTACTTTTACATATTTTCTAAAGAAGTGTTTTAAGAAAAATATTTTTTTACACATTTATTTTACCTGAAGTATTACAACAATCTAAAGTGTGTGTTGTACGTGATTCCAAACTTATCATGAAGTTATTGTGACTAATGAGTTTTGATTATGAATCCATAATTTTTTTTAAATGGTGATTCACTGAATTATTCAAAAAAAGTCTACAGTTTAAGTACCAACAACTTGGTTTATTTAATTTACAAAGAATTTAACTTAATAATAACTTGAAAATAAAATACTTTGCAGGCTATACCATTATTGTAATATAAAAATTGAAAGTGACTTGAGTGTTAGCCAAGTATGGTGTCCCGTAGTGAACATACACTAGAGCAGTGGGCAGCCATTGTCTGCTGCAGCGTCCAGGGAGCAGCTGGGGGTTTGGTATGCCTTGCTCAAGGGTCTCACCTCAGTTGTGGTATTGAGGGTGGAAGAGCATGCTGGTCATTCACTCCCCCCCACCTACAATCCCTGCCAGTAGCGGGACTCGAACCCCCCACACACCTTTGGGTTACAAGTCAGGCTCTCTAACCATTAGGCCACGACTGCCTTTAAACCACAAGTTAAAGTCAGACCTTCCCACTGCTGTTGTGAAGAAAGTAAAAGTCATGACATCAGAGTAGAAAATGTGTCAAGCTTGTGGTGTGAAAAAGGCATTACATTCTGAACATTTTGTAATGCAAAGATGCATGCAAATTAATGCTGCATAGTTGTTGTTGTGCTTGGCTTGGCTGGCACATCATGAGGGTGTACTGCACTCTTCTATATATATGGCTCTTTGTGTATGTGATCTTGCAGCAGAGGGCAGAGAGCCCAGATGAGTTGGCTGCAACTGGTGAACATGAATTTGGCGCAGCTGTGCTCTCTGCTCATGGCATTGTGGGGGAATTTCCTAGAAGTGGTGTCCCCTGAATGAGCGTGTCTCTGAGCATGTGTTGGCCCCCAGGAGCACCATAACATTACGGGTGAGCTCTGAGATTTCTTCTACCATTGCATATTGTACTTGGCATACTTTCATTGGAGCAGCACGTGAGCATCAAGCAGGAGCATCGCGTGAGCAGCTCTGTTTTTTGGTGCCGTAATCTATTTTTGGCTTTGCTTGCTCAAGCTCAATTTAGTGACAGCACACTGTTGATAGACAAAACTAAATGTGATTTCACAAAAAGTGCTAAAATGCACAGAATAAGCATGTCTAGTGTGTTTTTTAACATAAAAAATTGGAGTATTTGTCAGAAATTAAAATGAATAATCAAAAATATGGGTAGAAGATTTAACACATTCAAACTTGTGTTTTAATGATCAGTTTGTGAGTTGAAGTATGGTGTACTGTAATATAGGAAATAAGCAGCACGTTCTGATATCAAAATACTGAAACTGAAAAGGACATTATCAGATGCTATTTTTATTGTTTACCATTTTACATGTGAATCCCAGTGTTAACAAACTTTCCAGTTTTATTAACTGACCAACTTCTAAAAACAAATTTATAGTCTCTCTGTAAGAAATGCGTAGCTTTTGGGGTTGTTCCTGTGATGCTGTACACACACTTCCAGTTGTGAATACTCTCACAAGTCTGCAGCTGCAGTAAGGATGAAGTTTTCCACGCAAATCTCAAGCTTGCGGTTGTGAAACAGGGATTACATTCTGACACATTTTGTATGCAAAAAGATGCATGAAATTGATGCTGCATAGTTAGAGGTTTTGTGCAATAGTATACTTTCTGGCTTTATGTGACTGTTGTATTTCTAAATTTTAGGTGCAAAGATTTGCAGGAAGCTTTCTTTTGTCTTGAACCCCAAGACAGAGTGCACTGGGCCTACCAGGAACTGCAGTCCGTCTTAATATATCATTACTGTGATGTAGTTAATTAGCACACAGAAAAGATGTGAATTCTCATTAGAGATTCAAATGAACTACTTTATTTAACAGGCTCACAGTCACCAGCAGATGACCGCAGCTATCAAGAACTCCTCCTACTACTTGTCCTTGCCACCACTTCCTGTTGAATGTTGCAGATCTTGATGGTGATGTGAACTCCCTACAAATAATCTTTGAGGACCAGATATTTGGAATCAGTTACTGAAGGTATGTATAACGACACTTCAGGATTGATAACATGATAACCTTTGATTGCTCATATTAAAAAAATATATATTTTGAAAGTGTTTAATATTTGTGCAAGTTTAAAGTCTGCAATAACCACCTTCTTGCATAGTTTATCTCCAACCTACCTGGCTAGAAGTTTCTAGTAAATCCAAAGACCTTAATTAGCTGGTTCAGGTATGTTTATTAGGGTCAAGCCTAACTCTGCAGGGGGACTTTGGCCCTCTCAGGAGCAGGACTCGACACACCTGAACTGAAAATGTAGTGAGCTAGTTTAGAAAAAGGGACAAGGCCTTTGAAATGTCAAATCTCCTGTTTTGTGCTAGTTCATGCTGACACTTTTAAGATAAACAAGTCGTGGCATAACGGTGTTTGGTTTTTTATGAAAATCTAAAGGTCAAGTCACCCATTATTTCCCTAATCTCATTTCAACAATCTATGTAGTTAAGTGACTAGTCACTTTCAATAAGTCTGATAAATGACTACTTAGCATAGCATATTTTTTATACTCGCGAAGATCGCGATGGTCCATGGCTTGGTCTCCACAACAACAGAAAGTGGCTGTGCGTCCACTTAAAGCAGACAGGTCAAACTCAAAGGAATGTAGTGCTAGTGGATACTGGGCGGAGGCCTTGGTCCGTTACCCAGATAAGCAGGTAAGCGTGTCCCCCTCAACCACGGCTTGGCCTGAAACAAACTGAGCCTCCCCTCAAAATCCCAAAGCCAAATCTATCAGATGAAGAAGAATGCCCAAGACTGAAAATTCAAAGAAGCGGATCAGGCAAAGCTCGAAAAGGACTCAGTGGTCCTCACAGGCTACAAGAACTTGAAGGTTCCTCATAGGTGAACCAACCACCAAGTCCACAGAAGTCGGACACTCAGTGCAATCCGAAAGACGAGCTTGTACTGATGTAGGCAAACTAGACTCCTCCAGTCAAGAATCTGCAACGTACAGTCATTGTGACTCAGAATACTAAAGAACTGCACCCACAAGCGACAGTGAAATGCAACGTCCCTATCAATGAGCGGACAGCTTTTACACATCTTTTGAGTTTGCAGAGCAGGCTAGACCCCAGGCTGTTACTGGAGCAGAAGCCACACGAAGCGCAGCTGCCAGAATTGATTTATCACATCGCCAACCACGCTTCTGGGCGCCGACATCTAGATGGATCAAACCGAGCGACACAGGACCCTACCAGGTGTCGATAAGGTCACCATTCTCTTAACCAGCGCAGCCATTCGGATACAACCGCCATGCATGATTTTTCCCAGAGATCACAAAGACCGATTTCTTCTGAGTTCATTAGTAGAGTTGGGGACAGTGCCAACGTCCACCGGAGCTTTGTGGAGGGCTGTGGTGAGGACGTTGATTTTGTTCCTCAAGCCTCTCCAGGCTCGCCGCCTCAGGAAGGTAATCGAGAGACCGAGCCCAGCTCTGCCAACAAAGCCTAGCCCTCGTTACTCATTCCGTCCTACTTTTTGTTCTGACTAGCCTGGAAGCCGCCCTATAGAGCCGATTCTACAAAGCACCCACCAGAGGAACCATCTCACTCTCAGCCCTGCCTCCAGACGGACCCATTGGTCGTTGAGGAGAGGTCTCAATCCAGAGCGCAAACAGCAAGGCATCCGCGGAGGTCCAGTCTGTCCCCGTCATCCATCAATTAAGCTGCTCGCCTCCACGTCGATGAATGATGGTGGAGGACAGAGGTCACTCAAGACAAAGTCCCACATCATGGTGTCAAGAACAGAGTGCTCATATATTCAGACAGTATATCTGCACGTTAGCCTCGAGTTATCGAGGCTCTCGAGTTTTGGATTCCACAAATCAAGGCCTCCATCAGTCACTGGAGATGAGGGACTCGGGCTACCTCCGGCCCACGCTGTGAGAAACTCATGCCCCTGACAGGCCCACAGGATCTAGGAGACCCGATCTTTCCATGTGCTGCAGTCTCGTCAGGGCCAGATAGCATTGTTTCAGGTAGTGAGCCTCAGACGACGGGCCCAATAGCAGTACATCGGTCAACATCAGCCCGGACCCTGGTGAAGACAAAGAAAGGCTTGTGTGGAGAACTACTTTGGCTCGCTTTTCCAGCACTGATAGATCTGAAGACTCAGCCAACTGGAGGAATGCAGCTGTAACGGCTTGGGGATTTAAGACTAGCCACAACTGATGCTCCTGACAAGTGAGGATGAGGAGGAGGAGGGCAGCAGGCATCATGAGATGATTGTGAGGACCCGTTTACTCCGAGGAGACCGAAGGGCTGGTTCATGTAAATGGACTCCCAGGAAGAGGAAGGAAGGTGTGAGGATGGGGGAGCAGAGGGAACAGACCATACCTTTTTATTGTATCATGGGTTTGGAAACAGTCTTCCCCAGGAAACCCTACATCCCCTCCAGCCGCGCCTGCAGACATTGTGGCCCTCTGGACCGCACCATCCAGCAACGACTGTGCTTGTACGGTACGAGCCGCGTCCCACGAGCTCAGATGACAGCTGTGAGTCCTTTCTTTTTCCCCCTTCCTTTATTTCTTTTGGCAGTTTGCCATGCATGAGAAATCGAAAAAAAACAATTGATCACCATTTGTTTTTGCTGCTGCAAAGACAAGTTTTCACGGATTTGTTTGATGAAGAAAGGTTCAAAAGGGACTGGATTTTTGCAATAGAAACCGTTTTCACATTATTTTTGAACATTATACCAGTATAAATGTTTAAGCAATGTCACTTTTTGATAACTTGAAATGTCATCCTTACTGAAAATAATAATTCCTTGTTAAAAAAAGTATGTATGTTATTCCCAAACAGCAAAAGTCTGTCTTAGTAATTCTATAATCTTTTTATCAAACTTCTTTAATGACTGAAACTGACAATAACTTTTACTTTTCATCTGATTATACAAATACAGTCGTCACTCTGTCCTGTTATATTAATTTTAATGTTAAAACAAAAACAACCATATAGATCTATTTTAGGGATTTGCGTAGCGCTACTCCCCGCAAGGTAATGCCATCTCTTATATATGTTTTGTTGCAGTAATTTACTAATGCAAAATTAACTAATCATTTTTTACAACAATAATAGGCATATAACAATATAATTTAAAAGATATTGCAAATGCTGTTTCACGTTGAGTTTAGGTTGGATTGCTGGTACTACATTAAGACATTTTTTAAAAGTACATTAAAGAGAGCAGCATTAACTAAGCCCGGAGGTTTCATTTTGCATTATGCGTCATACATGACATAGAAACTGCACTATGTAGGTACAACGACCAATAACTTGACAATATGGTTCCTTTTTGTCTCACATTTTGATTGTGTGTTGTTTGAATCTTTAGGTTTGCCCAAGCAAAAGGGACTTTGAAGCAACTAAAGGGTTACCAGGCTTATTCCTGTACAAGTGAGGTGGTAGATCTGGCATCCTCTGTGCCATATTTCAGCATGGATGAGGATGCAACAACTGTGATGAGGGCATACAAATCTAATATAGTGTGTGTACATGTGTCTGTGAGGTAAAGCAGTCCAACTCTAGTTGTCAGTTAATCCTATATAACTATGCGTTTCCACATTGACCAGATTTCAGATTGGCTTTTTTCTTCTTAATTAACAACAATTTGTTATAGTAACAGTGCAGATTCTGCGTCTAGTGAAGACCTTATCTGGGACCGCGTTTGGCCTGGGAGGCTCGTATAGATTTTCCTACAATGTCAGAACGCATGCAGGTAACCTGCAGAACAAAGTCCCATATGAACAAGCACTGGGTTGGCCAATTTCTTAGAATTAAGGACTTAGGTATTATCGTGCAATTAAACATATATCGGTGCTGTATATCTGATATTTACATATACAGCTATAATTATAGATAGATCTAAATATATATATAAATATATAGATAATATATAATTTTATTTTTTTTTAATTTATATGCTCTTTCCTTTTTAAAGTATGCAGTCTATTTAAAATCACTGAAAAACGATGATAAATGATTAAAAACCAATTTCCTTTTGGTTAGTCTTCAAGAATGACACACTTTGGGGCTGATTTTGAGTCCACTACTGCCAGACTTTATCGGACGAAATTTGTGCAGTTCATACAAATTCTACAACCTCACAGTTTCCAAAGATAAGTTAATTTCTGTATCCACTCAAACTCAAATATCTGAGAGAGTATGACGCAGCTATGAAAAAAGCATCACAGTCTTTTGACAAGGACAACATTTTTTTAATGGGCCCTGCCCCGTACAGTGGATCTTTTCTTTTAGTATCAAGGAGCCCCGATGATGACAGTTTTGTCCTTTACTAACATCCATTTTCTATGAAATAAATTATCCTGCTGTAGTGTCAAAGCTAAACGCATCTTTGCTTCCGGTGACAGAATCACCATGTTGTCTATTGACAGTTTTTGTGGTCATTCTTTGGATCTGATCGTACGCTCTGTGCCTGACGAGGCCCCGGTTTGTGTTTATCTCGCAGACTCACACGTTCTATCTCTGTCTGACCACATCTCGGCACACTGATACAACCGCTCAGCCCGCGTCAATAAACCGGTCACCCCCTGCATGATACTCAGCAGTTTCTCCAACTACAATTCCTGAAAAACAGTCATTTTATACCATTTCCTTTAACGCTTTTAGGACCACTCTCGTTTTTCTCTGTCGTCATGGTTGGTGGTTTTATTCGAAGTGTAAGAAATCGGGCTCTCTGCTCAGCTGACCTCTCGTGAACACACGGACCCTCTCCAGAACCCTTCTCATATAAGCAAGCAAGAAATCATGCCGTGAGCTGTGATCCGTATGGACATCAATCAGTTTACACCAAGCTGATGTTCGTTTGGGTTTCTCTTCTCCATTCCAATCCTCACACTTTCATGTTTATCCAGGTCTTCAGTATCCTTTCAAGAACGTGGTGCTGGTGCGGGTCTCTTCAGGACAGACTATGTCCCCTATGCCACATTCATGCCTGCGACCTCGAGACTGGTTGCAACAAACAAGCCTCCCCTAACCGGACAAACACGGGACTGGGTGAGAATTAAAGAATAGAGTTGTTTTAAAAACCTTTATTCTACGCCTGCCTCATCTCTACTTATAACTAGAATTCAAAGTTTAAGGTCAGTAAGGTTTTTTTTTTTTTTAGCAAGAATCGATTTGATTTAGGGACCAATGTCCCAGCTTTTAGGATTTTAATTGAATTGTACCTGCATTCTAACAACGTAACCCTTCTCTGGTTCTTTCCCTCTATCATTCATCTGCTGTGTGATGCACGTGTCCAGTGTTATTGCTGAGATGACCCCGAGAACCTTCTACATCTTCCCGTAGCTTCAGAAGACACCCAGAACCTGTAACCTGTGTGCGTTACCGATGTTCATACCCGCGCTGCCCAGACACCGCACATCCCTGATTGGCCGGGCAGCCCCACATCGCCGGTCCGGACTCTGAGAAATTTTTTCTTCCTGGAAAAGTTTTCGTTCCTGGTGGCAGGGCTCAAGTTTTTTACACGTAGGCCGCTTGCTAGACCAGAAGCAATACCTCTCATGCATCCAACGGAATTGTTTTTCGGGGTTCATTTTTTACTCAACAGTTTTCAAGTATGCCTCTTGGAGGTAAAGCAAAATAGCATCAGTGTGTCGTTTGTTGTTGGATTTAGTTTCAAGTCAAGTCTGTTGGTGAATGTAGACTTCTCGGTTTTTTTTTTTTTCTATCTGGCCCATTTTAAAAAAAGATAATTTTAATGGGTTGTCTTCATTTTTAAGAAAAATCAAACCTCCTTGTGTTTTTGTTTTTTTTTTTCCTTTTCTTGGTTCCAGTGTTATTTATGGTATCCACACGGTTAATTTTTATAACCATTTTATCATTTAACACACCGTCATTCTAATTAAACACATCTTATGCATGAACTGGCAATTGTACTGCTATTAAACAAATGGCATGAACTATTTATTTGGCCCCGGTGGTTAATCCAGGTCACGTGTTTCATGGTTAAAGCAAATGTTCACGTTGAACGTTTTGGTATCTAGGGTTCGGCTTCCGCATCCGAAACTGCATAAAACATATCCTTTCTCTTGAAGAAAATGCCATATTGACTCACACTTTTTTACAAAATTCTTATTATATAATTTTTTTTTATTATACAATGTCAAAGGCTTTCCTGAACCTACCAACGACATGATTGTAGCTGACAACCGACGCGCAGCCTTGGACTCGCGGTAGGTTTTATACGCATGTTTCTGGTTGCCCATTTGCACTTTTCAATGCACAATACTCTGACCCAGCCTGGTTGTATGGGTTGGGTCAATGTAACCGAACACGCTTAGCCTGTGTAGCAATATTTTTTTTAGATTATTCCAGGGGATACAGGTAGCTAATTACCACATGGGCCAGGTGTGTGGGCTAGATGGTTAGTCACTTTACACAACAGCACATATACTATAAATCGGATCACATAGTCGTGGGAAAGTATTCTAAATGTTTCAGTTTCCTATGGAGGGAATTTGTTTATGCTTGTGTGCAAAAATACTTATACTGACATTGAAATTATCCTGTTTTTGTTTTAAATGGTTTTGTAACATGGACTCCACATTTCATTAAATGTTCATTCGCAATAAATGTTTTTTTTTTTCTCTTTTTTATAATGGAAGCTTTTGTTTTGTCATGGATTACTGTATTTATTTTAAATTAAAGGAATAGTTTCCGAAACTGTGGAAGCCACCCAGTTCCATAATGGTGAGGTAATTACAATGCCCCTTGTACATTTATTTGTCCCATTTTGTCAATTTATATCTTCCAGTTTGTGACTTGATTTCAAGTGCTGACTTGTGCGCTTATCTATTCGTATATTTTTTCTGTATATAGAAGTCATACAAAAGCTTGTGGAGTAAGGAATCATTAATGCACTCTTAAGTTAATGTGAACACTAATACAAGATAATGTACTACTTGTATAACACCACTGTTTATGATAATTTTGTGGTTTTGGGTCTTTCTATGAACTGTCCTTGTATGAAAAGAGTTGCAATGTGGTTCATTGACAACCACTTTCTTCTCTGAAGATGGCACATGTTTTTGACTAGATCTCCAGGAATGAAAGACATTTTATACTGTTCTGATGCATGTAGTTTTATCCGTTAGTCTCAGTCTTTTGTTAGTTTTTTAGCGTTTCATTGAGACCTACTATATATTATTTATTAATCTACAGGTATGTCGATACTTTTTCGTTTTTATCGTTCATATGTATAGTTGGCTCATTTTTTTACTGCGCTTATAGATCACTTACATAAGTTGTTCTAACACTCGTCTTTATTGGTTCTTTCTTTAGTGGTTTTGGGGTCCGTTTGTTCTATGTCTAATACTTTTTTACTAATTAAATTGTTATCTAGGGAACTTAAGTGTGAGAGTTTGGTTTAGGCTAAATAAGTAGGTTTTATTTTTATCGTATTTTATTTGGACTTTAGTTTTAATTAACTGTAATAACCTTAGTGTATATGGGTGATTACAATAGGTGAAAGATTTTAAGGTGCTATTCGTAAAAGATCAGTGCAAGTATAACTCCGAGGTGTTTAGTTCTAACACTTTTGCCGTTTTTTTTTTTTTTTTTGATTGTGTAGGGATCTTGCATGTTGTGATCATGTTATAATAGTTGTGTTGTGATAATCCATTTGTGCTTTTTGCCTCTCGTGTGGCCTGTGCCCTGAAAACCAGCTGATCGCAACAATGTGGGCGTCACCATGGATGCGGCTGAAACGGACCTGAATGGTATGAGCAGCGTGTTGAGCACAGGCACCACTGCCCCGTGTCTATCAGACTCCACTCCTAGTGCCGGACGGGTGATGGTGGGATGATGTCATTTGCGGCTCCCGGCAGAGAAAAAGTTCAGAGATCGAAGGTCTGTGAATAGGATCACAGCTTTTAGGGGTCAGTGGTTGAAAAACAGAAACACAGCTATTTTCCTGGAGCGGCATTTCACCGAAGCCTGAAAGTGGCAAGACAGGGGCCATCTTTTGGCCACAATGGAAACAGAGGATAATCCCTAATGGCCTGTCCTGAGCCTTAAAGACCCTTATTATCCACCCACAAAACAGCCGGCCATCCCTTATTCTGCAGTATGATAGATGTCAGCGGGGTTAATTGGGGATGGCGTGGTCTCCGCTGCCATGAATTAGGTGTAATCTCAGACAGGTTTCAGCTGATAGTGATTAGTAATCTGATTGTTATGGATTTAATCTGACCCAGGCAGGTCCAGAGATTTCATTGTTGTTTAAAGAAGAGGAAACACTGCTGAAGTGAGAGAGAGAGAGAGAGAGAGAGAAAAAATTGATTTCTGCACAGTTTTACACACAGCTGGCCATTAATTCATTAATTAATTAATGCATCACACTCACCATATTTCACTGGAAAATAATTATAATTTCCTCCAAAATAATGTAGCTACTACAGATATTGTTACTGTTTTTAAATCATAAACTAATATGGGCTTTCTTTCAATCAATGCAAAGTTTCAGAATAATTTTTATGTGTTTATTGAATTATTTAGCTTGGTCTTTTATTTATATATATTTCTATGACTGTGGTAAAAGAAGGTTTCAGAGGATCCTTGTCAGCTTGTAACCTTATTATAGTCTAACATTTTATTTTATGTCAAGACGTCTAACAATAACTATACTAAGAAGGCTACAATATCGGTGTTAACTTTTTATTAACATTTTAATTTATGTATTTATTTAAGAATGCAAGAGGTTTCATGTTCTTTGATGTAATTTATTTTTTATGACTGGTGAAAAGAAGGTTCCAGGATCCTTGACAAGTTGTAAATTTTTTATTAGTAGTCATATAAATTGATTATTTATATGACTATAATAAGAAGCTTACAAAAACATTAATAGTTCGATGATCAACTACGTTTTTAGTCGAAAGCAGTTTTTTCATGGTGAATTTTTGTAGTTAAGCGACGTGTTTCACAAGACCAGTAAACAAGCTTGTAGTAATACCTAGAGTGAGTAATGCATTTTACACTTACTCGGTTTTTATACAAAACTTTACTCCATTCTTTCATCACAGCAACAACAAAATAGAACGTGTACAGTTAGACACGTTCACACAGACTACTGTTGTTGTATATCAATTTAAAGGAGGGTCATACATATTCATGAATTTGGCGGAGGGGAGTTTGTTTATATAGATTTTAACCGCGGACAACCAGGGTTTACAGTTTTCCACTCACTATTTCACAGTTTTATTGTGCATTGATTGTCGTCGCTGACAAATGCTTCATATTTAAATTAGTAGTAATGTGTTAGTTGTTAGTGCGGTGTATGAAACCTCCCCTCACCTCCGCAGCGGTGATTTGTGATTCGGTCCGATCTGCAGCTCCGATTCTCTCTTCGTCAGTCAGTCAGTGAGCGCGCATGTGTTTATGTGACTTCTACTACAACAGCATCAAACCTCAAAACAAACGTGCTCTCGCGATTTTAATAAGCGGTAAGTGCATTTTTCACCTCTTAAGAGCATTTGAAAGTAATACACTAGTTATAACATTGTGGCATTACTATGTTCTGGAGCTAGTTATAGTTCAGCAGGTGTACAGAATTATTTTAACTACAGTTATGGGACTTAAAAAAAATCTTTAAAAAGATGCACACTGGTTCCTTCATTCATTTGGACTCGTGTAACTTTGTTGTTTGTTGTTGTTTTCCTTTGCAATATTTCGTCAAAGAAACTAATTGATTTATGGTCGTTTTGAGCAATTATCTCTTCATAGTCATTAAAGTTGATTTGACCATGAAAGTTGATAGTTTTGTTGCTGTTGTTTTTACAAATAATAATATAATTATTAATCATTTTTTCTTTACAATTTGTTTTAAACAAAATGTTGTCATATATTCCACCTTTAAGCTTAATCTCTGATCATTTTTGCATATATTGAGCATTTTGTCTATGTACAGTCGTTACAGTTGAGCTTATTTTCATTCTATAGATGCCCCCTTCACTGTTGTTTGCAATATAAGCGAGTGCAAAACCTTTGGTTAACTTTTCATTAGTCATTAACATAATTCAGATTGATATATATATTCTATTTTTGGTATTTAGGCTTATTTTTGTTTGTGTTTTTACTTTTAGTTTTAGTTTCATGAAGTTGATGTTGATGTTGTTTTTTTTTATTAATAGTGAGATTATAGTGTATGGGGACACTAGTAAAGACGGTGAGCTGGATTTAATGCACAAGACTACAAAATATGGTTCATAGATGAAAAAATACAGCCTTTGAACAGATTAAACATAGTTGAATTGAACTTTAGTTTGAACTGTGTGAGTGGTACAGAAAGGAAATCGGTTGGAAGTAAATTGCGGATATAACAGACTCACCCTTTGACAAGTCTAAACATGAATGCACATTCAACGGACAAAGAGTTATGTTGGTTCATGACGAGATGATGAGTGTTTTTTTCACAGCCACAGGTGGGTGGAAAACCGGCTTGAAGTGCCTGATTTATGCTTTGATACACCATCATTGCTCTCAATATTTCCTTAACAAACAAGCTCACCAAGTAGCCTACCTGTTATCATGAGGCTTATCTGAATCTGTTTTCACGGAATCTGTTCTGGAATTGACAGACTTACCGTGATGTTGCATGTCTTCAGAGGTGTTGGGATCGTGAGAGAAGCATAGCCCGCAATCTGTTGGTGTGGTTGTGCTGAAGATTTGTTCTTGCTTCAAGGCTTGAGTGATGATCCTCGTTTATCTGTCTGTGTCCTTGCAGAGAAAAATTGCTTTTCACAGTCTGAAGAATGTTAGAATGGAGAATGTTAGAAGCTTAATTTGTTGTTCTCCAGAGAAGGTGTGTGGCCTGAGAGTTTGATTTGTTTTAGAGTGACCATTTTCAACCAAACCAACTAAACTCATCTCCTATAGAAACAAAATTAATCAAACAAAAAATTAGAGAGAGAATTCTGTCAGCATTTATTCACCCAGTTGTTTGAGTACCTTTTTTCCCCCTATAGAAAACAAAAAGAGACATTTGGAAGACTTTTTTTGAGGTCTTTTTTTTTCTTGCAAATACAGTGAGCAGTAACTGAAGCTTTCGAGCTTGAATGCAAGGATGCAAAAAGATTCTAAATGAAGCCTAAATGACTTGTTTGCTTTACTGTAAGTCTTATGATATCTTTGTGTGATGGACAGGGAGTTATTCATTAAACTTCATTAGTTAACGAAAGAAGTACCAATTTTGAGTCTGATATGTTCAATTAATCTTTTGAATTTGTTTCATCTGGTTCACAAACCCAATCTAAATGATTCATTCACAAACTGACATATGATATTGATTCAATCATTTGATCACAGTGGTTAACCGCTCACAGGAGATTGAGTTTATCAGTGAATAATGACTTAATATTCTGTATTTTACATAAAATCGATACTTTAGTTGATATGATACTTCTGTATCCTTTATGAAGACTGAAATTGAAGCTTGTAATTAAATTGTGGTTGCTGGCAAATGCTCTCCATGACCTCCTGGGAAATGTTTGTGGAGGTGTGCAAGTCTCATTCACTTTCAGGTTGTATAAACGGGACTGAAGGTTGAGTTGGTTTGATAAGTGTTAAATTGCCATTGAATTTATTTCTCTTCTTGTTGTTTATGAGTTTCTTGACATCTCTCTAAATAAATTATGAGCAGTTTGACAATGTCTGGTGCCGATTTACTGCTGATATGTACATGATATTAGCAAATACAATTGGGATGTAAATATATAAGGGCTCATAAATTAGGATGCCCAGCTGATCTGGGCAAAAACGATGCAAGTTTCAAGGGCAGTGTTGTTTCTTGAACTGTTGATCATGTCCTTGGGTTTTATGGTATTCAGACCGTCTAGGCCCTGTCCACACGGAGAATTGCGTTTAGCTGAAACCGGTCCCAGAGTGGATAAATTTGAAACACGCTGCCACCCTGCGCGTTTTCGTCTGTGGCACAGCGAATCCGGTATATTTTCTGAAACCAATGATGTGTTCAGCCACATCTCGCCCTCTAATTCAGACAACGCTATTATCACATAACAGCAACAAAACATGAACAAACACTGAACGGTTGTCTTTTTATCAACTAACATTAACACAGATAAAACCTAATTGTATTGTTTCATGTCATTTGTATACCGCACACAAGGTTTATGCGCATAGTCCAAGTCTTCTTTGTCTGTTTTTATTGCATCTATTTGGCAGAATTACAGTGCCACATACTGGTCTGGCATGTATACTACATCGTTCTGTGTCAGTTTCTTGGTTTTGTATGGACACAGATATTTCTTGAGACAAGAGGAAAAAAAAAGATTGGATAGGGAAAGCCTCTGGCTTCATGTGGATGTAGCCTTTATCCAATTGGTTTTGTTTGACCCCAGTTTGAAGGCATTGATCTGCTGTTTCTGATTTTTAAATGGTACCATGGTTAACTAGCTGTTTGTTGGCATGTTTAGATTAGGCTTTGTCAAAAATACTGCAGAAGAGAGGTTGATAGTCTTGAAAGCATCAAACAAAGAAGTAATGTTTTGAACTGAATGCCATCCAACAAAAGAATGTACGAAGGGAGAGATGATGCTTATCTTAATGGAAGAAAATAATTTCAAAATGAGAATGAATTATTGGCCTGGATGATATATTGGTCCTATATACTGTTCTTACATGTCTGTATTTTTACTTTCATTACACCTTTGAAATAACATCATTAGAGGTGTGTAGTTTCACTCAGTGTTTGTTTCTGGTGTCAAAAGCAATGATGAGCTGTCATTCTTTGTGAAACACAAAAAGGCAGAACGACAACTTAGTGAGTCAACCTTCATTGTCATTGTATGGAAGAAATATGCAATAAAAGGAAATGTCATTAACTTTCTGCCTAACATCTCCTGTAGTGTTCCACAGAAGTCAAAACAGGTTTAGAACAACATGGAGTAAGTTACTTACAGAATCACTTTATTTCTGGGTGAACTATTCCTTTGACATCATATCTCAGTCTTTAACTGTACTTTCATTATCATTTACTGTCAGGGAGACTAAAATGTGTTTATTTTTCTGTATACCATTTATAAAAATGAGACAATATCCATAGATCAAAATAAAGAAATCAGGACTAGCAGCTGGATTCCCCTGAGGCTGTAGCGGTTAACAGTAGCCTAATGTCTTGATTCACAGGTGTGGACTGACATTACTGTGGCTCTCTAAATCTCGCGAAGTTAAACACGCCACTGTAAACACAGTGTGAGAGAAACAGCATTATAACAGCCAATAGCTAATGAATCTATAGAGAGTTTATTTTCTCGAACAGATCTCAAGAAATATAGCATTACATCACTTACTCACCAATGGATCATCTACAGTGAATGAGTGCCATCTGAATGTGTTTTCAACAGCTGATAAAAAAACATCACAATCATCCAAATAATCCCCAGACTCCAGTCCGTCAAGTAACATCTTATGAACTGAAAAATGCATGTTTGTAAGAAAAAACTTGACTCTGACCAAAATACTGTCCATAATCCATAATAATGCTTCCTTCAGTGAAAAAGTCCATTCCCTGTTGTCCTCTCACTTCAAAATCCACAAACATATTTGTTAAGAACTATTTTGGACTAAAACATTGTGTGATCTGTGCATATTTCTCCTCTGATTCAGACAAGACCACTTTTTCACTGGGAGCAGCTGTGGTTTAATGGTTAGGAGAGTCTGACTTGTAACCTGAAGGTCGCAGGTTTGAGTCTTGGTGCTGGCAGGAGTAGGAGGGGGGGAGTGTGAACAGTGCTCTCTTCCACCCCTCAGTACCCATGGCTGAAGTGCTCCTTGAGTAAGGCACTACTGAACCCCAGTTGTTCCCCCGGCTGGAGCAAAATGGCTGCCCACTGCTCTGGGTGTGTTCACAGTATATGTGTGTGTTCCCTACTCACTGCTGTGTGTGTGCACTTTGATGGGTTAAATGCAGAGCACCAATTCCGAGTATAAGCTTACCATACTTGGCAAATGTCACGACTTTACTTAGAAAGCAATATTATGGAAGAGGACTGAGAGATTAACCTAGAGCCTTGGTTTGGGAACTTAAAACCAAGGCTCAAGGCTCTACTTTTTCAAACATGCAGCTTTTTGACTTCACAAGATGTTAATTAATGGACTGAAGTTGTGTGGATTACTGTGATGTTTTTACAGGCATCCATTTATTTCAAAAAGATCCATTGTTGAGAAAGTGATGCAATGCTAAATTTTTCCAAATCTATTCCCATGAAAAAAAACTAATTCATCTATAGCCTGGATAGCCTGATGGTACTTTTTGCTGGAACACCTGTGTAAAGATCATTTTTGATTCAAAAGTAATGTAATAAGGTTGCAATTACATTCATAGTGGTATAAGTGTGAGGCTTAAAGGGGCCATATGATGCGATTTCAAGTTGCAGCTTGAGATGTTACTAAACTGTTCATAAAAATGGGGCCAGTCCTACCAGGGGCATGGGCTCAAAAGTCGCCACCCAAAGAGATCTTCTTATAAGGGTTCAAGACTCCTCCACACCCCCTTGAAAAAACCTCTCGCTTCGCTCACTCCCCACATGCTCCACGCCACTGTGTAGAGTAGATTTGCATAACTTTCACTTAAATGTTCATGCACAAAAGAGAAAGAAGGCAGCCAACTTTGATTCATAAGGTCCTTGTGTTGATGCCGGCCAGTCATGTTCTGAGATGATGTGTGTGCATTTATATCATTTGAACAAATCTTTGAATGACTAGTAGAAGATTTAATATCACAAACCTTGCAAACTTGTCAGCTGTGAGATCTTGTGAAGTGTGCATTTTATCCAGCATGATCACGGTTTCAAGTGGTGAATGGCTCTGGGTCCCGGTTAATTGAATGCTTTAAACTTTTTAAACTCAGATTTCAAATTCTGCTGCACTTTATGCATTTGCTCACTGTCATATTCATGTAATTTTCTCTGTGTGCTGTATTGAAAATGAGTGTTACCTTGGCTTTATTTTGAAAAATATGATTCCCAATGCACACAAATTTCCCAGAATACTGAGGCCCTGTTGGTTACAGGTATTACTTAATTAAATTATTATAAATTATTATTATATTATAATATTAAAATTAATTTAATTATATTTGTATTAAATATTTATATATTTGTGAAAAAATACTTTGTCATCTAAAGTAAAAGTATGATTATTTTACATATATTTTTTAATCCATTGTCAATTGATTTCAAATTTCTTACTTTTTTTTTATTATTATATCTTTATAATTATTTAATTAATCTATCGACCCCCTTGCTTTGCAAGATATTGGCATTGGCTGTCAAAAAAAACAATATCGAGTCGGACCATTAAACACAACTCACTGGATAGCTGGCCAATCAGAGCACACCTCACTTTTTTCAGGACAGATGAGCTTTGTAAAAATTCTACGCATTTCAGAAAGGCGGGGCATAGAGGAGAAAAACAATAATGTACAGTATGTGTGGAAAATAATGTGTTTTGATGAACCTTACACCGCATAAACACATTTCATTACACTAAATACACACAAATAATGTTCTTTTTAGCAATGTCATATGACCCCTCTCTTTAAGTGTCCAAATACATTTTTGGGGTCACTGTACAGCATTATATAGAATGAGTGCAAAATGACAAATTAAAGGGTTAGTTTTGTATCAACAGGACAATGCTGATGTTTTTGGTTTAGTAAAAAAATTAGAGCAGGTGGAAATTGAAGGTCCACAAACATAAGATCACCCAATAATATTCACCATAGAATCTGGCGTAGACTTATTGTTTGCAAGTTTAGTATTAATTTCCATTATTACATAATTGTGTTTATACAATCAACTCAACTGGCCTAATTGGGCAGATTGTGCAATGTACATGAGCTTTTATTGCATGATTGAACTGTTTGTATGAAATATGAGAGCGGTGATTAAAACCTCATATTCCACCTCACAGACCTCCCTCAACATTTCGCTGGGGAACAGTCTAGACATTTTAATTAACCCAGTGTTTCTTTTTGCCTTGTTTTGTGGTTTGGATGGAATATGAGTAGCCAGGAGTGCTCTTACTTCTCTCAAAAATATGATCTCCACCTGGCAGATGAGAAGATGGGCATAAAATCCTATACACTTGCACTGAAGAAGAGTCTGGGTTGTTTGTGTCTCTTTTGCAGATAAATCAAAAATGAAGGAGCCAACACCTGTGAGCAAATCAACTTGGAAAGAGGAAAGAAAGGGCCAGTGGGAGTGTGTGGGGGGGGACTGTATGTGTGTTGTGCTACCATGTATGTGGATGCGCTTGTTATAGGCCATGTCTGTCCCCTCACTCAAAACAAGAGAGGACAGGCATGTGTCCCCTCCTTCCCTACCAAAGGAGGCCATTGGACATTAAAGTGGGGGGTAAATATTCAGCTCTTGTGATTTTTCCAATTTTTGATTTGCAGTATGTCTTCTTATTGTTTCCACGTGAATCTGTCAATGACAAAAAAGCAAAACTCCATTTATGGCTGTACTGCCATATTTTGTAATATACAGTATATAAAATGTGCATATTTGTGGTTGTATTGCATTGAATGCATGCATTTAGGAATCCGAATGCATTTCAAAATAATGTTTTATACCTCATTCAATGTCAAATGTGTTTTTCTTTTTCCTCCAAGTTGAAAGCAACGGGTCAAGATGTGTTTCATCGTGTCTGCGGGAAGCTTCTCGGGGGTTAAAGAGCTACCATACTTTGATTGAATTTAGTCAAAAGTACCGGATGGATTCTTTCCAATGGAAGTGTACAACCTCTGTAAAGGTTCCAGAAGGGGGCGGTTTTGCATTGATGTCATAGCAGAGAATGAATGTTTAAGTGAACAGTTCCTATAAGAACCAAGGTGTTCTAATGTGTAAATAGCCTCTTAATAACCTGTAGAAACTTTTCCATTGTAAAAACCTTTTATGCAATAGAAAGGTTCCATGGATGCTGGGAAGGTTCTTTATGAGAACCATATATGATGTAAAGGAACCTTTCATATGTGTTATCTTAAAGGACTTGTGTGTATTGTCAGTGTACTGTAAATTGAAATTGTAATCCATTATTTGAGTTTATTTGTCTTCCACTGAATGGAAATGCTTACAGCTCAAGGCCTTCTTGGTCTTGGCCATTTTCAAGCAATGTTTGCACTGCACCTGAATGACATCATCTGCAGAGGGGGGCTAAAGACACAAACATGCTTTATTCCCCAGGAAATGTTAATTAAAACCCATTTAAAAATTAATGTAGCATCTGGAATATTTGTTCTTTGCCAAATTCAGATCAGGTTCTTTCTACTGATTCTTTCTTTATTCTTTCTAAGATGGAGTTTGTCTATCCAGTCTCTTTCTTCTCCCCTGTTCAACTCCTCTCATATAATAAAAGCCTCATACCAGCTTCTTCCGTCCCTGGAATACCCTTTATGATTTTGTGTCACCCTCTCTTGCGACAAAGAGCATCTTTGTTTTTATTTTACTTGAGGGGTTAGGGACTCCTTGAGGGCTTGGAATCAAAGCTTTATTAACTTTTGTTAAGCCTGGAATCACCTCATGATTCACCACTTCAGCGGAGAGCGCAATTGATATTGGCTGAGCTGCTTAGCAGGGTCACAACCTTCTTGTCATGAACTCCTGGATAAAGAGAGACAGTGAGTCAGAAATGAATTTGAGTCATCTAGTAAGGGAGTTAGTGGTGCAAAAGTTAGCAAATTTCTCGATAAAGGATGGATAAATAGAACGGAATGTGCTTGTAGAAACTTGGCGCTTTGTAAAAACAAACATAACAACAAAGTGTTAACATACAGCATTTTTGTGTTTATATAGATACTGAAACATACAATATCAGAATTTTGACAGCATCTAAAACTTCATTTTGAATTATTTTGAATTGTCATAATCCACTAATCATTTGTTGAATAATTACACAATAATTGAAAAAACGCTTTTGCTGCTTAATAGTGGTTACGCTACCATTCTGAAGTATATAATTTTTACATTTAAAACTTTTATTCAGCAATAGGGATGTATTAAATTGGATCAAAAGTAATCAACATATTGTTACAAGATTTCTGTCTCAAATGAATGCCGTTCTTTTTGAACTTTTCTATTCATCAAAGAATCCTGAAAAAAAAAAAAAAATCCTGAGCAGCAAATCAGCATATTAGAGTATATTAGAACATATTACAAATACTAAAGAGGTCACATTGACAAATCAAATAAATCACATCATGGACCATTGTTGGATTTAAAAAGGACGTTGCTAACACATCTGGGAAATAAAATCCATTTCTTGGTTTTAGCTAAATCTTCTTTAATTTTCTGTTGTGACATTTATTTTAAACCATCTTAATTCCATTCTGGCACAAGCTCCTTTTTAGAAGTGTTTCCATGATTTACTCAAAGTGCTAGAATTCTTTGCAATATCGCAGTCGCTCTGGTATGAGACTGCTAGTTTTTACTGGGGTAAGTTTTGTCTGTGGTTGGGGCTGTTGCATACCGGGGGCCTGCGTTCACCAATGGCTCAACGGGTCTTTTCATTCCAGCCGTCTTCCTAATTGAGGTCATTGTTGGGCAGATTTCATGCATGAATTCACATGATGCCATTGTTTTGCTTGCGCTGAGAACATTTACGCTTGTTTCCTGTGTGTCACTTTCTGGGCTGTTTTAGACAATGAGCACATCTTTCTGGACTTGGAAGAGAAACTTGCCAGAAGTACTTCCCTAAGGAATGGAAACAGGACTCAGGGAAGGTGAGCATAGCACGATCCTCCATCATTAACACTATAAAAAAATTACCAAAAAGTATAAACAACTATGGGATTATCATCATGGTAGTACCATGGTGTTCTTTTACATAGCTGTAAATACATATGGTTCATCAATGTGATAGATGTTGGTGATTCTTCTCCAGTTTCACTATACCATGTCCTGCATGTCCCTGTGGTAATCAGGGTGGTTACAGTATGATAGTAAAGATAAACACTAGTTGGCCGGTTGGGATGTGGGAGTGACTTCATAATGGGGGGGTTGCCACGGTACACCTGAGTCAAGCCTTTCTTTCTCTCAGCAGGGGGTCACAGAGGGGAGGTCAATCCCTCCCCTGCTCTGTCTGAAGGTCCAGTACTATGTTGAGAACGGCAGACTTATCTGGTTTAAGACACAGGCCAGAGATTCCCGAATGTTTGAAGGGGAGGGAACCGGCTCATTGGCATCTTTCATGCATTTAGTTTTAATTAATCAGAGGGGTGCAGGTGTGCCCAGTTTGAGTGGGCTTGTGGTCTTGGTTTTAATGTGGTCTATCTTTGAAAGCTGTTTTCATTAGGAAGAATTTTCCTCCCTCATCTGGGTGTGGTGTAACTGTCAAGCTGATCATGTAATGAAACTTAGCCTAACTTTAGAGTTTTTATTAAATGTGGGGAAATGGGTGGAGGATTTTCTTAGAGGATTTTGAAGAGATGAAGCTGTCTTTCAAAGATAGTCTCTTTTTGTTAAATGTATTTTTTATGTGTCATATTTAGTTGTGCATGGATTAGTTGGTTTTAGTTTACCTAAAGATTAGAAAATGGATGGTAGAATTTACTTTATTTTGTTCTATTTTAAAATCTTAAATTAGGTTTGATGTGAGTTCTTCGAAACATTTCATTGTTAAAAAATTATATATTTTTTCTGTTTGATATACAGTACCTTTTAAAAGTTTAGGGGCCGTTTTAATGTTTTTTGCCATAAGTCTCTCATGCTCATCAGGCTGCATTTATTTAGCAGTAATAATGTGAAATATTTTCACACTTTCTATTTTAATATATATTTTAAAATGTTATTTATTTCTGTGATGGTAAAGCTAAATTTCTTTTAAATTTTTTTTTTTTTTTTTGTTGTTAAGGTTAATTTTCCTTATTTTAAATTGTTAATTTTATTTTGAGGATTTGCTTTCTTATTATATCAATGTCTGAAAACAGCTTGTGCTGCCTAATATTTTTGTGGAGGAAACAGTGCTCACCTTTTTGAAGGATTCTTTAATGAATAGGAAAGTTCACAAGAACAAGGATCTTATTTGGAATTAGAATTATAAAAATTATTGTCAAAAATTTATTTTCATATACTTTTCCTATGTTCTCAGTGAAGTAAAGCAAGAAAACTGTACTACTATGATCTGCGGGGGCGTGTCCTGCGCTCAGAATGCCTGACAGCAGGAGGAAGTGTATTTCCAGCTGGCAGGATTCGCCCTGCAGGCCGATCACTCTGACCACCCCTCAGACGGCCAGAGTCAGGGACACGCTGCGTATTTCCAACCCAAAGAATACTTTCCACCCTGGGTAAATCTTCATTAGAGTGTATAAAATACAATGATATACATTTGCATCCAACCAGGCAGTGCTTACTTTGTCTTGAATCATAGTAAGATTAGTTTTAAGTTGAAAAGTCCAGAATTTGTTGTATTTTTTGGATGCTTGTATGCTAGTTTTTTAACTAACAAGAATTTCTTGGACAACCAGCTTCACCAGAAGGCCATGCTGAATGACTAGTATTTTTTGAAAAGCACCAAACCAGCAAATTCTTTGTGTTTTTACAGCAGGGGTTTGATTACATTTAAGTCTAATAAAGCATGTTGAGAGCCCACACTCATTTTATAATCACACATGACCCGTGTCTGCTCTCTTATAGATAATGGCAAAGCGTGGAATTGACTACCTGCTGTGTCATGGGCCCATGGTTCATAAAGAGCCGCGCGGGATGTCCTCACGTGACGCTATCCTGCTCTTTATCAGAGAATCTTGCCCGTCTGGAAGATGTCCAGTCACCTTTTATCGCCTACAGAAGGTCAGAGGTCAAGCACGGTTATCGCATTGTCTTTCTGTAGGTCAAGACATTTTCAGCTGTGGAATGTAGGGAGGTTTTGAAAATATTTTCATCAGTAGTTAAAAAAAGTGAAGTAATTTCTGCACTACTAGTGGCCCCTGATGGAACTGCAGTCTGCTTGATTCAGTCATATTACAACAGAAGCTCAACCAATGCTATGATAGTTTCTAAAAGGATCATGTGACACTGAAAATTGTAATGGCTTCTGAAAATTTACTATCACTAGGAATTTTAAATTGCCCTTGCAGATATTTTTACATTGTAGTTATATTTCAATATCAATGTGTATTTGATCATAATAAATGCAGCTTGGGTGTAGCATAAGAAACTTATACAACAACGGTATTCAGTTTTGTGCCCCTGGTGCATATAATATAGGTTATTAATATGTAACATATATTAATATTTTTAATATTAAAATTATTATTTTATATATGCAATATTAGATATATATTAATTTATTATTAGTGGACTGTATATAAGACTGTGTTATTTCCTGTAGGACAAGAAAGAGAGAAAGGATTCGCACTCCTGGAATCACTCTACGAGGGAATGCAAGTGTATTCAGGTTTGTTGGTGTATCAGAATCGAGTGAGGCACAACAAATAGGAAAACTACTTCTTGTATCTAATTGATGCAGTGCAACCACAACTGGACACAGCAACATCACAACAGTAGTTGTTGCACATCACATGAAATCAACGCCCTCATGTGGAAACTAGGAATTTGGTTGCTTTTGGACCTGCAAAGCAGTGTGAAAGCCTACTTGTTGTGCAGTCTGTGTGTTCTATTTGAGCGGTGCTAATCAAAAATGTCAGATAGACTGACTGGAATGAGTGTATTAGGACGGTTCAGTCCCTAAACAGGGATTTCGGAGTGCCAGGCCTTTCCCATGAAGCCCTCTGATCTGCCCAGTTTAAGCTCCAGGGTTGGATTAAACTGAGGCCCCAGTGTCTAAGAGATCAAAGCCCCAGTGTGTGTGAGGTAAATGCCACCCTAACCTTGCAATGGGGCTCTCTTCTGCATTGATAAAGAACAGGATTTGTATTTTACTTCCTTTCACTCACTGCCAAATAAGCTTATATTTCAACGGATATAACAAAATGATTTGTGGAACAGAAGTGAGGTTTGTAGTAAGAGGTGGGTTTGAGATCTGGGATTGTCAGTCTGTTTTTAAGAACAATGCTGGACTGAGGGCCTGTTTTACACTAGTGCATTTTTGTTTTTAAACTGAAAACAATCCTCGTTCTACATTGCGTTTTCACTGATTTCAAAAAAAGATCTCCATTACATACCACAACAGAAAACGCATTGTCACATGACCACTCATGCAGGTCAACATGGAATGATGTCAAGGATACGCAGAGCCGAATGTTGGAGCACGCCATCATTTTTCAAAAGTCTCCGTTTTGGTCCGTTTACACTGAAAGGCACCCAGAGTTTTTCCGAACTAACAACGGGGTGGTATGCATCATTTTCGAAAGTCTCAGTTTTCGAGGGACGAAAAATGCCATAAGCAGAGTAAACGACAGGCGTAAACTGTAGCCAAAGTAAACAGGGATGCATTTTAAAGAAACACTAGAGTGTAAATGCAGCCTGAATCATTTTGGTTGGAATGAACCATGTATTATTTCTATTAGAATAACAAATGATAAAATTCTAGAAAAATGTTATGTGTACTTAAGGCACAGTTTTTCTCATATAAATATTAATATTTGATATCTAATATAAATATTATTGTAAACTCAATATAAAATTATTCAAAATCGAAATGCTCTAATTTTTTTATTTTTAAGTAAATAAAACTTATATTTTTATTGCTTTTATTAAGAACATAGCACCAATTATTTGGATTTCTCAAAAGTAATAAAAGAAAGAATCTGTAATGGAATATAAAGGAACCTGAACCGTTTTAGTGAAATCAGATTGAGCCATTTCATTTTCTAACGATTCTCACTTGTGAGGTGACCATTCAGGTGACAGAGGCCTTTTTTCCACCTTTATTTGTTGCAGGAGGTCACAACAATTGCGGATCTGCTGTATGATTCCCCTGGTTTAACGCTGGGCCGACGCACATTTTTGGTAACATTTAATGTTACTGATTTTGACCTTACCATTTTACATTTTCTCCCTATTCCAAGTCATTTTGGGTTGGTTTATCTGAACTACATTAAGTGATTTGAATTGTGGTTGCTTGATCACTGTGACATTAAAAGTAATTTTTTACAAATACTGAGGTTCTGTTTTCTGTTTTCTCTTCTACAGGGAAGAAGAAGAAGTTTTGAGATCCAGCCCGGATGGTTTTTCCGTTCTCCGCGAGAAGCTGGTGTACTACACGGTCTCCGGGCCTTCGCTCCCCGGCATCTTCTGCTGCATTTAAGTCTCCTGTCACCACATGTACCTCTCAGTTTGCGTAACCTGCACTCAAAACACCTGGCGCAGTTTTGAGGAAAGTCAGAGAGAGCGTGTCCGCCACTACATTCATCTGCTGGCAGGCCCCCTTCAAGGCGCTTGCTTTTGTAGCATGATTTTGTTTCTCCCAGATTTTTACGCGCTTTTACATCACTCGCTTCTTGACGCGATACTTCGCCAGAAAACAGTGATGGAGACCTAGTAGTGACATCTGGCTTTTGAGCGCAATATTTGATGAAGCAAGCATTTTTCTAAGTGCTTTGAAATATTTGTATTGTGAAAAGCGCTTTACAAGTAAATATAATTTTATAATGGAAAAATAGGGACAGATTTTTTAAATGAAAAACTGGGGACATAAGAAAATAAGACATAATAAAAGTTATGATAAAACATCAAATTAGTAATATTATAAAATGTTTCAAAGAGCAAATAATTCAAAACAGTATAACAAAATTATAACTTTAGAAAACCACCAAAACTGGGACTGTCCCTGGAAAACAGAGACGTCTGGTTACCCTATTGAAATATACAGTTTATGAATTTTTTTTCATTAATTTTGGTTGAAATAAGACCTGGATGTGTTAAAGTGTTTGTGAGAATCACCCTTTTAGTCCCAGAATTATTGAACCATGTCGGGCTGTTTTTGACAAAATATTATTTTCTCCGTCTTCGGATCCAGAGAAGAAGAGGTACCGTGAATCATACATCAGTGATGAGCTAGACCTGGATCAGCCGTGCAGCGAGGGCAGTCCCCGTCTCTCTCGACACTCCACCAGCAGCTCTGGCATTGAGGCGGACACCAGACAAGTCTCCGTAGAGATGGTTTCCATGGAGGAGAAGGAAAAGTCCTTAATCTCTGCTGTCAGTACCGGCTCCTCACACACCTTTGGCATCGACACGAGCAGCAAAGCTCAGACTGATGAAGATGAGTGGCAGGAGGAAGGTGAGGATCAAACAACTTTAGTCTTTAGTGATATTTAGTATAATACTTTTGCAGTTGTTTTGCAACAGTGTAAAATGTCCCGCTTATCAATTTAACATGGTCTGCTGACAGACAGGCATTGCTGGGATTCCTTGCATATGTAATTCTAGAAAGACGTAGGTGAAGCTGTAGAGGTTGTTCTGAAGTTATTTAGTCTTTTTGTTCAGCCAGCTTGACTTGCAAAATGTCACGTTCGCACTGACAATAAAAGACTAAATATTTTGTCACACATGTTAAGTTTTTGACAAGGTTAAGCACAGATTAGCCCATGATGGAGAGTTTGTGATGAAATCTCAATGTAGTTTTGCAGGAGGTGGTGAAGGAGCCCGGGGAGGTCTCTGTGGACGACCCTGTGGATATCTTGCGACTGGCTGAGCTGCTGGAGGGCGTGTCCGTCGACTGTTCCACCATCCAATCAGATACCGAATTTAAAGGTGATGACTCACAAAACAATCCAAATTAGGTGACTTTCAAACAGTTCTACATCTGACACATCCAGTCTGACAACTGATCTACACTGATCTGTTTCTGATTCATTTGTGATCAAGTCTTTAATTTTTCATTGTTGCATAACGAAAAAATAAAGTTACTAAAAGCATGGTAAATGTTTAAATAATGGAGAAAGTGCATGCATACCACTACTGGCAAGATTAATATAATTATATAGAATAATTTATTATGGCGCTGATTATTATTATATATTTTATATTATTATATTAATATATATTTTAATTGCATGATTGATATATAATATTATTAAGCAGTTGTCATGCAATTAATGTTTATTTGTTATTAATGTTTTTGAAAGAACTCTAAAACCAAACGCTCACCAAGGCTGAAGTTTTTTTGATGTGCTGCTAAATATTTTAGTGGAAACCATAACACTTATTTTTTTTTTTTTTTTTTTTAATTTCAAGACAGCTTTTTATTTTTTGAAACGATATATGTCATATCTGTCACTTTATCAATTTAAGTCATCTTTGCTGATAAAAGTATAATTTCTTTCATAAACTGTTTGAATGGGAATGTATAAATTGAATGTAAATAGATGGGACCAGAAATCAATGTGTCAGAATATTGTATCTGTTCATTAGGCCTTAAAGCATTAATGTCGTTTTTTGACAATTTTGAAATACAGTTAACCAATATTTTACCTGCAGTCTTTGATGAGAATATAAATCTGATCCTGTTTACTGTAACATCTGTTTCCAGGTCTACAAATGAGTTCAGTTACAGGCAACGCTCAAATGGACCATTGTGATCCAGATAGCATGAAACAGGTTTGCAGTCGTCTCGGTCATCTTCGTCTTTTGCCTTTTCATTCCTTCATCATGTCACTTAATTGCTCTCATCACCCATTACAGGTTTCGAATCAGAAGGCTCGTAACCCCACCCCAGACCGCTACAGTCTGAGCCTGGACGACGTGCGACTGTATTCCCCCCTTCTCCCTCTGGGAACAAGCAGCGTTTCCAGACAACATCCGTCAGCTTCACGTTTGGGCTTCCACACTCCCGTCCAGCCCGTGTGTCCAGACAGTAACTTCATCCTGCGTCCAGCGCTCCACGAACTGCCTATCTCTGGACCTGCTGGACGATAACCAGTTGCTGGAGCTTGTCCTTTAAGAAACTGAGAAAGACTGCAGCTTTTCTGTTGTCTTGCCATTAAACTGTACCGAAAAATAAAGACAAAACTGAGGCAATTAACAGGACACATTTTTTATCAGGAATTTCATTAAATTTCAACCAATGTTGTTTCAGGGACAGTATGAACAAGTCGGTTTTTTTTTTTACCAATTTTTTACAAATCTTCGGATTAGAATTTTGTGTTGAACTTTCTACAGAATGTGTATGAGTAACTTAGAGAAGCAAAGCATTATGCTAACATGGGCCTTGATAAAATGACTTGATTAAACCAATCTCTTCCAAGTAAATTCACAATAGGAACAGGCACCGTCATAGCCCACAGTGAACCTTCATTGGTCCAAATAAGTTCTGCATGGCAGAACTGGGATATTAAAACACCAAAACGAAAAATTTTCACCTTCTTTGTGGACAGAAAATTATTACTTGTTGGTTCTATCTACTAGGACCTGGTTTTTTGGTAAAGGTGTTATGCGAATTATTGTTTAGGGAAAGAAAACTTTGGACCTCTTGAATTTCACATTGCTCTAAGATGGCCTTGAGGAATGTCAAAATTGGAGGCAAACCATCTGTGAAGCAAACATTATTGAGAACAGCTAGTAGAAAGGTATCACTGAAAAGCCACCTGAGTGCACAAAAACAAGTCCTGTACTCATACATAAATGCCTGCATCTTTACAAAAGACTTTTAACTTGGGGGTTTGTCTGGCTTAATCAATATCAAATACGATCAATATTCAAATTCCTGTCTTTCTCAGTCATGATATACTGGTTACTAATCATGCACCACATTGTTCTCCTGTTTCAAACCAATATTGTGTACAGACACCTCTCATGGTTCCACAAGTCTGTACCAAAAGCCATGTGTGTGAAAACCCACACTTAAACCAGCAACTGGAGCAAAGTTCTGCTTTCCATGTCTGAGATCTAAAACCATGTGTTTAATAATAACATTGAACATAGTTTCTTTACTCGAACCAAGTAAAAACGTTAAACTGAGTTGAACTTTAAGAAAAAAACAATAATAACAAAGGACCTCGTTCGCTTGGTATATAGATCAGTTTGTTTGGTTTTGGTCTGGATACATGAAGCTCTTTTGATTTCGTAAATTACAAAAACACTCATCAAGCTCTCAGAGGTTGGGTATGTAAGCTGGGTGTCATTTCTTCATCCTATATGTATTGTAAAACACACATCCTATATTAAAAAGCATGCTCCAGGTATATGATGTGTTCCTTTCGTTGTGAAAGGAAAAAGATGATGAAGAATATGAGATAGTACGACTAAAACATAAATGTTTGGAAATTCCATTAGTACCCCAAAAATAATGTGTATTGTTATTCATTATTTAGAACTGCAATAAAACTGCTAAAAGCAATTTAGCATACAAACCGCAGGGTCAGTGATCAGGTATGATGGCTTACTGGGGTGGTAGTAGTTTGATTTTGGCCATTGCGGGACATAAAACAGGCAGGGGACAAGAGAGACGTTTTAGTTGTTTGACCCAAAAATTATTGTTTTACTTGGGTCGGGACAATTAGTAATCGATTTGTGACATTAGTTTGAGGTTGGGGACATTGTCATAAGCAATATGAAGGTCGTTTAGAGGCCAAAAAACAAAACAAAAACAACTGAAGCGCCTGTGGGACAATGGGGATTTTGCCCCTGCAAAACTTGTAGATTTTAATTACTCGGCAAAAAACAAAACCATTTAAACACCTTCGATTAAAAATCCTTCAATTGTGCAGGTTGACACTGAAATCCTATTCTACGAAATCCCACATTTAAGAAAATCTATCCACCGCCTAGACGCCCACCCCAATTTTTTGTACTCAGCACGCGAGTGGAATATGGAGCCCCGCCAACAACACTTTGCCACACATGCAATAACAAAAAAATTTTAATTAAGTCATAGGACAAGATTTTGCGCATTTTTTTTCCACTCTCTCGCAAAGCCTTTTCTTGTTCACCACATCCGTGGAAATAACGAGTAAACGTTAGTAGGGCTATATTAGATGCTAAAAGGACCATCTAAAATAAACTAAATAACGACAGAAGAATTTAATGACCGGGGTGGGGCCCACCGAAAACAGCTGTATCGATGTTCAAAGAAGAGTGAGTCGGGAAACCTCCATTTTACTAGTTCCAGCAAACAAAAAGCAACAACACAACCAAAAAGGTCGCATGCGCCCCCCCTGCTGGCAACAGCCTTTTTTTTGCATCAGCGCATTGCGCGATCGCACACGTAATCTATTTCAGGAAGTAAGAAGCGGTTCCCACGGGTGTGTAGCAGGAAACAAAACCAATCTCGGATTTTTAGCTATTTTTTAAAAGCTGTGGTGTTTTTAAAAAAGTTCAAAAAAGGGGCTAATAAGAAACATGTTCAAATTTTTTGATAAAACCCACCTTTTGTCTCACCATCCCGGCTTCCCGAGAATTTGTTCAGTACGTTGTGCTGGCAAAAGCCAATCCACGCCGACATAGAGAAGATTGAAGCTTCTGACTGTTTTGATAAGGAGCTTTTCCAATAAACTCAAAGAGGAGACTTTATTTGTAAAGTGAGTCATTGTATGGGAAACCCATGCATCCCACTAATGGCAACACACCCTCCTCCAGTGGCCAGTACAGAGGAGGAGGTAAAAAGATATGCTCAGGGCTGGTTCTGTGGACTCTTTGCAGTTGTGTTCAGTACCGTCCAGTAACAACATGATGTACCGGAGAAGGTGTCCACCTTCTTCTGCCTGTGCTGTTGACGAGAGATGATGGCAACCATGAAACCAGCGGTTTTGACCGGATGGTTGCCATTGAAGTCACAGCAGTGGTGTTATCCAGCACTCTTATGACAGAGACTCTATCTCCAGGACCTTGGTCCTGCACCCTTTGCTGTGTCAAAATCTCTTGCTCCAGTAATATCAAAAATCAGAGTCCGATCTGGTTCACCATATCAAGTCCGCGAATAAAGACTCTGAATCAGAAGTCCTACATCAGATATGGGATGATTTACATCATGGCATCAGAGGATCAGACAGAATCAGTATCGCTCGGGTTCTGTTGTGTCTCACTGCATCTCTCGACCAACCTATCTCATCTGAAACCTCTCAGCCCGGCCGACCGGGACCCTAGAAGATCTCAAAAGGTTTTTTTTTTAGGGCGGATCAGACCTCAGGAATTGCCCCACAAGGACAGCGTGACCCGCAAAACGGGCGCTTTAACCCTGCTCACAAGGTGTGTGGCAACTGTCAGAGATCAAGAAAGAAGATGTGTGTACGAGCGAGAACCTCACACGGGTAAGACAAAAAACATGCATGGTTGTGGAAGATTTTATGATGTCTAGCAGTGTTCACATCATGCATCCTATGCACTCTCTCTCTCTCTCTCTCTAATCATACTCCTCGATCTCTCGTATCGCTGCCGAGATGCGATCCGTTTCAGTATGGACTTTCCAGAAAAAACAAGCAGTTCACTACGGGGATTTCTGGGAAAGATTAGCTCTAGTAATTAGAGACTCTAAAATCTGAGAAAAACAGGTAAGATACTTCATCAATTGTGTGTTTTCAGAGTCAAACAACCCCCAAACCCTAAAAAAGTTTTCTTCAGAATAGAAACTACCAAACTAAAATGAAAGTCTTTTGAGGAATGAACTGAATATTTGCCTTTCATTTGTGGAAATAATATTTGTGAACTGCCTTTTGCATTAGTGGTGTTTTTTTTTTGTTTTTTTTTTAGATTCACGTTGATTCGCTGTCCAACAGGATCGCATGCTCGTTGAGACACGCGACTGACAATCCAAGGTTGGCCACGTTTCTTTTGTGGCAGCTATGGGCATAATACGTTTTCTGCTGACTGCCTTAAATCCTCTACTTAAGCTTGTTCTCCACGCTCTCCATCCTCAGGGGGCTTTTTTCCCTCCATCCTGGCTGCTGTGTTGTTCAGCGCATGTTTCACGTGGAGAACAGCAGTTATAAGGAGAGTCAATCACCTGTTTTAGAACTGAAAGCACGGCATCGTCATGGCGTTTGCATTGGCATTCTCACAGGTATCCTCCTGAATCTAAGATAATAGGATGTTATTCCTTATCAAGACTGTAGCTTAATACTCTGTTAACACAGAAATAAGTCACATTATGAAATAACTAAATAAAACCTGCCTTTGATAATTACTTCTATCTGGTTGTCAGTTTGTAATCGGCTCCTCCTCCTGGATGTTCTTGCAGAGAGCTCTCTCTAGCACAGGTAACGAACAGTGTTGTCTGGTAGTACATTTCAATACTGGACAAAGGTTATTGTTTGGTCTCAATCTAAAATGCTTGGTTCCACAGAGCACCACAGGCAGAAACATCAGAGATTGTCTCCAGAGCTTGGACTGAAAACTCCGAAACGTTTATGCGTGAATTTCTTCAAAAGTTTGCCAGAAGAGAAACGAGTTAAAGAGATCCAGTTTGGTTTGTGAAAGATGTTGTGGTATCGTGCATTTTAGTTGTATTCAATACAACCATGAAAAAAGAACTCCAGGATATTTTATGGTGTCTGAAAGGTGCCAATTGATGGGGATTGTGTTGTCGTGACAGGTTCAGTGTTTGCTGCAGCTCATTCAGCGGTTGGGTTCACGGCACTGGTGGGCAGTTCCTCGGCTGCGCGTTATGTACCAGGCCCTGTACTGTCTGTCCCCCCTGTCCTTAATAGGAATCTGATTGGAATTCTGCATTCAGCGTACAAACTACTAGCTGCTGGAATCCAGTGATACTGCCATTGGAGAAATGTAGTGAATGTTAGGACATTAATTAAAGGTGGAGAGGTGTTTATCTATTGTAAAAAGCATACATTATTTTAAAATATATAGTATTTTTTTGCATTATATCATTACTTCTAAATAGAAAGATATAAACTGACCTATGGATTAATATTTGACCAAAAAAAAAAAAAGTTGGATCAGATGGACAAAAAAAAGCAGCCGAAAAGTGTCCCACGCATGCATGGTGGAATCCTTCAGTGCTGTTTAAAATGCATGCTGTGATGTGAACTGACTGATGTAATTGGTTGAGAGACTGTACAGAGTCTGATCTATAAAACTTTGACATCTGTAGAGATCCGAACTAATCACATATATCTGCTCGTGTTTTTTGTGTTCAGAGAAGTTCTGGCGCTGCACTATGATCACTCACCAGGTTCTTCTGAGAGGAGCTTCACAGTGTTTCTGCTCCGTGCTGCTCTCCTGCCTGACAGATGTGGTACTGTAGCTTTACCGCTTCAAATCCCTAACCCTGTAAAGCCTGTCATATGAAATAATAGTTAGATTGTTTGCTTTTTAAAGTGCCCCTATTATGGATTTTTTGAAAATTACCTTTCATGCAGTGTGTAACACAGCTCTAAGTGAATGAAACACATCCTGCAAAGTTTCAATCTGAAAAGTGCACTGTGTATAAAGTTATTGTCTCTCAAAAGAAAGAGTCGACTCTGAATCATTGAAAGAGTCGTTTTTAAAACGAATCTCAAGCCGTTTCATGGTGACGTCAACAAGAAACATTAGCATACTGTCTGCCCACTTGTTGGTCTTTTCCATTGGTTTGAATGAAAATGCAAATTCATCCTTTGCCACTAGTTGCCGCTTTTGGTGACGGTTTTAAAATAGATGTGCTTCCCCGGTAACGCTGTACACAAAGCCGCACTGCGCTCACAAACGCTGGCTTTATCAGGCATTACAGGCATGATGCGGACCAATCACCGCAGATTAGTGTGACTGAAAAGGAGGGGTTGTGGAAAAAATGAATCGTTGAGCCGAATCAGTTTGGGAATCGTTTTAGCAGCAATAAGGTAAAAAGTAAATGCCTACTTATAAGACAATCAAAGGGTTTTTTGACATTGCATGCGTTGCAACCTGTTGTTGGGGGGACTCCCAAAACCAAAATATGAACCTTTAATTACCCATGATAGGGGCACTTTAATGAAAAAAGTTTTATTGAACATTTCAGGCAAAATGTTTTCATATGTGCTTTTGTATCATATTGGTTATATGTTGTATGATATTAGTGAGCATATAGAATGCTCAGGAGGAAAAAAAACCTCAATTTTTGATTTTTTAGTCGAAAACTGAACAATGTTGTTATTTATGTGTGGTTGATTAATGTCATAGAAGTTTTGATGCACCCAGTTTGAATATGTCTAACTCACAAATCCCCCGATGAAAATGAGGGTTTTAGTGCCATTTTCTAAAAAATTTAGTTTGAAGTTCAAGCATTTTTTACAGGTTTCATTCTTTTTATTGTGATGATGTTAAGTTTTACTGGCTCATTTAACCACCAGAACTGATCATTCTGAATGGTTTTTATTGTTTATTTGGCCAGTCAGCGGTCCCCTCTCTACGATGAGATATTTGGTTTTCTTTTACATTTTCGAGCTGATGAGTCTCTATGTCGGGGTACAGCCACTTTGACAAGAGGTAAACTCAAAGTCTATGAACTAAACCAGATAATTATAAGTCATGCTCTATCAGCAAAGTATCTGATTAGAACTAAAAGATAATAAACTTTGCTCCCATCACAGCTGTGTAATTGGCTCCAGGCTAACGAAGGCTGTTTTCGTTTGACCAATGGCTACTCGGCTCCTCTGAGGAGCTTCACGCTGAAACGCCAAACAGAGACAGAACTTCTATATTCAGATACATCCAGCAGCGCCTGAAGACTCTTCTCCACAGTTCCAGCCAGCTCAGGTGAAATTACAGCACAACATTTTAACAATATTGTTAAGGTCTATATCATCTACCCAATTATATATAACATGGCTCCCAAACCCCCATTTCCACTATCTCAAAGTTTTTTTTATTTTAGATGAATATCATCTTTAGTCTCTGTGTATATTATTTCTTCTGGCAGATCAGACAGGAAGTCTACCTGATCCACCAGTGAGGCCCGAGCTGCTGGTGCGAACTGTACTGCTGGCAGCCGACCTTCAGCAGACCAGGAGTGAGGAACCTGGTCTCGAACTGCGTCTTCCAGCCCCTTCTGGACCGGTCTTTACAGAGACTCCGTAACGATGTCTATCTGGTTGCTGCAGAAGACGGACAAGACACTGCAGTTACTGCTCGCGACTGCTGGCAGCTGCCATCGCAGACGCTCGGATACAGAGAAGGAGACATGGTGTGTGCTGTGTGTGAGAAATAAGCCCAACATTCCAAAGTATTGAAGCTAGAGTGTCCTTGGATGTTTTGTAGATGGATGTTGTGGCTGTTACATGAAGTCGCTCATGATGTCAGTGGTTTAATCAGTGCCGGAGTTTCTGCTTCAGAAGGTTGAGCGTGGAAATGAGAAGAGAGTGAGTGTTTTCAGCCATCCCATATCAATCCTGCTGGAGAAGAAAGAAGTAGAGGTTCGGTTTGGCCAAAACGAGGTATTGCTGCTCCAGGATGGTCTGGACAGCACTAACTCTCCTTCCAAGCTGGTTCTGCCGGGTCAAAAAAACCGTTTTCGTCGACCACTTCCATTTGGTTTTTGGCTGGATTTTCAGGGATTATCTCCTTTCCTCTATCTCTTTCTGTAGCTATGGTGAGTGTGGGGAAGGTCCTAGCTTTATCTACTCAGTAATTAAGGGAGAGTGGTTCTCACTTATTCCACAGTGTCCATGGGGTACTGCTCAAATCTTCAGCAAATACGACATCCCAAAACTCCACCACCGAACTGCCGTGAGGATCCTCAGTGAAACCCGTCGGAACAGGTTGGCAGCATTCAGCATAGTCTAGATTCCATCATCATGATTTAATGTTTGATACAATACCATAATAAAAGTTCACATACTGTTAAGCAATTTGGGTGTCAGTAATTTTGTTCGTTCTTTTTTTTTTTTTTTTTTTAAAAGAAATGTCCACCTGTGAGCAAGTACAGCACTAAAATTGGTCCCAAAGTGGTAATGGAGACGTTTATTATGTTATAAAATATTTATCTTCATCAAAGAATTGATAAGAAAATGTTTCTGGGAGTATGATGCTGAAAATACAGCTTTGACACGAAAATTAATCTATTTTAAAATGTTTAAAATAGAAAATAAGTTGTAGTAATATTTAACACAAAAATTATAATTTTGTACTGTATCTTTTTTTATATCAAATAAATCCAGCATTGGTGAGCATAAGCAATTTTTTTTCAAAAACCCTTTGGAAGTGCTTTCCAACAACAAAATTGTGCATGTTTATCGTTAAGGATGATTTTCAGGTTTTTATCCCTTGCTTGTGTATTAATATACAAACTTTAAAAAAAAAATAGAGCATATTTGGAGGTCATTGCCAAAATGTTTGAGTGGGTTTTGTCTAGTCAGATTCAAGTATTTCAAAGAACCTTTAGTAAGAAATAGGAAATTAACGTTCTTTTTTTTTTTTTTTTTTTATATATATAAAGCTCCTTTAGGAAATTTTTGCATTAGGCCTTTGAGCTTATTCTTATTATTCTTGTGTGTGTTTTTATTTGATTTTATTTTTAATTAGATACTTTAGATTACTCTCAAGCACATTTGTAAGTGTATGGTAACTTCTGATGGAATGAGATCTAAACTGTGTGTTTTTGTAGAATCCATCTGTGTTAAGGCAGGTTCAGAGAGTGGTCGGTATGTCCACACTTGTGCTGTTGTGTGACATGGCTGATCGAGGTGTCCTGAACTACCGCTCTGAGGCCATGAGTGCGCTTCACTCGCTGACCGACTACTTCTACCCTTCATCATCTCAGCATCTCAACCGTACATTACTGAAGCCCACAGCTGTGACAATCAGGTCTGGTCAAGCTCTAAAAATATATTTACACTAAACATTTTTGGTTGCTGTAAATCTTAGAATTAAAATTCCATGTATAACCATACAGAAGGAGAAATTTAGTTCAAAGTAAGTTTTCCTGTGGCCCATTATCACTTCTTCATTTATGAGTTCTGTGTGTTTATAACAGTGATCCAGTGGACAGTGTCGTGCTGAAGGACTGGGGGCGAATCGTGGCCCAGTTTATTCGAGATCAGTGGACGTGTCTGAGTTTTCTGCAGAAGTCTGCTGGGACCCTTCAGGCTCCTGTAGCTTCTGAGGTCCTGAGGGCTGCTGTGGATGCTCTAGCATTACTGCCTGGTCATCTGGTTCTGCCGGTGCTGGACTTCATGGCGTCAGTCGTACCACAGGTGGGCCGCAGTTGCATCTCCTTTAAGTTGGGATCTTATTAGCTTTGTTTTATTAGCATTTCATATTTAAAAGGATACATATATGTTCTTTTTTTTTTTAGGTGTTATTTGCTTGAAGTCGTTTGAACATTTTAGTCAAGGTTTTTTTTGTGCCAAACAGTTTTCAGTAAACATATAATCAAATTTCAGGAAATTTAAAAATTATAATTCATTTCTTTTTGATTGTGTGATGATGTGAGTTTAAACTGGTGTTTAGTTGCTTGGTCTATTTTCTCCACCAGGTGGTGCATTGTGATGAATCTCTGTGCACTGAGGCCATATGTGCATCATGGAAGGCGGTTCAGGCTCTGAGCACAAACCCTCATGATTTCTGGTCCACACTGCAGGGATTCGTGCGCTTAGCTTTTCATCAGGGCCTTCTGCAGCTCACGGAGGAACAGAATCCCAGAATCACAGCCTGCATACAACAGGTCAGGGAAAAACCTGAAAGACCTCTTGTGCCATTTGTGATCAAAAAAGCATATAGCTAGTGTATATAAAAAAAGCTTTCTTGTTTTTGGTAGATTGTGACTGAGCTCATGGAGTTGGCACAAGTCCGATCAGGAGTGTTTAATGTTCTGATCCAGCATTGCTGTGAGACGTGGCTTCCCTGTGGGGCAGCAGAGGGCCTCCAGGCAGACGCCGTGTTCAGTACGGCTCTCTTACACCTCGACATCCTGACTGAGGCCTGTGTGTACGGCCCAGTGTTCAGAAGAGACCAAAGGTGAGCGCACAGTAAAAAACACACAAAAAGTATTTTTCTCTCAACAGTGTTTGGCAGTACGTCTCTACTAATAAAGAAAACTGTAACAGTTCATCTGCTTCAAGACAGCCTCGCTAGTAAGAAAATGACAAGTTGCTTTAAAGTTGCTAAACTATTTTACTGATAACTTCATCAGAGAGCAGTGCTAACGACCTGTTTCTGTGCGCGGATATGTTTCTGTGTGTGTCTGTACTATATGTGTGCGCATTTGTAAGGGAGAGTGGAAGAAAGAGAAGTACGTGCTTCCAATAATAATAAAACAGAATTTTGTAACAAAAAACATGAAAAATCGTCGTTTTATCCTATTGTTTACTATATATTTATTTTGCTTGGCCAGTGACATTATGGGTTTTGGTTATTTTGCTGATTTAGGTGGAAAGGACATTTGAAATAACTGAAATCATTTGGCATCAAGTGATCTGGACATGTAATGCAGTCAAAACCTACCTGGAACTACTTTCGCTGAAATTATTAAAAATTTCTCTTTTGCTTTCAGGCTTGTTCAGGAGGTTCAAAGCTATGTTGAGCAACTTGGTGATAGTTGTGCAGCAAACACTGCTGTCAACAGGTAAACCACAACACTAACTGTTTGTAATGTGTCTAAAAGAAAGGAAACTTTTGCAAAATCATTAAATATTCTTGAAAAAACATTGTTGCCTGGGTAACAGACAGGTAAATGACTATACAGCTGAAATAAATGAGTTATGCAATTTTTGAAGCTGGCACCATTAATTGTGGACTTTTACAAATGGACTATTTTTGTGGTACAAAACTGCTTATAATCAACTTGCTTGAATCAAAGGGCGCTGATTTACATGTATTATTCTGAATCTCATTTCCAGTGATAACAGGGATGATCAATTTCCTCGAGTGTGTGTTCTGGCTTTCCTCTGCCGCTTGAATCCATCTAATCAGCTTCACCAGCGTCTGATGGAAGAGCTCGTGCAGCGACTACTGAGAAAGGTTTGTTCAATTCAGAACTACGGCTCTTACTGGAAATTGGGTGTTTAATTCTTAAAGAAAGCACTTCCTGGAAACAATCAGTTTGTGTTTGATTTTGTTTTGAATGGCCCATCTCATGGTTATTGCATGTGTTTTTGATTAAAGTTCACTCCTTTGTCTCTTTTCTTTCCCTTAGGATGCCGAGATTTCGAAATCCAAAGTACGTTACTATAGCAACTCCATCCAGCACAGAGTGAAGAACCGCGTGTGGCAGACTCTGCTGCTGTTACTGCATAAACTCAGACCGGTTAGATCTCGACACCAACACACCACACGCATGCATATTAATCCACTTTGTACTAGAGATGCTTTGACTTCAAGCTTTTTGGCCAATAGCAATTCTGATATTGTCAGATCACTGTGTTGCTACTGAATTACTGAAAATACTGAAATAAACACAATTTGATTACACCCCTACAGAGAGGTAGTACTCGTTTCCACTAAATATTACTGATTTGAATCTGTTGGATGTGTAACAGGCCTGCATTGTAAGACACATTATTTAAATAATAATTATTAAAAATAAATAATGAATAATAATAATTAAATTCAGAATAGTTAAAACTAAAATGAATATTTTATAGAGGTTAGGTTTGAACTGCTAAAGTAAGTTTTTACCAGTTTGACAGAACATTAGAAATGCAAATGAATTACAATAACCTAAAAAATCTTGCTACTTGATACAACCATAACATTGCCTGTTCAGCAAAAAGTATGCACTTCCAGCAGGAAAAAAGCTCAATAAGGCTGCTCAACCACAAAACCAATCACAAAATGGAAGAAGTTGCAACACAATATATTTTATTGCAAGTTCTCACTAACAGTGATGTTTTGAGCCTATGGGCTCTTAAAATGTATTTATTATTGTTGTTGATAAAATGCATTATGTGTAATTAATCACTTATTTTATTTAGTGTAAAAATAGCTATAATAAAGTAGAAACAATAATACAATTTGTTTGTAAATTGGTTGTTAAATTCAAATTGTGTGCACACTGTTTCAAGTTCAGCAGTCTGTTTTGATGTTATCTGTCACAGGAGTTTGTGTCAGAGTGTGTGTTGAGTCAGGTGTGTGAGGCCGGGTTTCTGCATTAACCAAGCATCCGTCAAGTACCTGATCGAGTGGACCCTGATCCTAGTCCTCCACCAGAACCCGTCTCGCATCCCAGAACCTGTGGAACTGCTTCAGTCTGGTGAGTCTGAACTCATCAGCACACAACTTGAATCTACAAACAGATGCCAGCATATATACGGATCAAAACCAGTCCTGCATGTCTCACGTCCTGTTAGTATTAGTGGCATCCAAAAGAGTAAGAAAAATAGTTCAATTAAACTAGGACAGGAGAAGGTATTTTAACATCTTTTAATTATCTAGATATGTCCGTGATTTTTTTTTTTTTGTAAACCATGCATGTTATTTGTTTCGTAGGATCATGAGAAGACAAAAACAAAGCATATGCACTTTTTCTCTCTGTCCTTGTGCACCTGAATGTCCTTCTCCCAAAACTGCAAGATAAGGTGCCGTTTCATCATTTGAATCTGATTTCTTCTTCCTGTGCAGCCAGTGTGAATATTTTATGCGTTAACTGTATTGCTGGTGTCTTTCTCAGGAGGTGCAGTGGCGTAGAGCGGTGGAGGTGAGCCTGCAGTGGTGTTTCAGTCATAATTTCAGCATCCGTTTGTACGCCCTGCTCGCCCTTAAAAGGGTGTGGGAGCTGGAGGACGCCCGTGTCCTCCCGGAGGAACACCTGGGTGGACTGACCACAGTGGTTCAGGCGTGTTTACAGCAGGCTGAAGCTATGCAGAACACCGGGGTGAGAATAGATTCACTCATTAACCCTATAAACCCCAGATTTTACTTCCTTAGCAAGTAACGGCCGGCCTTTTAGTATAATTCTAAAAAATGACCATCTTCAGGTCATTGTTCACATGTCTTTTTGCTGGGAAATCTTTACAGCTTTTTATAAAGTAAACTGTATTTTTATAAAGTAAAAATGGCATTGATTTGATCATAAAACTAAGCATTTAAATATCATCTGACACATGTTATTGGGAGATATAGAGTGATTTTATGTAATACATTTTTTATTTTATGCTATATTACTGTTATAAAGATGTCATTGATTTACATTACAATCTATCAGAATATCATCTTACTTTTTAGCCATATAAATATCAGCAACTGCACCAAATTGCCTATTTTTGTTTCTGTTTGTGCCACTAATATAGGAAACTATAGAGCTCATGCTCAAACAGGAAAAAAACAAGCCTTTTATTCATAGTATATGAGCCATATGATGTATCAAATTTGATACTCAAAAGAAACTTTAATTTGTTTTTGCTTTTTTTTTTCCCAATAAACTAGATTTTTCTGACTGTTATAGCATATATCAGGCTTTAAAGTGTTAATAGAGCTGTGATCCTGAATTATAGTGACTTGTAGGACTGATTTTTCAGGTTTCTCTTAGATTCTCATGAGAAACCTGGAGATTTCAGGGATTTTTAAAACTATTTTTGCCCCCCACAGAAATGCGATGAAAAATTGGTCTAGAATCCAGGACCATTTCTTCTTCAGTGTTTTTAAAAAACTTTTTATAAAACCCGATCAGGGACTACAGTGTTGCGGTGAGCTCTTTCTCACAAACACACTCTCTCACTTTCTTCTGCCCTGAGTGTATAATCTGATCCGTTCTGTGCTGTTATGAACCAGAGGCATCGCATTCTCTGCTTCCCCAGACAATATTCCAGATCTTTCCTCTCCTCTCGGAGCTGGCAGAAGACGAGTGGCTTCCACCGTGGAAATTTGAATGTTTTGTTGACTTCCCGATTTGTGCTGCCCTGCCCTTGAAGAACCCTGTGACAGATCTCTGTGAACTCCAGCCTGGTGACTGGATCCAACAGGACAAAGGTAATCACCACATGAGGGTGGCAGAGAGCTGGAACCACACCACACTTATGAAAACACTCACCAGTAATGCCATTATTTTCAATAATCGGAGTAAGGACTTAATTGCAGTAAGATGTTGTCATGACACTAGCAAACCTTTTCAATGCTAAATACTTAAATATTTAGACTTAATAGGCTATTTCATTTTCAAACTTTTTTTTACATTTTAATCTGGATTACAACATGCCCTAGATATTGTTTGAAAGTGTGTTTTGATTCTTTATTGTTCATTTCATACGTTACATTAGGGCTTCATTAGTTAACATTAGGTTAATTCATTAGTTAACATAAACTGCCACTGAACATTCATTAATCTTAGGTATTCCAATATTTAAAAACACGCTGTTAAAATTGAAAATTGCAACTTTGTTATTTAATGAGCTAACATGAACTAAGACTTGTATTTTTTAACAAAGATTAATAACTTCTGTAGCTATTGTACTATTGCTCATTGTGAATGTTAATGCATTAACTAAGGTTAACTAATGAGATCTTTTTGTAAAGTGATACCTATTGGTTTTTATAGTTCTTTTGCACTTTAATCTGTGCAAAACTTTTAACTTTATATATTTTTTCTGTATTTGTTTTATTGTGTTTTAAATCTTCAGTTATTTGTTATAAGAAAAAGTTATTAAACCTCTTATACAGTATTATGACCACCTTTTTTAAAACTAAATTTTAACATCGTGATAATACCGTATACCATGATAAAAGCATTAGTAATTAATCGCAACATGAAAAATTTGATACTGGCATATCCCTATTAGCAATCCATGTAAAGCACCTGCCGCAATATTTCAATCACTAAAAACAGCATTACATTTTAAAACATTTCATGTGAAAACACTTAAAGTGCCTTTAGAATAGTGATATTAAAAGATCAAATTCAGTACACACCTTATTGATGATGTGTGCTTTATACAGGTAAGCAAATGAGCCCAGAACGTGAACACAATGCGCTAAATGGTGTTTTCTTTATAATGGTTTTCTATGGGAAAACATTTTAATATTAAACTTGGCACATTGTATTCTGGGTTCATCTGCTTGTCTGTACAAAGTATGCATCATTAATAAGATGTATACTGAATTTGGCTTTTAAATATCACTGTCTTACTACATTACTACTTAATGCAAACCTCATAAAAATAACTGGCGGTCAATGGAGGAAAGCCTTGTTTTGCCCTCCATGTGGGCGTTCCTGTAAGGATGTGACGTCACATGAAAACTATGAATATCCTACTTTTGCAGCCTCAACTGATGGTATTCTTGCTTTCGTTTGAGGGTGCTTAGTACCCCATAGCACCCCCATAAACCAGGACTGCCTTCAGAATAATGTCACAGAGATCATTCATAATGTGAAGAATGCACAGCGTCTGTGTGCATCTGTGCACTTTGGCTAGAGCGGGTAATAATGTGATTAAGGCATTTACATGCCTGTTTATTGCGATTAAAACAGGTGTACTCAACATAGTTTAATGCAATAATGGTAACTACTTATATAAACATTAGTGAGATGGGGCTGAACAAGACGGTCTTCTCATGTTCAGTTTGTTACAGCTTCAGCTAATTTGTTAAGAGAAAGGTGAAAGCATTACAATATTTGAAATTTTAAATCACATTTAAAAATGTTTTATGTCTGGCAGGTGGTTTTTGGAGCAGGAAGAGCGCTGGGCAGAAGTTCAGAAGAAAATCACGCCGTGGAAGCTGAGTGTCCAGGAGCAGGAGCCTGAGCTCATGGCCCAGCAGAGAGCAGCCCGCCTGGGCAAACTCACCAGCAACCTCCTGGTGGTCGCATCTCTCATTGACAAGCCCACCAATCTAGGCGGTAAGACAAATAAAACAGACAATTAATTATTGTAGTATTATATAGTAGTTATCAATAAAATTGTTATATGATCGTTAAATAATGACCTTTAATCAAAAATTTTCATTAAAGTGATGTTTTTAACATTATTATTGTTATTATTCTTAAAAAAAAAATTGTCATTCTGTGTATACCTGCCAGACATACCTATAAATATACTTCTGTTCTTTTGCATTGTGCTCCATCGACCTATTTTTAACAGAAGAACACATCCTGCGATGGCCTTTATTCCCCTTGCAGTGACAGATACTGCAGTGTCTCACACTGTTTACATTAAGTTTGGTCTTTGTTTTTTTCTGAATGTCATTGCAACTACAACAGACATTCAACTCAGTCATCATTTCTGAGTCACTAAACAAATCAGTTTTAACACAAGCTCATTATAAAAGGCTCATTCATCTCATTCATTCAAACATTGCACAAGCCAGTTATTTTGGTTTGATAGGCGTATGGTTTTCATTTCATGCAGTTTTTTCTCCATTACATTTCATGAATAAATATTGATGCACTTAGTTGAGTTTAAAAAGACTGATAGAAGAAACCACTCGTGGGTTTTAATATTAAAACAGTCAGCCATGACTCTCAAATCTGAATGTGTATCTTTTTTATATACACATTTTTGAAAGAAGTCTCTTATGCTAACCAAGGCTACATGTATTTGATTTAAAAATACAGTAAAAACATAGTGAAATGATGCAATTTTAATTGAAAACTGTTTTCTATTTTAATATATATTATAATGTAATTTATTCATGTGGAAAAGGGCTATCTGAAATTGTATAATACTACTGTTTTAGTACTTTGTAAGAGTTGTACGTATATAAGAACAAATTTAATAAAATAGAAAAAGAAAACATTTCTTATTATTATTGCTGAAAACAGTTGTGCTGCTTAATATTTATGTGGAATCCATGATTCTTTGCTGAATAGAAAGTTGAAAAGAACAGCATTTATATGAAATAGAAATATCTTGACTGTCAGCTTTTGTTAGTTTAAGGCATCCTTTTTTAATGCATTAAATGCACACTACTGTTAAGAACATCAGAGCACTAAACTGCAAGTTTTTGTTTCTGTTCCAGGTCTGTGCAGGACGTGTGAGATCTTTGGAGCCAAAGCTCTGGTTCTGGACAGTCTGCGACACATTAATGATAAACAGTTCCAGGTCCTTAGTGTGTCTTCAGAGTTGTGGCTTGCCGATGCTGGAGTGCTGGAGGTGTGTGTGTGTGTGTGTGTGCTGGATCTTATTCTGTTCATTTTTCAGCTTTTTTTCACACAATAAATATATATGTTGCTCAAAATCTGATCTGACTCCAGTCAGAATTGTAAAAACAGTGACTCTTAAAACAAGTTTCAATACTACTAAACATTGTTTGGTAAACCCGCCCATAAACTGACACCAATGGAGTCATGTTGCTGAAACAAATGGATCACAATTCCATTTGGTGCCACTAATGGTGCAGAAATTCCACACTGCACCTTTTAAGACATACTCATATTTTCATAGTTCTTCTGAGTGTGGGCTGAAACAAGCCTAGAGATGCTATTCATCATGATCATGCGTTACATCAGCCAAATACACACACTACACGAAAGCATCAGAAGCTCTAGCCAGGTTCTGTGGAGCAAGATGTAGAATCTGATTCATTGCACTGACTGAATCTGTCATGATTAATGAAGCCATTCAGAAATATCAAGTTATATTCCTTCGTTTTCCAGGTGAAGCCTGCCGAGTTGTCAGACTTCCTGCAGCTGAAGAAGAGAGAGGGATACTGGGTAATAGGTGTGGAGCAAACATCCAACAGCCAGAGTTTACAAGATTACATGTTTCCTGAGAGAAGCCTCCTACTATTGGGGTAAACCAACACCTCCAACTTACAGTATAAATTCTGTCTGTATACTCAAAAATATACATTACAATCATATTAGGAAATGTCATACCCAAGTACACTGTGAAAAATCAGTTGCTGCCTTAAATTTTTAAGTGAAATTAAATTGGCTGTACAATTGAGCTGAATCTTGTATAACTCAAAAAAAGAAGTTAAAAATTGCTAAAATTTAAATTTTTTTTTAAATAACTTAAAGCGGAGTTATTTTGATTTTAAGGTAATGAAAAAAAACATTCTGACATGATTTACTGATATCATTTTTAACAGTGTAACTATAGTAATGTTTGCCAACCACATTTAGAATTTATAACTTTTCGTTTGATATTTTGTTATCTAATGCAAAGATATTTATAATTTTTTAAAGATCAATGACCCTTATGATTGAGATAAAGAGAAGGAATCATTTTAAAAATCTAGTTTTAAAAAACATGATTTTAAACATCAGGTCATTTTAGAAATAATAATATTTAAATAATATTTTAATACATTTTGAAAAACTTAAATTGACTCTTAATTGTTCAATTACTTGTTGAGGTCATTTTACACGAATGCAACCAACAAACAAGTGATCTTTGATTTAATGACTTGTTTAGAAGGCAGGATAGTCTTTGTGAAGGGATGTGAAAATAGAAGCGTCTCAGTGTCCGCTGACAGTGCAGTTTAATGTCTCACTGTGAGATTTGAATGCTGCTAGAGAAAGAGAGGACATGCATGAGCTATCATCAGCAAAACCACTTGACATATATGCACAATATACACCATCAACTATCATTCAATCTGAGATAAGTGACGTAGCACCGACCCCCCCCCCCCCCCCACCCCCCCCCCACCACCCCCCCCCACCCCCCCCCCCCCGTCGTGTTTATATATATATATATATATATATATATTTCTCAAGGATAGGTGTTATGTTGACTGTAAGTTGTGCTTGTACTTGTCATACTGTGTTATGAAACAGCACTGATACAGTATATGTTTATCACAATTGGGGTGTGTGTTTGAAAGTGAAAAAAAGTGAAAGTCGTGACATTTGTCAAGTATGGTAACCCATACTCGAAATTGGTGCTCTGCATTTAACCCATCATTCCAGCACACACACAGCAGTGAGAAGTGAACACACCGTGAACACACACCCGGAGCAGTGGGCAGCTATATATCCAGCGCCAGGGAGCAACTGGGGGTTCAGTGCCTTGCTCAAGGGCACTTCAGCCATGGGTATTGAGGGGGGGAGAGAGCGCTGTTCATTCACTCCCTCCCACCTACAACTCCTGCCAGCACCGAGACTCGAACCAGCGACCTTCTGGTTACAAGTCCAAATCTCTAACCATTAGGCCACAGCTGCCTATCTGGTTACAAGTCCAAAGTGTTTTGGTTTTCATGATTGCTCTTGCTGTCACTTGTCTTAAAGGCAGTAAAGCCACCTGATGTTTTGTGTATATTTATTATTTGTTGGATTGGTTTTTTTTTTTTATAGGCTTGGTTTATTTGTTCTGTAGGTATAAGTATGTTTTGTTGAATTTTTCAGAATTTTTTTCTGCACTTTTACCTAAAACTTAACAAAATAAACTTTTAGTAGATATATTAGTCTTTATCTTCCAGAATGAGAGTGGCAGTTTAAGTCAGCCTTATTATTTTTATTATTTTTATTATTTAAATTTTCTGCATTTTTAACGTATGCATACACTTTTTATCAATATTTTTTAATATTTTTTTGACTCTGGTGCTTGGGTCTGTTTCTGAACAGTAATGAAAGAGAAGGCATTCCTGCAAACCTGCTGCAGCTGGTGGATGTGTGTGTGGAGATTCCCTCAGCACGGCATCACCCGCTCCCTCAACGTGCACGTGAGCGCCGCTCTGCTGGTGTGGGAATATACGCGACAACATTTAGGACAGAACGCTAGGTCATAAAACAGCAGAAAATATCTGTCAGTATTTTTGAGATGTTGCATTGTACTCCATTTTTTCTAAGGAAGAGTCCTGTTTATGCAAATCAAGTAAGCCATAAGAGGCTTTTTGCTTGACAAGATTCCCCAAATGTGATTAAACCGATAGAAAACCCCGCAGTCTATTCCACATTCCAATCATCTTTTTGTTCTCTTTTCATCTCCTTTGAGTTATGTTTTACTCCGCTGTATTATATTTAAAAGTGATGTTGGGATGAATTTGTATATTATATTTTAAATGAAATATTTTAATATTGCTTTGAATTTAGGTAAAATCAACTTGTTTCAAATGTATTTGTCTAAAAATGAGTGACTTGTTAATGTTTAATTCATATTTTTGTGAATCAAATTTGTTCCCACACATTTTATTATGGAAAATGCAATGCAAAATTTACAATTAATTACATCCATAACCATTTTAAACCCTTGAGAAACTAACCATTTGTGTAAACCATTTAACCATTTTCCTATTGAGATTGTAGATAGAGTCAATGGTCCATTTTGAGAGATACAGTAGGTCGCTGTAATGCACTTATTACTGCCATTTCGACGGGGGGACTCAATTTCTCATGACAGGCTGTTGAGAACGCGCTCAGGACAGTTCAGACATTCAGAGGTACACAACAATATACATACTGTTCAGTTTCTTGCACAGACCGATCGTTTTGTGTCTTTACACATCAATGTATCGTCACGAGCCGCGGGGTTTAATTTGGTTTTGTTTATGTTTCCCATCCACTTCCATTATACTGCAACGGTTTGAGTTAAAAATCTTAGTTTGTGGTTCTACTGAAGAAACAAAGTCACCTACATCTTGGATGCCCTGGGGGTAAGCAGATAAACATTAAAATTTTGGGGTGAACTATCCCTTTAAGTTGTAATAGTATTTTACAGTATTACTGTTTTTACTGTGTTTTCCATCAAATAAATGCTTTGCTATATATTACATATTTTTAAAAAGCATTTAAAAATCTTAATTATTCCAAATGTTTGACCAGTAATGTATATTATAATAGATATTATATATAAAATGTTTTTAAAAACTTTTGTTTATGCAGTCTATATATTGATTATTTTATGTACAATTTTGAAACAAAAATGTTCAGAAATGATTATTTTTGCTTATCGCATTTCAGAGGATTTTAAAGCAGAAAAAGTGAAAGTCATATTTTTTTTGTTAAAGCACTTGTATAAATTATTTAGTAAAACCTGTTTAATTTTTTTTTTATTTGAGCTTTTAACTTGCTTTTAACCTTTCCTCTCTTTTTTTTTAGGTGGGCCTTCTTACTATGTGAATGAACTTGAGGTTATGCTTTGCTGACATGCTTTATTGTTGATTGTGGCTTTGTCATGTGAATGCCACTTGGTTTTACATATATTACATGTTTTGTGACATTTAAGTCAACACCAAATTATATCACCTATAACTTTTTAAACAGGCAAGGTCAGGAAGAGCTTCTGTTTACGTTTAGTCTCACGCCAACATGTTAAGATACACTTTTGAAGCACTGTAATTTAATGTGGACTGCCCTGGTTTGTATTCTTTCATTAAGTGCTTTACAGTAACCACATTTTTTTGCACTGTCAATCATGCGCAGGGATCCGATGACCCATATATGTGTTTTCAGTGCTGCCAATCTTGTTGAAAACTTTTTAATTTTCTCTTCATTCCTCCTATACCATCTTTACACATGGATTTGTACAACAACAACAAAAAACAATTTGCATCAAGGTCTTCAAATCCATTTCTTCTCTGATGCACCAAATTCTGGGTAGTATGACAAAATGATTAAATGATTCTATCAACATGATGGGTTGTCTCATCAATCGAATTTTGTCTGAACATACAGTATGTTTTCTATTTACTAAAACATTATTCTACAAATTCTTTTGAACCCATCTCTGTGTGAGTCTCTGTGAATTAATCATGTTCAAACAAATCTATGAATTCAAACAATCATAAGCTTGATGTTCTTAAAACAGAAGAAAATGTGAAGTTTTTTATAACAAGGTACATGTGAAAACATCAAAGCAGATCATTTAAATTAATGTTTTCATTTATTTTTGTTGTAATTTTTCCCTCAAATGTGATCAGAATGCATTTCAGTGTAAAAATCATTCCTTACAAAGGTTTACAATAATTCAATATAATAGCAATAGCAGTAATTCCAGAGGAATACAATATTATATTTATTGTCATTGTAACAATGACAATGGGATACAGTGCTGATGAGATCCTATTGCAAATCAAAGAAAAGGCAGTGAAAAAGCCGTCATCTAGCATTTATTGGCATTTTCGGCATGCTTTTTTTTTTCTGTAGAAAAAATTCCTTTAGTATTCCAATGGAACAGTCCATAAGATAAAAAATGCAATGCAGTGTTCAAGAAAAGCAGTCTTATGAAAATGCTGGATGTGTTTTGTGTATGTAAAGGTGGCGTATCAGTTCCAGTCACCACCTTTTGCAAAGCACATAGTGTGGGTGCACTTTTCAGAAATGGTCATACATTCACAGGATGCTCACAGCACCCTTTACGGTAACACGACTCACAGAAGATTGCCTTTTAGGTTTGCCAGTACTGTCCCGAAGTGTCCTCACAGTGGTTAGCAAGTGACTCAGAAAAAAAATGTGATGGAAACAAAGTATAGCTTCAGTATAAACAGTCTGGATGCTGTTGTTAACCCACAAATATCTTTGTTTACATTTTAGGAGAACTTTGTATGATGCCTGCTGGACGTCTGCGCTATTCCAGCATCCCAGTCAACCTCAGCACCACGGTATTCTGAGGCTTTTCCTGGTTTGCCCTTCCACCCAAACCCTTCGAGACTGCTGTTATCCAGAACATCTTCAGTCACAGATTGGGAGGGGAAATCCTTCAGATGCACCTGTTGCAAAGTAGATCTTTGTTGTGCAAGAAGACAGCACAAGTAGCAGTTCTTAATGTCTATATTAATGTTTGGCACATGTTCTACTGGGCACTCGCAGTGATTTGTGCTAGTGAGAGTCATAATGTGAGCTGTAAAGTGACAGATGTGATTCGCTGAGCTCCGAAAAGAAGTTAAACAATCTCAAGACCAGCAGCTACTCTTTATTGTGGAGACATTGGTTATGTGGGTTCTCTTGAGCAGAGGTCTCAAATCTAACTACCTGATGTTTTATGACCTTACATTTTAACTACATCCCGTTATTGAGGCATGGATACATCTTTCCTTCATACGTAGCATGATGCTCATGTTTAGTGGAGTAATGATGCCTGAAATTGCATTATTGCAACTGCAATTTTCTCCTTGCACAGGCAGGTAGCAGTGCCATTAAAAAGATTGGTAATAACACAACCTGGCCTTGACGTAATAATCAGACATTTTTCAATATAAAATTTCTCCTTGCAATAGTCCCCCACATATATGATTAAAAAAAAAATATGATTTTATATATATCAGACAGGCAAAATAGGCAAAATAAAAAAGGTTGGAGTAGTGTAGTGCCACCAAAAATAGAATCTTCCATCCACTGAAGACGCCACAACAAGTGCTCCCAGTGTAAACCACTCCATAGATTGTAATAAGAGCCATCTAGTCTTATATAGATGCATGTAACCCAAACTTTTCTGGACTTTCTGTTCTTTTACATTCAAGTTAAGGCCTATAAAAAGCCATGGGAGAATAAGAAATATATAAAAATAAATTACAATACATAATTTACATTAAAATACAACAGTATATAAAATAAATTGAAATATTATTAATAAAATATTAAATTAAAGTTTTAATTAGAAAAAAATAAAGTGTAAAAAATTGTAAGTTTATAAAATTGATTTGTGGGCTGGATTTAAGGATAGCATATATACACTTAATGACTCATTTCATGGGTCACATTTGACCCATAGATTGGTAGTTGAGACCCCTGCTCTTGAGTTTTCAATAAAGACCTATGTCATTGTTCAAATCCACTTACAGTTGGGAGAACTGCAAAAAAAAAAAAAAAAAAAAATGCATTTCGGACGGTTTTGTTTATAATGTGCATTATGGTATCATTATGGCCTATGGACCCTCTTGTATGAGAAAATATTATGAATGAATGCACTTCCCAGCATCATCCAGTCACTGGATGGGAGAAGGTGAGTGTGTGTCAGTGGGGGAAAATGTGGACATGGAGGTCCTGGCCCGTCGGGTCCAAGTTGAGTCCTGAGCTGGTTCCAGTCTCAGCCGGCTCAACAGGCTGTTCCCGACCTTTCTGAGTTTCTGATTTGGCTGAGCTCAATCAAACACTGATCCCAGTCTTCGGGTAACAGCAGCATCAGGAAGCCCAGAACGATGATGAACACAGCGATGAGTCGCACTGTGTTGAAGTGGATATCACAGGTGTACAGGTCCCACCACTGCAACACCAATCATACACACATTTAAGAGCCACTAACATCCACCACAAACTGTCTAGATAAAGTTACAATGAATGTCCCACTTTCAACTGCTTCAAAAAAACAGGTTTCAAGAAGTAGAATCTTTTTTTATTTTCTTTAATTTTTATTTTTCTTTAATTTTAACATAAACCTTTTAAAACAGACATACAATAACCTACGAGTGTAATATAATGCCTATATTAAGGGTTAGTTAGTTCCCCCAAAAATGAAAATTCCGTCATTAATTGCTCACCCTCATGTCATTCGAAACCTATAAGACCTTCGTTCATCTTCGGACACAAATTAAAGGGTGATGTGCTATGCTTTTTCACTTTTACCAACTTTACTTAGTCTGTAATGTTGCTGTTTGAGCATAACAAAGATCAGCAAATTTACAAAGCTCAAAGTCCATTTCAAAAGGAGATATTTTATTTAACAGAAAATCACAACGAATGACTCGTTTGGACTACAACACATATTTTTCCGGATTTGTGATATCACAAATATCAACGAATGGGATGAGACCTGGTTGAGCTGCACTAGAGAAGACAACGAGTGTTATCATTTCCTGACCAGGCGCCGAGTGGAGCCAATCACAACACACACTGGCCCAGCTAACCAATCACAGCACATCTTGGTATTCCAGAAGGCGGCCTTCATTTGATACAGGAACTATTCGAGCTGTTCATGCCAGACTGGGGAGAGAGGTGTTGTAATAATGTAAAATATGTGAAAAATAATCTGTTTTTCGAACAGTGCACCTAGTATTGAGTAGCCTGTTCTAGAACACCCACAAAACAAAATCAAGACTTTGTAAAAGAGCATAATAGGACTCCTTTTAAGATATTTTTTTTGATGAAATCCGAGAGCTTTCTGACTCTGCATAGACAGCAATGCAACTGAAACATTCCCAGGCCCAGAAAGGTAGGGTAAAGACATCTTTAAAATAGCCCATGTGACATCAGTGGGTCATATATATATATATCTATATATATATTATATATATATATATATATTATATATATATATATATAATATATATATATATATATATATATATATTTATATCAGTGATGGAGTACTCGAGTCCTGGACTCGGGCTCGAGTCCGACTCGAGTCACTATTCTTTGGACTCGAGTCCGACTCAAGACTCCATTCTCTGGACTCGTGACTCGACTTGGACTCGCAGACTGATGACTCGTACTTGGACTCGTACTCGTACTTTTGTCCTTTTTTGCCAATTTCCAAATACTATTTTGCTTTAAATCCAAGTCTTTAATGTGTCAATCTTTTTGTAGATGCTTGATTTGGTTCATGGCTTAAAATATTTTTAAAATGGAATAACAGAAAGAAAAAAAAATCATGCCACTAAGCCCATGTCATTACTTCATTTTGGTGAACTATCCCTTTAAATCAGGCAGTGGCACAAAATAGAGTTTTTCTATACTCAAGTTTGCTTTTATAAAAAAAAAATAAAAAATAACTTTGAAAAAAATGAACTCTCACCTGCATTGACTGGGACACACTCGCACAATGCCAAGTGACAAAATGAGTGTGGGGTATGTAAGGGCAATGCCCAAAATTCACCAGAATATTGAATGCTGTAAATGAAGAAAAAAAATGTATTGTAAATGTCAGATATAGTTGTGTGTATATTTTATGTATAATATACTGTTTCTGTCAGTATATTTTATTTACCTAGTAAGAGTCCAGCTACTCCACACAGGTAGGCCCAGGGAAGATCAACTAAGGATGTGAAGTACTCAACATGTGTGAAGTACAGTATAACTGGCACAAAGCTCATAAAGACAAAGTTTGCACCTCCGACAATGGTCAGAAACAGAGCCGCCTCTCCAAACTTGGCACTGCCCAAGACAAGCTTGAAGAGCACCTGAAAGAATGAGCACAAAAACAAGACTTGGTCAGGTCAGATTATTATTATTATTATTGGTGAATCTGTTCATTCGGATGGTTAATTTCAATGAACTAGTACATATGGAGTTATCACAGTATTCGATATTTTACTTGTTCTATTTTTGTGTAACAAAATGCATATTGGTTTAAACATATGTAAACATATTTGGTTAAAAAAAAATAGTTCTAGTATTCTAATTGTTTTTGTGTCAGAAACCAGTAGCTTAACTACAGTATATAATTTGGGGCATTTTCTAAGCTTGTAGTGTAGTTGAGTTATGACTGTATGACTGTACGTAAATAACTTTAGCTTGTAGATTAGCAAACTACAGAGTTCAAGGCAACACTGGACAGGATAAATATAAAAAAGCATATGGTTTTATATTTCAAATGTCTGCAGGAAAGACGACAAGGGTATTACATGGCTGGTTTTTAGCTCGTGATAAGTTAGAAATGATAGTCAAACGGATGAGCTAAAACGGATATTTCTGGTCAGTTCCCTTATTGATCTGTCCTTTTCAGATGACGCGCAGGAGTTGAAAGTACATCCCAAATCAATCAAGACAAATAGATTAGTGAGGTCATTTCAATTACTCCCCAGGACACATCACTCCAGTACTTTGTAAAGAGATGCAGTTATTGATAAGTATAGTTTCAATGACACACAAACCCTGAATGACAGGACTGAACAGAAAAACATTTGATGAATAACAAAAGGGTCATGACTGTTGACGCGTGATTACCTTATAGAGGGCAGAGGCAGATGCAGAGGCCACTACATGCGTATGCCAATAACAGAGTGACTGTGAAAGCCATCAGCGTAGGTTCAGCATCACGATACCAGCAATGGCCCAGAATGGCAGCAACAATCTTGTAAAAGAACAAAAATAAAGGTCGGCGGGGCATCACACTGTGTTAACGTCTCAATCACAGCACAAAGACGGCCCTGTAGACTACAATGTCTATTTCAATAGCTAAAAACATCTAAAAGAATAACCAAAAGAATGAATGCAACATTAAAATAATTAATTAATAAATATATAAAAATTATAGAGAGGGTTGGTGCAAAACATGATTTGAAGCAGAAATCGTGGAACAAGGGCAAAATGATCTAAAAAATTGCATCATCCTTTAGGGAGATTATTTTACAATGTGATCAAATACAGTCATATATATATATATATATACACACACACACACACACACAGTTTATATATATATGTATATATATATTATATATATATATATATATAATAGAGATAGATAGATAGATAGATAGATATAGATATAGATATAGATATAGAATATACACTTCTCACGAACAAAATCTTAAGACCAGGGGATGCATTGCAAGTTTTACACATTTCGCACTAGTGGATCATAACCCCGGGCTGTAAGTGCTGCTTCAAAATGGCAAAAGAAGAAACAGGAGCAAGATACAAAAAAATAGAGAGTAGGCAATTTATTGAAAACTGCATTTAAACTCAAACAGGCTGTTCATCAGTGATCAAAAAGTTTAAGACCATAGCCCAAAAATAAATGCACAACAGAACTAAAAGTTGTCAAAAAAGGACTCAGTAGTGAGTAGCCCCATCGTTCTTGTTGATCACTTCAAAACACTCGTTTCGGCATGCTTGATGCGACTGTTTCCAGGAGGCTGGTGGGAACATTGCTCCATGTGGTGAAGATGGCTTCACGAAGGGCATCCACGGTCTGGAACTGACGTCCGTTTTTTTTTAAACTTCCCTTGCCATCCATCCCCAAATGTTCTCAATGGGATTTAGATCAGGGGAACACGCAGGATGGTCCCAAAAAAACAACGTTATTCTCCTGGAAGAAGTCCTTCATCAGGCGGTCACATGCGTTGTGAATTGCAGCATTGTCCTGTTGAAAGACCCAGTCATTTACAAAGTATAGACGGGGGCCCTCGGTCAAGAGGGATGCCCGCTGCAACACAGATCCACATAGCCAGTCGCCGTTGACACCCCTGCACAACCTGAAGCTCCATTTTCCCATTGAAGAAAAAAAAGCACCCCAGATCATGATGGAGCCTCCTCCACTTTGCCGCGTAGAAAAACATCTCAGGTGGGATCTCCTTGTCATGCCAGTAACGTTGGCAGCCATCAGGACCGTCCAGGTGTTAAATTTTTTCTCATCAGAGAATAAAAAACTTTCTTTTCACCTTTCAATGTCCCGTGTTTGGTGCTCCCTTGCAAATTCTAAACGGGCAAGTTTGTGTCGTGGGAGGAGACGTGGCCTTTGAAGACGTTTTTGTTCTTGAAGCACTTCTCTAGCAGATGACATCTTATGGTTATTGGGCTGCAGTCAGCATCAATAAAGGGCCTTAATTTGGGGTCGAGGATCGACCTGTGTCTTCACAGACAACCCGTCGGATCCTGCGGGCTCAGTGGAGCGTGAAATCTTTTTGGGCCCTACCACTTGAATCTTTTTTGTCCCATAACTCTCAGGATGTTTTTTTTAAGAAATGTAAAATGACTGTCTTACTGTGTCCAACCTCGGCAGCGATGGCGCGTTGCGAGATGGCCTTGCGTGTGCAGCTCAACAATCCTGCCACATTCAAGAAGAGAGAAAGCCTTTTTGCCTTTGCGATCAGGAGATCTTGACAGTATGACTGCTTGAAGAAACAATGACATGAAAGCCATATTTTTGTGCAGATTTGACCTTTTTATGGCTATGGTCTTAAACTTTTGATTCAGCTTGATGAACACGCCTGCCTTATGTCAGTTTTGACAGTTTAGTTAAATGCAGTTTTTTCAATAAATTGCCTACTCTCTATTTTTTTGTTTTTGCTCCTGTTTCTTCTTTTGGCATTTTGAAGCAGCACTTACAAACCCGGTTATGATCACTACTAGTGCGAAATGTGTAGTAAAAACTTGCAATGCATCCCCTGGTCTTAAGATTTTGTTCGTATATAGATATGCGAGCGTTTTCAAGGAAGTATTACTCTGGCATTATATATGATGGAACGAGGCCTGCCTTCATACACTGGTCGTGTGTCATGCTGTCTCCCAAATGAAAAATGTTTCCAGAGCGTAGCTGAATTGGGTGCAGTACAGAAACATTACAAGGACGTCAGAAAGACTGATTACTCTCACCAAACGGCCCTCCAGTTCAGAACAGCTTTCTGAACAAGCTTTCCTCTAACGCTCTTTTCCTGCTCTGCCTTTTGTTTTGGACCAACTCTCTCTGTTTTATCTCCTTTGTTTAAAAGATTGTTGAAATATTGTGATTTGCCATTCTCATGGATATTGTATGTTGATCGTATTACGCATCATCTTTTACAGGAGAACATAGAAATAATCATTCACATAGGTAAATATGAAACCTGAAACATGTCCAGGGCATATTTCGCCATAAATATCACTGAAGCAAGAAAGAAATAGTAGTTAAAATAGTTTTTTTATAAGTGTGAAACCTGCTTTAACTTTCTACTGACTTCTACTGCCCCATGAACGTTCCAAACACCCTGACTCACCAAAATCTGCCCTGCACTTGCAGTGTTGTGTTGTGTGTGTGTGTGTGTGTGTGGTTGTGTGTGAGAGAGAGATGGAGCAACAGGAATACATAGAGACAAAGAGAATGTTACACAGGACCTTATTCCTTTGATTCCAAAGAAAAAAAAAGGGAATAGGAAATATATGAAAGGAGGAGCACAAAGGAAGAAGACAGGAAAAGGTTGGAAAAAGCAAAGGATTGTATTGTGATGGCACTGCTGACTCTAAAACAGCAGAAGACAATCCAGAGAAAACAACATTGGATATCTTCTATCCATCCCATCAACTCTTTTAGCAACACTCAAGTCAAATAAATAGCTAGAATTTCATCCATCTCTATCCAATGATCCTTTCATCCACTCACCCTTACACCCATAAAGCGAATCCCGCAGAAACGATCCAGAGACAGGAGAAAGGGGGGGGGGGGGGGGGGGGACAAAGGCTTTGTTACAGCAGAAGAGGGCCGATACATCGGTGCTGTTGATCTTTCTCAGAGCCTGAAGGTACAGGAGTTTGTCATAATCCACAGCAGTGTGGGCAGCACGAATGGGGGCCACTTTAGTAAAGAACACCTTCGCCGTCAGTCCATCGCCCCGAAGAACCGACCGCACTCTCTGAAATACCACAGAGATAAAACAATATTAATTTATTGTCCACTGCACATAATACACATTTGATTTGCCTTATGTTCACTACCATTTGAGGTCAGTGCATTTTATTATTTAATTATACTGCATTCAGCAAGGATGAATTAAATTGATCACAAGTGACAGCTGTACAGCCCTTTTCAGGTGTGGGTCTACTGATAGGAGTGTTTGCTTTTTAATGTGTTAATTGGTAATTTTAGGTTTTCTTATATTTTTCTATAATTTATATATAGAAATTAATATGGAGTTTCTTATTTTGGAATTCGCTGACACTTGTTTGTATGGAAAGTGTTATTTTCCTTTATTTTCTTTGTAACTTTGTTACTATTTTATATTTACACAAAGGTTTTGAATTGATAGTTAAAAGTGAACAGAAAATGTCTTTTGTTTCTTTAATAAAAATGTTTCTGTGAACCAATTAGATGTTGTTTTTAGTGTGACCCCTAGAGTTCAAGGGCGCGGGGTCTTACAGAAAAAGTAAGCAACGCTTTGGGTGGTGGAGGAAAAACCAACCTAAAAAAAAATGAGATTTTTGCTTGTGACCAGATAAATACTGTTCCCCCCCCCCCCCCCGAAAAGGAACGGTTTAATGAAAAGACTGAGCTCATAAATGGAACTTAAATTTGAGAAGTTGCGAACGTCAAAGTGGCTTGTGCAATGCAGCATGAGAAGATGATGCTGAGAGGCTATGCTGTTGATCAGGGCTGTCTGCATCCCGGGACAAAGGATTTGTCTGGTCCAGTCGCTAATCGAATAATTCATCATTCTGTGGGATGGTTCATGGACTGTGCTAATGACGATGGGATTTGCTGTTTTTTCTTCATTGTTGCTTCGTGTCTTTGGAATTTCCCCATCAATGGATCTTTGAGTACTCAATATGGTTTCACTACATGTGGGGGGCAACCATTTATTTTGAATTATAGTGTTGTGTTGCAACTGTGGTGATTTGACGATTGTGATGATTTTGATTTGCTTGAATTATTTTTAAAAGAAAAGAATTTCGAAATATGAGGCAGAAAAGTTTGATAAATTCAGTTAAATTTTTGGTGGTTCCCTGAAAAAATACATACATAAATAAATAAATAAATTTGGGATGTGGCTTTTACCAGGTTATACTTAATTCAGAATTTCCCCTAGAGGTATTTATAAATTTGAGCCATAAAAAGGGAGTGAGAGAGCTAAATACATTTCCACAAAAAATATTAAGCTGCACAACTGTTTCCAATAATGATAATAAGAATGTTTCTTGAGCACAAACATCAGTATTAGAATATTTCTAAAAGAACATATGACACTGAAAAACTGCAAAATAAATAAATAAAATAAAAAAAAATGAAAATGTGATAATATTTCACAATATTAATATTTTTTATAGCATTTTGTATTATTAGTTGCAGGCTTTGTGAGCATAAGAAAATTTAAGAATGGTAGTGTATTTAAAATAAATAAAGCTCAATATATTTTGGGGATATTTTGGTATGATGTCTGGCTCAAAATGAGGACATAATTACTTTACACATTTTTCAAAAGCTTTGTCTGTCACACAAAACACCCAACAGACAATTAGCCTCCATTTGAAAAAAATTTTTTAAAACTATATTCCATTAGTGAAAATGTTTCAGTGTAAGGTTGATGTGATCTGAAGACACACAGCACTTGTTTCTACCATCCATCTCTGGCCATTATGCTCAGAGCTATCCTTAGTTCACCTCCATGTGGGATAAAGGACTTTAAATACAACTGAGAATTTTTTTTTTCTTTTCTTTTTTTTTCACTTGCTTGAATTGTGTTCTTATGTGACATACAGTATAGTATCTTGAAGATGCCATGTCTGTTAGCTTTTAAGCCATCAATAAGTGAAAATAAAAACAATTTCTTAAATGCTTGTGGTGTCACATAGCATTTTTCCACCTCTCCGCTTTCTGTGCTTGACCAAATATATGACTGTCTGAACAGATCAGTTCAAAGATATTTTGCAATCTTCAGTGTCCCGGACTCACAAGAGTTACCGCAGCACTTCCAGGTAAAATCAGGCAAACAGAGAAATTAAGCATAGCTTCCATCTACAGTATATGCTGTTTCTACAGGACATTAAACCATTTTATTTAGGAAACAGTCTTGTTTGCATTCACCTGTTCACATCTATTTTTCAGTAGCTTCAGTGATTTAATTGCCTGTTATTTTAATTATCATTATGATTATTATTAACATTATGAGTATTATTTGTTATTTTGTTCTGGTTTAAATTTCATCACTAAAAGAGGTTATTTAATTTGTATCTTCATTGTGTTTTTGGTAGAATCAGACTCGGGTCTATATACTGTATGTGATTTGTGTTTCAGTCAAAGCATGTCTTTGGTCCTAGATTGAGTTTTATTGTTCCTGAGGAGTATGAATGATATTTTGTTTAAAAGTTTAAATTTGCCCATTTTTCCCGAGGTTGCTTGCTTACATCCTCAGGATTGTTATTCCCTTCATTTTGGACATAGTTTTTTAATTGGGAATTCAGTAAAAATACACTTTGTTTTATACATATAATACCTTTTTTTATTTACTTTTACATACGTTTTAAAATGTACATTTGCTTGGAATAAATTACCAGAGTCTCGGAAGGTATAAAAAATGTGAGAAGTTTTAAAAATGTGACTTTTCTTGTGTGGAAATATTTTTCCCACCTTAATTGTATGGGATGATCGTCTTCTTTTTTTTTTTTTTTTTTTTTTTTTTGCAGCTTCCTTCCTTCCTTCCTTCCTTCCTTCCTTCCTTCCTTCCTTCCTTCCTTCCTTCCTTCCTTCCTTCCTTTCTTTCTTTTTTTTCTTATTGTCTTGTACTTTGAAAGACTTGAAAAATAAATCCAATCAAATCAAAATAAATCACTACTTGTCTCCATTACATTCAACAGCTTTATTAATTTGTAATCTCTTTGATTTTAGTTATTGATAGAATTATGGTATGTTTAATAGTATTGTTATTCTGAAACCAAGAAAAGATTGCTGATCAAGTAAAATGTCCTATTTTTAATCACACTGTACTAAATGTGCATTCAGAGGTCCATTTACTTCAACTGGAAGTCTTTGTACAATGTCATGGTTGGTTGACATCACTTTTTAAGGTCAGCATATTGGCTGATACCTATAGAAAGGATAAAGAGCGTGTTTATGGGTAGCAGTACCTTTTCAGCCTTTTCACTGATATTCTCTAAAATGTTAAATGGGTCTGTGGGCTAAAACGGCAAAAAAATTAATAAAAAATTCATCCGCTTCTACAATTTTTTAAATAACATTAGACTTGATAAATTGAGTTGGCTAAAAGTTCATCATTTAATTAAGGGATAACTATAAATAAAGGCACTTCAGTTTTTAACAGAAATCTCTCTCTCTCTTTTTTTTTTCCTTTTTTGCAGCCTTTGTACTTTTACTCTGCAGTGCTGCTAATATTGTTTTCTCAAGTGTGATAAATTGCTTGGGCTTTTATGCATTTTACACAAAAGCATTTGCTAAATGATTAAATAAAAAGAAGCATTTCAATCTACAGTATATTACTTTACTTCCCAACACCTTTTACTTTGGTCTTCCTAGACAGAGCAGAGGGATATTTTCCTTTAACGACTCAGTTTAAATAAGCAATGAGCCTGCTTAGTATTCAGCACATAGAAGATAAAAGGAGAAACCCGGAAAGGACAAACTGTTCATGCATTACAGCATGGAATTTCCTCAGTGTCCCCCTCAACAGAAAGGGATTTCACTAAACAGATTCACCAGATGTCTGTTATACTCACACAAAACAGTTGGATATTTCAGCTGTACTACATCTTAATCTTTTGCTCTGCTCCAAAACCTAATAAGCTGCATATTCTTCACCAAGAAGGCAATCCCAGAGTGCATTGCTGGATAAACACAATCTCACGGGACCAGATTCTTACCTAAACCTCTGTTTTGGTGTCTGTCTCTCGGGACTCTTGCACAGGTAGCCGATGTAATACAGAGGGAAGAAGAGGCAGTTCCACGTGGTGGTGAACCATGTGAGAGTGAACGGTGCGTCGTACTGCTTGAAGGTCAGCTTGGCCAGCTGGGTGGAGCCTGCCCATGATGAGCACACGCACATCACCATGGCCACGCCCCATATTGCTTTTCGCACTTGGACGGCTGTCACTCGAACACAGCAGTGAAATCGCTGCCTCCCTGCCCCTGACTCCACCCCTGCTCCGCCCACCATCGCCTGTCCATCTGCGTTGCACACGACGTTCTCCCTCGGCCGGTCCTCCCCTACAAGCAAACAAAATGATATCAGTTGCTGATTTATGAGCTGTTTTATTCACATTTTTTATTATGGTTTTTCAGTAATGCAGTACAAATTTGGATGCAGTATTTACAACTGCAGTTACTCTTGTTGTAAATATCACATTTCCACATTTTTGGCTCATATGCTTTTCATTTTTCACCTTAAATCTTTTTAGTTTTCTATAAGTTTAATCTTAGAACAATTCAAAATATGGGCAAACAAAAAATGTGTGGATTTTTGTTTGTATGTATTTATTTTATATGCATATTTGCATAAAGAAAAACAAATCAAAAAAATAGAATATGTACTTTTTGTTCTAGAATGATTATTTTTTTGTGATTATTTTTTTTTTTTTATATAAATTTGTTTTTCTGAAATTTATGTTTTGTATTTTTTTGTTTTATTGCACACCAACTGAAATATTTCAGGTCTTTTATTGTTTTAATACTGATGATTTTGGCATATAGCTCATGAAAACCCAAAATTCCTATCTCAAAGAATTAGCATATTTCATTCGACCAATAAAAGAAAAGTGTTTTTAATACAAAAAAAGTCAACCTTCAAATAATTATGTTCAGTTATGCACTCAATACTTGGTCGGGAATCCTTTTAAAATGTTTAAAACATGTTCCAGTATTACATGTGTTTTTCAGCCATTTGAAAATTCCCTTAAATTACATGATAGATGTCTAATCCATTGACTTCCAAACAATGCCTCTCACCAAAGAAGTGAAACATCACTTTCTCACCAGCGTTTCCTAAAACATCCAAAAGGAAATCAATACCACAGTTTACTCATTTAGCAAAGAAACTCCTTTAAAGTGCCAAGGGGAAATACTTGATAAACCAATATTATTTTATAATACAGAAACTCTGAATGGAATCTGTCTGGAGTCTCTCAAGAACTTCAGTGCTATTGTTCAGATCAGATAAGCACATCTCAAGCCCACCATCCATTCATAAATGCTCTTAATGGCTCTTAATAGCCCTTCATCTATTCACACGCAAGAATAAACAAGTGGAGTAATTACCCTGCCTGCACCTGGTGGAGGATTCAATCTGTTTTTCCATAAAGAGAAAAAAGTGCATCCTTAGCACTGATGCATCCGAGTACTCTATGAAACACAATAACATACTTAAAGTAATGATAGAAGATTCTTAAAGAAAGTATACACTTAGTATATTTTAAAATGTAATATATTCCTGCACTGCAAAACTGAATTTTCAGCATCATTACTGCAGTCTTCAGTATCACATGATCCCTCAGAAATCATTCTAATATGCTGATTTGCAGCTCAAGAACCATTATTAAAGTTGAAGGCAGTGCTGCTTAATATTTTTGTGGAAATCGTGATACTTTTTTAGAAAGCTTAAAAGAACAGCATTTATTTGAAATAGAAATCTTTCCTAACATCCACTTTCAGTGCATATATTACATACTATCTAATATTAATCTATTGGTCGCTTCGATCATTCTCATTTTCTAGACTTTTACAGACACTTGGCATAGCAGACACATAGTACCATTTCAGATGAAAGACAGTGAGAGCTCGATCATCATATATTCATGCACAGGCCTAATAATATCACAAACTAGCCTGAATCCTAATCTTTCTAGCAAGTGATTGTCTTGACACCCTCAACAGCCTAGAGACATTTCACACAGACAGATCCTGAGTGAAGACTGTAAGACAACAGCACCTGCTAAAACACAAGAATTATATAATGAAACAACATTGTATTATAGCATAAACTAGTATTTTAGGTAGTTTAAGTGATCATAATAATGCTTTCTCCCAAAGTACAGAAGCTGTATTAGGATTCATATCCCAAACTCTAAGAGATTCTTTGAACCAACTCAATAATGTTATGTAATGTTATTTTCTGTTTCTGCAGAGAGCCCTGATTTTGCTTTCATAGCTCATCAGTCCACCCAACTCTTAGCCTTCATGTACCTGCACCCATAGGGATATGCCTAGAGAAGCCCTTCAACATCCAAAGCTCAACACTAACAGCATGTTCAGCGATAGATCAGTTTCTGTTGACAGAAGTTAGTTTCCATACAGAAGGAATCAAATAACCCACAGTCAAATAACACCACCCACATGAGGATGTATGTGTAAACTGACACTACAGTGTACACTAATCTGTATTTACACACACAATCGCTGTGGAGGCTGCTGTCATATCATACACCAAAATAAATGAACAGTATGTTTTACTCCCAAACATCGTTCTTCTTTGCTCAATTCAAACCATACATTTTAGTCTAATGCCAAACATAAGCAATACGTTTTATTTTTATAGTATTTTTCATGTCAGACTATTCAAGTGACTCGATCTCAAACCTCTATATAAATGAACCATGAAATGCAAACTGTTCAAGGTGTGTGCATAAGGTTGTGTGAAGCTGCCCCTGAATACAAAAGCTAGCTGTCACTGCACTTTGCCAGCACTGTATATGTTTTCAAACCTACGATACAGCTTCATAGTCCCCTATTCATAATGAACTGCCTCTACCACTGTATTTAACATGTGGGTAATTATCTGAAAGCAGTGGACGTGTGTAGTAACCATGGAAACTGATAATCGGTATGATGTGGATAGAAATTTCTGGAGACACATGATCACAAATACAGTGCTCAATACACAAGCTCAGCAGAAATTGTAAAGAAATTTAGAAAACAGAAAATAAATAAATAAATAAATACCCAATGTAAAATATGATGAATTATTATTATTGAGAGAAAAAAATAAATATTCAATACTTATTTAATTAATAATAATAATTTGTTGTTAAATTAAAAAGACTTTAAGATTCCTGCAAAGACTTTAAAAAGGGAATGGACAATTTAAATACAGTACATAGATGTTGTTTTACACCAAGGTCTGAGAACCACTGGTTTAGGGCATCCAAATTCAGTTCAGGTAAAAAATTCATCTAAATCTCACCTTCAGATTCTGACCCCATAAACCTTAAGTCTTTTTCTTATGTTGCTGACCAATGTTCCAGACATTGGTAAGCTAGCTAGATCACCAAACTCTGGCAAGCAGGACCAATCAACTCCTACACCAAAGAAGACCAAGCTAAGCACTTTTCAGCCAAGAGCAGCCTTTTCAACCAAAACCAGATCTACAATGATTAACAATGTTTCTGCAAGGATACTCTGTGTAATTAACAGTAAGAGAAGGTCCTTGACTTCAGAAGGACGTCTTCAGCGGGACTGATGGAAGTCTGAATCAGAATCTCACTTACTGCTAATGACTAAGTCTTAGACCGTAATAGCAATTTAAAATGATTAAAAGGTTTTTATGGAAACCTCATGTAATTTCTGAAAGACTAAGTTAAGTGAAAAGCCATTTACATTTTCTCAGCATCACAGAATCTTTAAATTTTTCTTTATATTCAAAACATTTTGGAAACTTTTGTTCTCAATCAATCAATCAATCAATCAATAAATAAATAAAATTGATGTGTTTTTAACCATTGGTATGAAAATGTTTAATTTTTAAAATTGTAACTTTTTTTTTTAGAATTGTTTAGAATATTTTTATTTTTATATGTGCATCGCTATTTCAAAATAAAGGTCAGGACTCGCTTACTGACTCTGATGAGTACTCTTGTGTCAAACGAATAAATTACAGTTGCTCGGTAAAACATATCAAAAAATAGCCTTTAAGCTTTCAAATGATACATAGTTTGCCAAGATTACTTTAGATATTACTGTTATAAACGCGTAATAATAAATGGGCCCACTGGTTGGCCGGTGACAGTTAACAGGATAAATGCTGGTTCTTCATAAAGAATCACAGATTTCAGGGGTCCTTGATATCAAGAAGTTTGAAAACATAATAATTACTATTGGAATGTGACTCGATAGGGTCGCCAATTTTAAAACTAGCATCAGTATTTGTTTCTCTATGCGTGAACAATTCTGAAGAGGCTATTTTGAAGGCATCATAGCTCAGGCCAGTAAGTGTTTCTCACAAAAAGCATTTCAAAATGAATCGACATGTCAAGAGGAGCTCGGACAAAGTGCATCGGCAATAAGGGCAGCGGTCAGAGCTCAAAGTCTCAAAATGCCACGAAAGTTCAGCCTCAAAGACGTGACAGATTTCAATCAGAACCTCTGCGACACAGACTCAGCAAAAACTGTGACAGTGAGAGTCAGGGAATGCCATTTGGTAGGTTCTGGTTTAATGAGCACACGATCTGAACCCATAAGCTATGGAAAAAATATTAAGATTTAATGAGTTATCTTTCACTCCATTTCCTGTATTAGCCAAAATATGCCTTCAGCCAGTAATGGCGAATGTTAAAAATTCTGGATGATCCATGATGGTATCTGCAGCCAAGATTAGTTAACTAAAACTACACTCTTAAAAATTGGCTCAAGTTCTTTGTTGGCATCATTATATGGTTCCATAAAGAACTTTTAAATCCATGGAACCTTTCCATTACTCAAAAGTTTTTTATTTTGGTTTAGTGGAAGTGGAAAATGTTTTTTTTTTTTTTTTTTAGATTATTAAAATGTTCTTCACAATAAAAAGAGCTTTCTCGGGGAGCCAAACACAGTGGTTCTATCGCATCAGTGTGAAACCCACTTTTGAAAACCTTTATCTTAAGAGAGTAAAACTTAAACCATAAAAAAAGAACTTAAAAATAAACAAAATAAAATATATTTACAAAAAAAAAAAACTTTAAACTTATTTTATTTCCAACTCGAGCCGTGGAATTATTTCGGGCAGTAACTAAAAACAGAAATTAAAAATTATAAAAATGTATGGAAGCCCTGTTCTGCCACAGAATAATAAAAATAGTCTTTTATCTCACGATTCAGACTTTTTTTCTCACAGTTTTGCATTTATATCTTGCAATTTTAGTTTATGTCTCTCAGAATTGCTGAATTGTGAAATATTAATTCAGAATTCTGACTGTCTCAAAATTCTATTCTGACTTTTTTTAGATTTTTTTTCTTCTCTGAATTCTCAGTTTACATCTTGCAAGTTGTTTTTCTTTGCTTCCTCCACAAAATAAAAAAGGTAATTGTGACTTTTTATCTCCCAATAGTAAATTTTTTCTTGCAATTGCGAGAGATTGTCACATTTCAGATTTTATCTTCTCAGAACTGCGAGTTATCACCTCAAGTTTAATTCTCACAATTCTCAGTTTATATCTTGCAATACTGAGAGACAATCTTTGAATAAAAAAGTAAGAATTAGATATAAACTCTGAAATTCTGAGTTTACATCTCGTGAATCTGTATTTTTTTATTTATTTTTTTCTGACACACAAAAAAATAAATATATATATATATATATAATTGTATCTTGATACTAAAGCACTGAAGCTGTCTTATGGAAGTCATTAGGTCTGATGATTGTTTGGTACGGCTGTATGACTGCCACAGAATATGAGCCTATTATAGAACAGTTGTACAGGATTATCCCTAACGATTCCCTATTCTAGCCTAATAATGTGACCATGTGCAGCGCTAAACTCAAAAAGATTAAGTAATTATTAAAATTGTGTCATTTTAAAGTCACATATGCCTCATAACTGTCTCTAAATTGCGCACAAATCCAGAGCCTTTTCCTTGCGCATTTCTATCTCTTTTTGAATGCATACATAGTCTTTGGTAGCTTTCTTCCCTCCTATGTTTGTCTCTGCAGTGCAGATCTCTCTTGTTGATAACTTCCTAGTTCTTTGTAGTGCCAACTCTGCACTGAGCACAAGCAGCATGAAAGAGCACAGTCTCCTCTATCACACACGCACTATGGAGCAGGTCCATGTTATTTTGTAATGGCATCGTGAGCATGTCTGGGACATCGGTGCATGACTTCAAACAGTTAGAGATGAAATATGAATGTGTTGCCATCTGGGTGACGGTGGTACAGCTCTGCAGTGCAGCATCCCATGGATTCTGGGAACAGCTCAGTTTTTAGTGGATTTCCCTAGATTCGTTACATGTCCTTGAAGAAATATACCATGATTAGAGGAAAAGATTAGAGGCATGCTGTCAGTTACAGGGCCATCAAAGATTTTAATGGACTTTTTATTTTGCCTAGACAACTGGTTCGATTCATTTCCATGAATCAATTTAAAACTCTGATTGAATGATTTGTTTATGTTAACTCAAAAATGGAATAATCAGTGTTGATGTGATGGTTCCTCTGACTAAAAAGAAATGTAGAGAAAATAGGATACATTTATACGAAATATTGTCAAATGGCTGAAAAATATGGAGATATTTGTTCTTCAGCTATTTTACATAAAAGTACAATACTGCTTGGTAAAGTTTGGTATTGGTAAGATTAAAAAAAAACAACAACAACAAATTATTACTTTTATTCAGCCAGAATTGACAGTAAAGACATTTATAATGTTACAAAAGATTTATATTTCAAATAAAGGCTATTCTTTTGAATTTTTGTTTAATTAAAAAATCCTGAAAAAAAAGTTGAAAATTCAGCTTTGCATCCACAGAAATGTTATATTTTTACACAGAAAATGTTTATTTTTTTATTTTAATAATAATTTTCAATATAACTCTTTGATATTATTTAAATGTATTTTGTTTAAATAAATGCAGTCTTGGTGAGCAGAAAAGACTTATTTAAAATAAATAAATACATTAAAAAAATAAATCTTACCAATCCCAAACTCCCAAGCTGTCCAGAACTGATAAGAGTGGCAGATGCTTTGCTGTTGCATGATAAAGGCCTTCAGAAATGACCATTCATTAATGCTGACATCACCCATATGTTTTCTAACTCGTTGTTTGGGGTCTGCAGCAGTGCTGTTCCAAGTTTGTAAAGAAGACAATCTCTCCATATGCAATTAAAGAAAGACATTATTCAGCAATTTACAGAAAGACATGGCTTGAAGATACTTAAACACATTGTTACAGTATGTCCAAACATTCTTATAACAGTCAGAACATATCCATCTATAGTTAGATATTTCATTGTGATATTTACTTGGCAAATTTATTCTGAGCTGAGAAGACGTTTGTGTGTACTTGTGTCAAAAGAAGTCTATGAAAACAAGTGGCCTTAGAGTGTGTGTGTGTGTGTGTGTGTGTGTGTGTGTGTTGGTGCAGCAGGTCAGTGAATCCTGCAGTGTCCAGCTAGAAGAACAGATGCCCGAGATGTCACACTCTGTTGTGACCCTGCTCACGGCTCACAGACATGACAGAGAGAAGGATAACTGTGCCAGTTGCCCACTGTTTGTGTGGGTGTGTGTGTGTGTGTGTGTGTGTGTGTGTGTGTGTGTGTGTGTGTGTGTGTGGCTGCGTACTAGTACTGAGCATCAGAGGCATCCAGAATGTGTGGATTTTTGAGCCACTGAATCATTTACAAAATAATCGTTTACAGATTCGTTCAGTGACTCTTTCTGTACGTTAAATCATTACACCAGTGGGTGGCCATACATTATGAATGAGTTGTTTTATTATTCGCTGATTAGTTCAAAAACATGAATTACTTTGTTTGACAGTTTGTTCACCCGTTCATTCACCAACATAATGTAAAAATGAACCGTAGTTGGATCAGATTTTGATTCATCCCAGTATATAGATTTTTTAAATTTATTTTATTTTATTTTTTTTATCTGTTTACCACAGATATTTGTTCATTGATTCATTCAGTGACTCATCTAAACAACTATTTGTAACTCAGTTACAACTATTTATACAACTAACAACATTTTCTGGAAACTGTCATACAACTACCAACAGTTTGGGGTAGCCAAATAATATTTTCATATACACCTTAAAGTCTATCCCAACCCCTCTATGTCCCATTCTCCACAGTTTGGAGACTGGAGTCATGCCAGCATTCCTGCTCTAGATCAATACAAAACAGACTGTCCGTAAGTCCCCTGCTGAATCTAATTGATGAGCTAGCACTGCAGGTGTCTCCCCAAACAGAGCTTTTCCACACTAATGTACTGACAGTGTGAAGTGTCCAAGTAATCTGACAGTTAGCTCGCAGCCTTCGACTTAAGTGTACAATACTAATCCAGCTCAGTCTGCAAACACTGAGACAAGTGTGCCAAAACCCCATCAATAAAATGCTGCTCTTTGCAAGATGTTTAAAGTCCTGTTCTTGTAAATAAGAAGCACTTCAGGAGAATTAATTAGTGGAGAAAAAATTATGGCAAAAACAATGAAAAAATAATTCCTTGCGTGAACAAATCAAGGTTGCAAGAAAGAAAGAAAAAGAAAAAGAAAGAAAGAAATTAGCAGTAATACATAGCCTCAAGATTAATATAGTAAAACTCCAGTAGTTGGTGACAAGTGGCTGTCTTTTTGACAGAATCAATTATCAAATTCAGATAGGCCTATACTGATTCATGAACACAACAAGTGGCTAGTGAGTCACTGAATCATTCACTCAAATGAATTATTCAAAAACAGCCGATTCATTGAATCACTGCTACTCTGTTTCGCTCGGAGATGTGTGGTCCATTCTGTTTTGACAGAATTGTTTTATAGCGTTATACAAAATAAATACAGTCTGTAATATATATATATATATATATATATCTATATATATATATATATATATTTAATTTAAATATATACATATAATTTATATATACTATAATTTACTGAGGGAACAAAAATAATATACAATTTTATATACTATTTATAAGACTATCTATCTATCTATCTATCTATCTATATACACACACAATATATATATCTATATATATATATATATATATATATATATTATATATATATATATATATACAGTATATATCTATATATACTATATATATATATATATATATATATATATATATATAAATTCCCCAAGCAAAGACTTTCTTTATATCTTTGTTCTGTAATTCAAATAAGAAAATGTAAATGTCTGAAGTGAAGCTAAGATGATATCTCTCCCACTAACTAGTGAGCTGAACAAGAGACAAAAGCACCCATTTCCACTCATGCAAAATGCCTCTTAGTCAGGATTACGTGCATCCAGACACAAATGTATCACAAGCAAAACGCAAAAGTTATTCTTAGACTGAAGCTCTGTATCAAACTGATTGATGTCAGACAGAAAAACAACTCACAACAACATAGATGTTTTGTGCCCCGGCTCACTGCTGTGAAATATATTTGATTAAAACGCTTCAATTAAATGGCTGGATATGTACCAATAACCAACTTAAAACAGCCCACTGGCTTCCAAACAGGGACACGGAGTTCTTACGAAAGCCAAGATGTGAACAGACAGAGTTTGGCAGTGAAGGTGTCTGAGTCACATCATTGTAATGACTCACTGCGGGTTTATTACAGCCTCTTACTTCTGCCACCCTACATTACATTTAGAGCTTGATGGAGGAATGGCTCAGGTTTTCAGATTCCTCTGGCTTAACGTTCAAGCTGAAATGAATCGCAGTACTTATAAGTAAGCTAATAACTAAACACTGAATATCTCCATATAGCAATGTAGTTAAATAAAATGGATTCTGCTTTGATTGTGATTTCTGGACATACTGTACAGGGCTCCAAATGTGAAGATGTGAACAAATGTACAACAGTGATCTAAAATGTAGTCTGGAAAACTATTTGTGACCAGTGTTTTCCTGCAAACAAAAGCAAACATGGCGCTACCCATGACGTCTGATTTGCGAACAAACACCTCTTATGCGTAGTTTCTAACTAATGAGTCAGTCAAATGAATTCACTATATTATTTAATGGGTTATACAGTTAGTTTGTGGATTGAATCTGACTCAATCAGTCAGTAAATCATTCACAGATGTTCACAAATAACTCCCTCACTGAACTGCGAGTCATCTTTCTTTTATGTTCAATTTGAAATGAATCAATAACTGAGCTTGTTAGACTTGCATCTGTGTATTTACTTAGTGGTTGTTAATAACAAATGTGTAACATTCAGTTTATGTCATAAATTAACAATAGTATAGTCTAAAATTATATTTTGCCAAAATATATTGTCGAGCAAGATCCAGTTGTAATGTTGAATCAACTGTAAGGTTTGTCAAAATGTCAAACATGTTTCTATTGCATGGATGAAGAAATAACCCCCCAAATTTTTGGTCTTCACCTCAAAGGAAGCCCAAAAGGCCCAGCAGATCTCTGAACTGCCAGCATAAAGCTTTTAGTAATAATAGAAGCTGCCAGAATTTGGCTGCAGGCAGGCCTAAACCACTGCAACAGTATGAGTAGACCGCTGGGTCTGAGCCAGAGCTGAAACCAAAGATCAATGAGTGTTAAACATCCCACCTCAAATATACTCTAGAGTATAGCAGCTTCTTTTTATTCTGCCTCAGCCTCTGAGCCAGACCCTTTGTAGATCAAGAGTCCATATACTGTAAATGCACAAATATGTGTGAAAAGAAATCAATTAAACTATCCAAAGAAATAGTGATTACCAATAACAAGCGTGTATCTGTCTTAGAAGCATGAGTTCATCAATGAGTCAGAGTCGATTTGTAGTCCATTTCTCCAGCTGGTGCTGGTCATCACTTCAGATTGGACCCTTGGAGAAGATGGTTACTCATACTATGAAGTGTGCATAAATGAGATGTCAGGGTATGACAAAACTGCCTGCCACAATGTTCTGAGTGAAACATTTACTGCTGATATTTCTGTCTATGCTCAAACAAGTTTGATACAGACCACAAAACCAGAGGGAAATGGAAACTCAAAGTACCTGTGCTCTGTCCTGCTTTCTAAGATTAAAGCTAATTTTTATTTTTATTTTAATCCATGCTTTGTAGGCATCTAGAAAATGCAAGCTAATGCAACGAGAATTAATATAAATAATGGTTTGGAGCACAAATGCACACACACTCAGCTTCTGGAAAAACAGCTTGTGTAGGGTTCATACATCACAGAAATGGGTAAGTATGGGACATGTAATCAGCCTGATGTACCAAGCAGCTCACTGCTTGCATTGACTGTATTACTATGAAATCAGGATGCACCTAAATCTCATCAATAACAATAACATAACAACAGTAACAACGACAACAATAATATGCACAAAAAATAATCATTTTAACACATGCACATGTAAAATGTACAAATAAAACATTTTAAAATTGTAAGTGAAACTTATACTATGTTTAAAATGACAATTCATGTAGGCCTACTTTTACTGCAAATATTATTAAAAAAGTAATAAAAAAGTATTATTTACAGCCAAAATGCTTCACTACAGCTGCTAAATGTAGCAGTTGACTGAACAGGGGAAAAAATTAATGACAGTTCTATGCATATAAACAGCATGTAAAATGTACAAAAATATTGGAGTTTCAAAAATATATAAGTTTCTGTCTGCATTAACAAGTAGAGGCACTTTTTACATCATCGTCTAAAATTAAGGAATGATTTGTTTGCTGTGTCTCAGTAGAAACAGCAGATGATATCCTCAAGAAAATAACAGATATTCAGATAATCTCTTAGTCTTAACCACTCATCAGAAATTTTAAAGGTGTTTTTTTTTTTGGTAATTTTGAAGCAATTACAGTCAGAAATCCTCTAGGATTTTAAATGTTTCTTGGAGATATAATACTATTTGGAGTGATTCCAAATTATGACAAAAAATACATAGGCATGCCTTTAGGATTTTACAAATGCAGATGTTTTAGGATCTGATGCATTGTAACCTCAACGATGATCTGTTTATATTAATATTCCAACCATAAAAGGCGCAGAGAACAATCAAACATCTGTACTGGTGTTGCGCAAAGGAGACAGGTGTTTCTCGGTGTTTATTATTATGCCATTTTTCGCATGCACTACAGTTCGATTTAAATTAAATTTCAAAGACTGTTTTAAAACAACAGAGCAGTCTAAAGTGCGCGTTAGGAAAGCAGATCGCCCTACAGAACGAGGTTGAATCGCGAATCGTGTTGCGCACGTACCTCTCACTTTGGTCAGGGTGAGCACCGGACTGTTACAGGCGGACAGCGGCGCGACCCGGGCCGAATGTTTCTTCATATTGACGAGCTCGGACAGACGGAGCTCAAGCCGCATCGACTACATCCCTAAAGCTGATTGTGACCGAACTGCTCTCGATGTCTCGTGCGCCTCCTCCACCCCTGAACTGCGCTCTCCCCTCCCACTTAACACTCTGCGGTATCCTCCCGCATTCTCCACGCGGGACAGTCACGGGGCTGCAGTTAATTTCTTTTGCCCTATAGAGATTTGCACCCTAGTTTTCACATTATAGGTACTGTACATAAATCTCCGCAATGATGTTGATTCTGCCAGCTGCATCGCTGTACTCCCACATATTAACCCCCTTTATCTGTAAATGGAACCAAAGTAATATGACCGTTTAACCATGAGAAAACGAACTTATTTCAAATAAATATTTCAAATAAACAAAACACACACAACAAACGCAATGTTTTATGTTAAATGAGGAAATACATAAAAATGGCCACCTCAGAAAATAATTTTGAATTATTTAATTCTTTTTCAGACTATATAATAATAATAATAATAATAATAATTATTATTATTATTATTATTATTATTATTAATTTAATATTAATACAATTATATTGCGTTAATAAAATTGTAGCTATTATATTTCATAAAAAAACAATAAAAAATACATTTCTTTAAAATACTGCTTTTATTTCTAATTTTAATAACTTCATCTGTCAAAATAGCACAACAATTAGTTAATCCTTACATGGGGAGATACATAAAACCAGCTACCTTAAATTGCCCCATTATGGATTTTTGAAAATTACTTTTCATGCAGTGTGTAACAGCTCTAAGTGAACGAAAATATCCTCCAAAGTTTTAAATCTGAAAGTGCACTGTGTATAAAGTTATTGTCTCTCAAAAGAAAGAGTCGACTCTGAATCATTGAAAGGAGTCGTTTTAAAAAAAAAAAAATCCCAAGCCTTTTCATGGTGACATCAACAAGAAACATTAGCATATTGCCTGCCCACTTGTTGGTCTTTTTTTCTTTGGTCTGAATGAAAATGCAAATTCATTCTTTGCCACTAGGTGCGTTTTGGAGTGGTTAAAATAGATGTTTCCCCTGCGCTCACAAACGCTGCTTTTTTATGAGTTACTTGCATGATTGGTGCGGATCAATGAAGGTTGGTTTGTGTGATGAGGAGGGGTTTGGAAAAATGAATCGTTGAGCGAATAGTTTGGGAATCGTTTAGCAAATAAGGTAAAAGTAAATGCATATTATAAGACAATAAAAGTGTTTTTTGACATCGCATGTGTGTCAACCTGTTGTTGGGGACTCCAAAAACCAAAATTTATAAATTAAGGTCTTAAAATGTTTCCTTTCAGATGAATTCCTCCTTCATTTTAAAACTTGGCAGGTATATAGTCTCTCTATAGTCTAATTGATTTAGTAGATTATCTGAGCTGAGTTTGAAACACCTTGGACAACAACATGATACAGGAAATTCCCATCCCATCTTAGAGGAATATGTATGTACAAGAGCAATGGGGAGAGAAAGGGATCAGGAGAGAGTGTGGGAGTGTTTTCTTCCTCCTCTAAATAATCACCTGAATTATCCACCTTCCAGAACCTTAAAAGAAGATTTAATCTGGCCATTAACTGAAGCTAACAAGAGCTAACCTTATCCCATTCACTTTTCTGCTCTCTATCTCTTCTGTTTCATTTACTGGATTTCTGACCATTTTCCACTCCTATTTTCCTCACATAAGCATGTGCTTAAAGTTGAATGACTGCACATAATTTAAAATGAACATGGACTATCATGATGGAAACCAGAACAGGATCTCTGGAGTGGAATATATATACCTGTGATCTATCATGAGTCACCAGTAGGTCACGGACCGCTTTGGCCTTCACATGAAAAATATTGCAGATAGCGTCGTGAAAGGGTGATTTTATGAGGCAGTCTGTTTTTGTCATTGTGCAATACATCATTTTTTCTTTGAATGTCATGATATGGTCTTGACATTGGGTCAAAGTTCAGTGCATTAGAGAACATTGACATAAATCATATGAGAGGGCCTTAAAGGTGAAGTGGGCAATTTCTGCAACACTGTGTCAGAACAGACATTCAGCCCTCCGTCAGTCATTGTTTTGAAAAACAAACAGTCCACGCAAAACTCACACCATTGTTTGTGCCAGTATTGTTTCTGACACAGTCAGATCCATCAAATTAATGCAATCATTTGATGACACTTTATTGCATTGGTTTTTAAAACACAGCAGCTGGTTTTGCTTGGCCAAAAGGGTTAAGGTCTAACCATCTTGACCAAAATAGTTAAAAGTTGGACCATGGACAAGTTTTTACCATCTAATGACCATCTTGGAGAAGCTAGAAGTCATGTAAAGCTATTGCCTTCTAGCTATCTTTTAATTAGCATCTCAAAGCTATCATCTTTATATTAAACCTTATAAACCTTATTTATATTAAACATCTGCTTGCCTCTTTTGATCTCAACCAAGTGTCAACTACTGCTTCTCACAAATCAGGCAACCAACTGGACCTTATTTACACACGACCCTGCTCCATTGATCATGTACTGGTAACTCCACTGTACACCTTGGATCACTTCCTCCTTATTTTTTAACCTGAACATGGTTCCTGACACAACACATACCCCTCCACATGACATCTTTCGATGTAACCTACGCTCACTCAACCTCCTGGCTATCTGCTTTGGTTACATCTTAGCTTCCTACCCCTAAACTGTAAGCATCTTTAGATGTTAACAGTGCTACTGATACTTTCTGCTCCACTGTTACATTTTGTTTAGACACTGTCTGCCCCTTGTCTTCCAGGCCAGCCCGTACCACCCCTTCTGCCCCGTGGTTATCTGATGTTCTCCACGAACATCATTCTAAGCTCAGGGCTGCTGAAAGGGGTGTGGCGCAAATCCAAAAATCCTACTGACCTTAATGTGTATCATTCACTCCTCTCCTCCTTCTCTGCTAATGTCTCCACTGCTAAAAGGACATAACAAAATTAACAATTCATCTAACTCTTGCATGCTCTTTAAAACATTTTCCTCGCTCCTTTGCCCTCCCCCTCAACTTTAATAGCTGACGACTTTGCCACGTTTTTCATTAATAAAATTAAAAACATCAGTGCACAATTTTCCACACCACAATCCGTCAAGCACATATTACCAGCAAACATACACTCATTCACCATCCTTCTCTTCACTCTCTGAGGCAGAAGTCTCCAAACTCATACCTTTCTAATCATCCTACTACTTGACCGCTTGATGCTATTCCATCTCATCTCCTTTAAGCCATTTCTCCCTTAACCCATCTCTCTTTTAGAGAACTACAGACCGGTTTTCTCTTCTTCCTTTCATTGCAAAAACACTTGAACAAGCTGTGTTCAACCAAGTCTCTGCCTTTCTCACACAGAACAACCTTCTCGACAGCAACCAGTCTGGCTTCAGAGGTGGACATTTAACCGAGACTGCCTTGCTCTCAGTTGTTGAAGCCCTTAGACTGGCAAGAGGGTGGATTCCAACTCTTCAGTACATATCTTGCTGGATCTGTCCGTACTTTTGACATGGTTAACTACCAGATCCTCCTGTCAACCCTATTGGCAAAGGGCATCTCAGGAACATTCCAGTGGTTTGAGTCTTACCTACCAGATAGGTCATTCAAAATATCTTGGAGAGTTTAGGTGTCCAAGTCGCAACATCTAACTACTGGGGTGCCTCAGGGCTCAGTTCTCGGACCACTTCTCTTCTCTGCCTACATCGCATCATTATGTTCTGTCATTCAGAAACATGGCTTTTCATACCACTGCTATGCAGATGACACTCAACTCTACCTCTCATTCAATCATGATTATCCGACGATAGCTGCTCACATGTCAGCTTGTCTAACAGACATTTCTTGCTGGATAAGGACCATCACCTTCAACTCAACCTTGCCAAGACAGAACTGCTTGTGGTTCCAGCAAACCCATCGTTTCATCACAATTTCACCATCGAGTAAGGCACATCAACCATAACTCCTTCAAAAACAGCCAGAAACCTTGGAGTTATGATTGATGATCAGCTGACTTTCTCAGACCACATTACTAAACTGTCTGGTCCTGCAGATTTGCATTATTCAACATCAAGAAGATCAGGCCCTTTCTTTCGGAACATGCTTCACAACTCCTTGTTCAAGCTCTTGTTCTGTCCTGGCTAGACTATTGCAACGCTCTCTTGGCAGGTCTTCCAGCCAGTTCTATCAAACCTTTACAATTAATCCAGAACGTGGCAGCAAGATTCATTTTTAATGAGCCAAAAAGAATGCACGTCACACCTCTGTTTATCAATTTGCACTGGTTACCAGTAGCTGCTCACATAAAATTCAAGGCATTGATGTTTGCCTACAAAACCACCACTGGCTCTGCACCCCGTTACCTAAATTCATTACTTCAGACTTATGTGCCCTCTAGAAGCTTGCGTTCTGCAAGTAAATGTTGCTTAATTGTGCCATCCCAAAGTCCATAAAATCAAAATCAATTTATTTTAAATGTTCCCTCCTGGTGGAATGACCTGCCCAACTCAATCCGAGCAGCTGAGTCCTTAGCCATCTTCAAGAATCGGCTACAAACACATCTGTTCCATCTTTATTTGAACCTCTGCCTCTAGCACTCTCTATTCTAATTCTATTCTTAAAAAAATACTTGTTCCTTATAGACTTGCACTCTATTTATTTGCTGCTTGTTTTCTTAAAAAAACAGCAACAAACAAACAAACAAAAAAAAAAAATAGCTAGCTTTCTAATCTTTTTGTATTCAATTTGTTTTATTTTCATTTATTATATAATTATCAAAAGCAAAAAGACCCTTGACACTAGCTTGCTCTATTCATTTCTATTCTATCTGTTTTCTTTTTATTTCTTATATTTAAAAAAACCTTGCTATGTGTACTGCGTTATGCTAACTGAGACTTGTTATAGCACCTTGTATATCATTGCTCTTTTGTTGATTTTGATTGCTTCCATTTTGATTGCTTTGGATAAAAGTGTCTGCTAAATGACTAGATGTAAATGTAAACCTTAGGTTGATGAGTCACTGTGTGAGAAGATTTGCATAAAACCGCCCAAATGTTCACGCAAAGAAAGAAGGTGTAACTTTGATTCTCGCTGTTGTATTGTTGCCGCCACCATGTCGTGGAGCCACTGTGTGTTTCATTGTGAAAGCAAAACTACTTTGTTTGGTCTTCCAAAAGAGGACACAACTAGGTTAAGTTGTATTTACAACACTGTTCCAGAACAGTTCAACCCAAATATTCAGATGTGTGCAGCGCATTTTACGAAGGACTGTTTCCTGAACCTAGGAGTGTAAAGTTAGCCTACATTGCCGGCAGTTCTGACTCACAGTCTGTATGTTTTCATATTTAATGAATTTGCCACTGATGATTCAAACAAAAATTTTGAGCAGTGTAGAGTAGCGCTTGTTGTTTGTCATTTCTCCGATTACAAATGCAGACATGGTTGTATGTTTGCACGGCGCGATGCAACTGAACGCGTAAGAAGACAGTGTAAGTCATTATAACCCGTAATTATGTCCCCACTGGATGTAATAAATGCCTCGTTTGTAATGGGATGTGTTGGTTTTGTCTCGTCACGTCGGGACACGGCATCACAATATGGTAAGGGGCGTAACATTTCTGTCACACGATTGAGGTATTCACCCAATCACAATGCACTGGATAGCTGGCCAATCAGAGGACACCTCACTTTTCAGAACTATAAACTTTGTAAAAATTGACACGTTTCAGAAAGGTGGGGCATAGAGGAGAAACAATAATGTACAGTATGTGGAAAATAATGTATTTTTTTAACCTTAAACTTAAACTGCATAAACACATTTCATTACACCAAATACACAAAATAATGTTTTTTTTTTAGCAACGTCATATGACCCCTTTAACATTTGCACAAAAAATTTAATTTATTTATATGAAAGTAAATATTAAATAATATATTGGGTAAAAATGTTTTTATTAAATATATGTACATTTTAAAATTATTATTATTATTGAGTCCTAACCAGATAAATGCATTTTTTTAAATAGCTGTTTAGTTGCAGGTGGTAAAAATCAAGATTCTTTAAAAAAGCATAATGTAAATTAGTACATATGTACTGTAGATGTACATTAAAAAAAAAAAAAAATCTTATTTTGACAGTCATTTGCAAATTGTGTGGGAATTATGTGTGTGTGTGTGTGTGTGAGAGAGAGAGAGAGAGAGAGTGGGAAGTGGATTTGCTTGCTGGGAAGCACACAGCAGAAACCTCCATTATTTGAGTGGGTAGAGGGAAGCCTCACTTGGTCACGACAGCATATCTATTATTTACTACACAGAAAAGAAAAGAACAAACTCAATTCATGAACATGCATGTGCAGGTTATAGGGGTTCATTTTCACGGGTCCAGATTTCTTTAAACCCATACCTTTAACATCTAGTCTTTATTGAAAAACACTCAGGCATAACGAATGAATCCAGTGAAGAAGAGGGAAAGAGAGAGTAATATGGATGAGTATGCAAAACATCAAACATTCAGCATCAACCTCCTACACTTCAGTACCCACAGAACCCCTCCTAAACTCAAACATGTGGGCATAAATCTGCAAAACTATCGTCTCTTTGCTGTGTTTGGTGATGGTTGGCAGTGGCTTTTCTTATCCACATAATGTCAAAGAAATAGTTTACAAAAATGAAAAGTAAAATTTCCTCATGTTGTTCCAAACATTTATGACATTTTAAATGCTTGGATCAACGTGACCCAATTAGTGCTTTTAGTTATGACTATATATATATATATATATATATATATATATATATATATAACTTTTAAGAATTGTATTGTGTTTTTCACAACAGTATTAAGCAATGTTTTCAATATAGCTAAAAATAAGACATGTTTCTTGAGCAGCAAATCAGCATTTTAGGATCTTTTCTGAAGGATCGTGTGACACTGAAGATTGGAGTAATGGCTGCTAAAAATTCAGATTTGTATCACAGGAATACTTTATATTTTAAAATGCATTCAAATAAAAACAATTATTTTAAATCAATTATATTTCAAGTAAATGCAGCTTTGACGGGCATACAAGACTTTTTTTTTTTTTAATTGTCTATATAAATATTAAATCACTCAGTTTAATCACTTAAAATGCTGCCATTAACATTTGAGGTGAGAAAGACTAAATAGTCCTTGGGACAGTAAATGTAGTGGCAGCAATTGTACCAGTAATCAGTTGTATTTCTTATCTTGAAAGTTATGATTAGTCTCACCAAATGCCAAAATGGGAGTCACTGTAGTGCAAAACATTATGTTTTGAAAATACTAATGACAAGCTCACTTCAAAAATGAAAGTAAAAAAGCTGACACAATAAAGCACAATCTTTGAACATTATTTCATATGACAAGACTTTCATATCACATAGGATCAATCTGAATCTACAGTCATGGCCAAAAGTTTTGAGAATTACATAAATATTGGAAATTGGAAAAGTTGCTGCTTAAGTTTTTATAATAGCAATTTGCATATACTCCAGAATGTTATGAAGAGTGATCAAATGAATTGCATAGTCCTTCTTTGCCATAGAAATAAACTTAATCCCAAAAAAACCTTTCCACTGCATTTCATTGCTGTCATTAAATGACCTGCTGACATCATTTCAGTAATCATCTTGTTAACTCAGGTGAGAATGTTGATGAGCACAAGGCTGGAGATCATTATGTCAGGCTGATTGGGTTAGAATAGCAGACTTGACATGTTAAAAGGAGGGTGATGCTTGAAATCATTGTTCTTCCATTGTTAACCATGGTGACCTGCAAAGAAACACGTGCAGCCATCATTGCGTTGCATAAAAATGGCTTCACAGGCAAGGATATTGTGGCTACTGAGATTGCACCTAAATCAACAATTTATAGGTTCATCAGGAACTTCAAGGAAAGAGGTTCAATTCTTGTAAAGAAGGCTTCAGGGCGTCCAAGAAAGTCCAGCAAGCGCCAGGATCGTCTCCTAAAGAGGATTCAGCTGCAGGATCGGAGTGCCACCAGTGCAGAGCTTGCTCAGGAATGGCAGCAGGCAGGTGTGAGCGCATCTGCACGCACAGTGAGGCGAAGACTTTTGGAAGATGGCCTGGTGTCAAGAAGGGCAGCAAAGAAGCCACTTCTCTCCAAAAAAACATCAGGGACAGATTGATCTTCTGCAGAAAGTATAGTGAATGGACTGCTGAGGACTGGGGCAAAGTCATATTCTCCGATGAAGCCCCTTTCCGATTGTTTGGGGCATCTGGAAAAAGGCTTGTCCGGAGAAGAAAAGGTGAGCGCTACCATCAGTCCTGTGTCATGCCAACAGTAAAGCATCCTGACACCATTCATGTGTGGGGTTGCTTCTCATACAAGGGAGTGGGCTCACTCACAATTCTGCCCAAAAACACAGCCATGAATAAAGAATGGTACCAAAACACCCTCCAACAGCAACTTCTTCCAACAACCCAACAACAGTTTGGTGAAGAACAATGCATTTTCTAGCACGATGGAGCACCGTGCCATAAGGCAAAAGTGATAACTAAGTGGCTCGGGGACCAGAATGTTGAAATTTTGGGTCCATGGCCTGGAAACTCCCCAGATCTTAATCCCATTGAGAACTTGTGGTCAATCCTCAAGAGGCGGGTGGACAAACAAAAACCCACTAATTCTGACAAACTCCAAGAAGTTATTATGAAAGAATGGGTTGCTATCAGTCAGGATTTGGCCCAGAAGTTGATTGAGAGCATGCCCAGTCGAACTGCAGAGGTCCTGAAAAAGAAGTGCCAACACTGCAAATACTGACTCTTTGCATAAATGTCATGTAATTGTCAATAAAAGCCTTTGAAACGTATGAAGTGCTTGTAATTATATTTCAGTACATCACAGAAACAACTGAAAACAAAGATCTAAAAGCAGTTTAGCAGCAAACTTTTTGAAAACGAATATTTATGTAATTCTCAAAACTTTTGGCCATGACTGTAGTACAGCAATAGTTTGAGCAAACAGTTAGTCCTGTTAAACATTTAAAAGAAAATCACCCTAAAGCTGACAGTGACGATCATGGACAATCAAAATCAGTTGATATACAGCAGGAAATATCTGTAGTGCTGCTTGAACTCCATGTTCTTCCTGATTTAACGTGATACAGAATTTGCCACTGATCTGTGTTATATTTATCCCTTCAGGACAGGTCAAAGACAAAACACACTCCAGAAGAGGAAGTTTTTCCAACCTGGATGAAAACATGTGACTTAAAAAAAAACAACAGAGAAACAAAACTCCATCAAAACTGATTGATGATGCATGCTTTACTTCAGTAAATATTCATAATTTAATATTAAGGTAATGCTCTGCAACATGTCAACAGAAAAATAAATGAAACAGTTCACTGTGCAAGTCCAATAACTGATGTCCTTATACTCTCAATCATAATAATAATAATAATAATAATAATAATAATAATAATAATAATAATAACAACAACACTGGGCCGAATATATCTGCTGTAAGACGACAAGAAATATGAACAGTGTCAAGCTCATTTAAGTCAATATAGTTGTAATAAACATGGTTTATATAAGCGAGTGAAGTGAAGTAAAGTGTGGCCAAGTATGGTGACACATACTCGGAATTTGTGCTCTGCATTTAACCCATCCAAGTGCAGTGGGCAGATTTATTGCTTGCTCAAGGGTCTCACCTCAGTCATGGTATAGAGCGCTGGTTATTTGACAATTCCTGCCGGACCTGAGACTCAAACCCACAACCTTCGGGTTACAAGTCTGACTCTCTAACCATTAGGCCATGACTTGCATCCTTTTTTTAAACACAACACTACTAGACACGGTTTTAAGCAATATCTGACAAGTTACTCTTCAAATGTGTCAGCTTTTATTGCATAAAAACTATTGAAGGAGGTGAATCATAATTGTACTGTCTCCATTACTGCTGTTATGCTCAGGCAAACAAGTAAAGTTATCAAACAGAGAGCATAATCTATTACAAACACCCCCATATGCATTAATATAGAATGTAGCATTGTGCTTTTTGAGTACAAACAATACAGTTATCATCTGACATTTGAAAGGAATGTAATAGGTACCATATTTCTGTTGTTAGTCATTTTTGGTGTGTAATATTTTTATTTTGATCTTTTGTATACCAGTATTCTCACCTTATGTGAAAAAAAAAAAAAAACATAGTGGGATCATCATTATATAACATAATGCACAGACAGGTTAAAGACTGTAAACACAAGGGGGACATCTGGTGGGTGTTATCTATAGATATGACATGTATAATGTGATTCTATACTAAAACAAAAGATCACTTGAAACCTGCAATAACATGTCCAGGGCATATTTCAGGTCATAAATCACAAGAAAACAATAAGAAAGTAAGAAAGTATACTTTGCTTAAAGTAAAGTAAAGCCTAATTCATACTCTTAGCAGTCTTAGCATTACATCACTTTCTCACCTATGGATGCTCTGCAGTGAATGGGTGCCGTCAGAATGAGAGTTCAAACTGCTGATAAAAAAAAAAAAATTCACAATAATCCACAAGTAATCCACATGACTCCAGTCCATCAATTAACATCCGGTGGAGTAAAAAGCTGTGTGTCTGAAAGAAACAAATACGTCAAGACATTTTTTTTTACTTAAAACTATTGCTTCCGGGTAAAATATGAGTCCTGTATCCATAATATTGCTTTCTCCAGGGTAACCCATTCACTGCAGAGGATCCATTGGTGAGCAAGTGATGTAATGCTAAATTTCTCCAAATGTGCTGTGATAGACAAACTTACACATCTACATCTTGGATGGCCTAAGGGTGAATACATTTTTAGCAAACATTCATAGTTTGGATGAACTATTCCTTTAAAGTCAGTGCGAGACACTGTTCACAAACGCATTTTAATTACATAATCTGATGTATTCCAGCATAAAGCAGCATACAGCATTCATATGGCACAAGAACATTGTAATCATCCAGAACCATATCAAAACATCATATTATTACTATATGATAACCATTGCTGAACCATGGTAGCACCACAGCACTTTTGCAAAAAAACTATGTTAATAGTTTATGGTAATCAGTTTTGTCCCTTTATTCCCCATGAGCAATGATTTCAACGCAAACACGCACACACACACAAAAGCACAAACAAACACCACACAAAGAACCACTAGATTTTATATTGACTAATAGAGCAGTAGGGGGCGCTGTGGACTCACTGTATGAGTCTCAAGAACAATGACTGTGAAGGCAGAAACAAAAGCACTAGGAGATTAAATTGATAGAAAAAATGGTTGTCTCTGCTTTACTGTAACAGGACAGAGGAGAAAGCGAGAGAATGAGAGACAGAAAGACAGATCCCCTAAGAGTGAAGCTGTATTTGTATGTTATCTACTTTTAACAGTCAATTACATTTTCACAGACACCACACACAATTTTCACATAAAAAAAAAAAGAAACAGAATACCAAGAATCAAATCGGCACAAAAAGAGACAAGAAAAGCTTTTGGGGATGACTCTTATGCTCTGTATTTTACACACATTTTAAAGCGGACATCGTATACGGTCTCAGACAGCCCATAATAAATAATAATAATAAAAAAATAACAATAGGCAATTTGATTCAACAACAGTCAGATGAAAGATAGATAGATAGATAGATAGATAGATAGATAGATAGATAGATAGATAGATAGATAGATAGATAGATAGATAGATAGATAGATAGATAGATAGATGAAAAATGAAATACAACAGCACAAAGCACTTCTATCCAATCTTTTTTTTCTGTCATGTGTTTCCATCTCTCTCGCATACACAATTCATGGTATCATAAGAGAAGTCCTCTCATACAGCTCCCTAGTTTTCCCTTCTTGTTCGCAGGGATTCTCTCTCTCTCTCTCTCTCTCTCTCTCTCTCTCTCTCTCTCCTCCCTGATAAATCTTGCTGCTGTACGGCTGTCGGGTACAGAGCATAGGGCTCTACGGTGGGATTCACTGTTCGCTTGCATATCAGAGTCTGACACACATGTTCTGCTATTAGCGGCTATCTGCGTCCTGCTGCTGCGGTTTTCCACTGGCTGTCGGGTATTACCACACACAGTGGGAGAATCACTGGGTGTAATCAATCAACCAGACCTGTTTACACCCTTGCATGTCGGTTCACAGGAACAAATACAGGGATCACAAAGATGGGTTTTTTAGAACTATTTTAACTTGAAACATCTTAGTCAACCCTTCAAAAGATGTTCAAAAGAGCATAAGAGACAGCACAAGACACAGCGATACAGTACTATATAAATAATGAAATCCATAAATGTTTAACCATTTAAAAATGTATTACAATTTTACATTAATAGTGCTCTATAAAATGTTTTACTTTTTTTCAGAAATTCTGTGTTGTGTTAATTTTGTTTTGTTTGTTTTAAAAAAAAAATCTAGATTCCGGATTTTATGATTTAAAGGTGACATATCATGAAAAAATCTGACTTTTTCCGGTTTTAAATGCTATAATCGGGTCCCCGTTGCATCTACCAACCCAGGAAATGTGTGAAAAAAGATTAACCCCAGTAACATTGTTTTGGTAAGCCTTTTTCTGCAAGCATCTGAAAAACGAGCATGTCAGATTTCACTCCGTGTGATGTGGCAAAGGGATCTTATTATAATATCACCGCCCCTTATCTGCTATTTCCACTCACGGTGCCACCAATAAGACATGAAGAGAACTTAGTTTAGTACTCACATGCTGTGTGACGGCTGCTTTCTGTTCGTGTGCTTCGGATGTGTGCGCTCAGAAAACACTTTATAAGAAGTTTAAAATAATGTGGCTTTAAAAGGCCTAATTTCAGAGTGACATACATGATAATCAAAAACAAACAGATGGTTTTTTTTTTTTTTATCAGAGTATCATGTGACATATGAGCTGTAAAGGAACAGCCCTATTCTGGAAAAGGGGGTGGGGAGCAGTAGCTCATTTGCAGTTAAAGATACATGCAAGAAAACAGCGTGTTTCTGCTTATACTCAAAATAGGCATTTTCAAAATGATATAATAAATGATCCGTGGGGTATTTTGAGCTGAAACCTCACAGACACATTCTGGGGACCCCTGAGACTTATATTACATATTGTAGAAAGGGGCATAATAGGTCACCTTTAATACAGTTTTATTATCAAAACTTTGATAAACAAATGAATGCATAAAACTTCAACTTAATTTTAATAAGCTTTTAAAAAGTAATCAAATGAAAAGTGAACAATTCCTCTCCTTTTCTTTCTCTTCCCCTTCCTTCTTTCTCTTTCTTTTTCTTTTTTGTTCCATATAAATTGCTGCATAAATGAAAATGAAAACACTGATGAAAAATTGTGATATTCCTTGAAAAATAATCTTTAATAACTTTGTTTTTACTTTAAGAAGTACACTCTACTATAGTAATAAATATGTTAAAATTAAAGCAAACTTTTATTTTGGTGGTCTGTGTGTTTGTGGTTTGTGTGTGTATATGACAGTATATGATGTTTTTATCAAATGGTGAAATGACTGGCAGTCATGCATAATGCGTTACGTGTGCTTGAATATGCGCCACTCATTCGCACAGACCCACACAGAACAAGAAATTGCCTTTTGTACATAATATTCACAAAAAACACTAGTCCATAGTTATTATTTTATTTGATTAAGTGTACAGTCGTGCTTTAATTTATTCATTCCGTGGGGCCTAGCTACATTCTCTGGCAAAGTTATATTTGGTTGTTCCTCAACCGTGACCCAAACCCACAAAACGGACTGGCATTAGACAGAGGACAGTTTTCTGGGCCAGTGCTGATGTGTGTAATCTGCTCTTGGCAGTTTTAGACCCCATCCATAAACGTAAGATGAAATCAGAACTAAAATGGTCTAAAATGGTAACAATGGTGTTACCAAAAGTCCTGATCTAAAATTCCATTTCCTTTCCTTTGAGTCATTCTAATTCTTTAATGGCATTCTGTCACAAAGGAAAATAAAATTTAGTTTTCCTGTCATGGCTGCATTACCAGAAGGCATTGAGGAAACTCAGGAAAAGGAAATGAGGAAATTAATGCAATGATGCAGACACATCAGATAAAGTGAGAAAATAAATAATATAACAAGGCACGGAAGGCCTCAGAATTCAATTTGACAGAGCTGGAGTGATGCAAAGCAGGGTTTGCATTTAAACTGAGGTTGGTTAAGTCCAACAGAACAGATACAGAACTTGTTCCATTTAGCACGGTTAAAAATTAAAGCAAGGAATAAACTTGAGTCTAGTGAAGCCTGCTTATGTAACTCCAGTAAATAACTATTTTTTTTGGGTGAACTATTCCTTTAAGAGATAATGAATCTTAATTATTATATTATTATAAGGGAATATGTAATCATCTCCAGCACTTAGATCAGCATCGTTCTGGTGCATTCTACTGATGTTTTAAAAGTTTATGGCTCATCAGCATTACAAATATTAGCTGGGGAGAGAAGTTTATATTTTTCTTCTTACCTAGAGCTTTATACATTAGTCCCTTTGCTCTTTGATCTCCATCTGTGCTCTGATTGTTTGTTTTTTTTTTGTCGTTCAGGATGAGCTCTTTCAACAGTGATCAAGCAGGGTTCTAATCATGCGTCTAAGGTTGTGTATTCTCCAATGCTGCAGCATGGTGCTTTAGGCCTGCTTTCAAAAGAACCAGAGTAGTAGGTATGCCCATACTCTAACTTGGAAAGCTGAAGAGGAGAAAATCAGAAAGATGCTACAATCCATCATATTGTTCTGAATAACAAGTTATAATGTCAAGATCAATATGACTCTGAGACAAAAATTTCGCTTCAGTACCCAGATTTTACATTGAACATCAATAGCAACCAAACACAGCACTAGACATGCTTGCTGTACAAAAGTAAACAAATTGCCTTTAAAATACATTACAATTTATTAATATTGCCATGAATGGGACAAAAGGCAATTCTGTAAATGCACAAACAGCAGCACAACATTAAATCAGCCTAACACATGAAACAAACTCTATAGGCCAAATATTGTATTAGTATTTGCTATGAATATGCACATGAAGAAATAACCAATGCTATCTCATGACCAATACGTACGTATTTTACGAGGTGGCTAATTCGTACGAATTTGTACGACCTCACTCGTTCGATTTCATACGATTTGTCTAGACCCCAGTGGCGGGTAGGTTTAGGGGCGGGGTTAGGTGTAGGTCATTCATACAAATTCATACGAATGTGCAACTCGTAAAATATGTACGATTTGGCAAAAATCGTATGAATTTGTACGAGTGTGGTCGTACGAATTTGTACGAATTAGCCACCTCATAAAATATGTACGAATTGCCGTGAGATCGGGCTGGAATAACCTATAATCTGTTTTTCTAACTATGCACAACTTTCCCTTGCTGTCTGCAATCCTATCAGACCTGGAACCTATGTTTGGGTTGCAACCCACCACTTGAGAACTACAGACTAGATTGAGTATCTATTATGCAGGACATGGAGGGAAAATAGTCAGTTTGTTTTATTTAAGTTGCATAGATCAATTGAGTAGACATGGTACTGTACAGTAAATGAGCAATGATGAGAAATTATGTATTCTGGGAATCATCACCTAAAGTCTTGTCTATTCTTATGAGAATTAATTATACCTGAGAATATTTCACTGAGAATTGAATGTATTTTTATAAAGGTGTTCCAACAGAACTTCTTTTTGTTTTTGTTTGTTTTTCATTTTTGTTGAACTAAGAGTCTCTAGGGTTCGAGGGGAAGAGACATGAGGTGACAACATCTTTAGTCTGTTCAAGTAATACTTTCACTTATGCAAAAAGTTCAGAACAGGTTCGCTTAAATACTTAATGATGATTATGTCAAAGATAAGCACCATTTTTGAGAAGTTCAAATCATGTTCAGTGTTTTTCCCTTACAAGAAACTCATAAATTATTCATTGTACATTCAAAATGACTGAAAATTTATGAATAGTGAAGCTTTAAAAGAAGATCTAAATCTTTTCGGCACTGTTGTTTAAGCCTTCTCCACTAAATTGGTCTTGAACTCCATTGCTTCGGCATTCATATTTCAGCAGCATTCATATTCTGTGCTTAATAAAGCTGAAATGTGTCATTTCTGTGTTACTAGTGTCAGTAAAGTGTCTCTAGTGTCTGCAAATCAATGCCAATGAATACCCCATATAATGATTTTCAAAGAAAACAAATCTATAAATGGCTCCCTTTCGAATTAATCTATACACTGGACTTGCATATAGGAAAAGTATTTTGAAAGTTTTTTTTGTTGTTGTTGTTTTTCACACCTTGCCTTCAAGTTCAGTTCTCAGTTTTCTGAGTTGTGGCGAATCTGTGCGTCATGATTCTGGTACCTGCCAGCCTGACCATAAAGTAAACGCATGACCTTTCCAATGCTGAAGATAAAAAAATGTGCTTTTCAATTTTTTTCAAAATGCCATTGAAAATATGCTGTTCAAATCTGCACTGACATATACAGTCAGTCTTAGAAACGTGATTCATTCCTAGTTGATGATAATGATGATGAAAAAGATGATGGAGAGTCATGGTACTAATGCAGAATGAGACTGGGTGAGCAGGGGCAGGCCTTCCTGAGGGGGGCTGTGGAGGGGGCGGGGGTATTTTATTTCTGTCTCTTCTTTCTCCCTTCCCCCATTGGCTGTCGTGTTGGATATGTCACCAGCACTGCTCTAATTGCCTGTGTGCATTGGAGCCGGGCTGTGGTGTGTATTACACGCGCTGGGACCGCACTGACTTTACACACACTGGCATGCTGGTCAGAGCACGCTGACATGTCCTGGCAGGCTAGTGTCTGATTTGTGTTTTAAAGTGCTTCTAATTTTTCATGCTAATCAGTGATCAGTTTGGCCCAAGCATCTGCCCATGTGCCTGGTGGTGACAGAAATAGAAATGCTACAATTCAAGATAAGAGTATACAGAATCAGTTGCGTTATTCTCCCAGTTCTCAATGTTATTCTCCCAGTTCTCAATCCCCTAAGAGGACATAAATAAGGTAGAAAGATGTTTTTTGTGAGAACATGTGTTTTGTGTGAGAATGTGTTTTCCTATATAGTGTACACTCATATAGTGATTGTTAAATTTTTTATTGAGAGTTTGTCCTAAAAACAGCAAATTATGATGATATTCCCCCCCCAACCTGAAATTATTGAATTTGAATTAAATTTGAAACAGGTTTAAAGACGATGCAAAAAAAGAAATTCAGATAACTAATTTTAAATAGAAAAGCAAAGTTTTTCTATACTTGGCTTTATATGTTTTAGAAAAGTGTAAAAAGTCTACAATTTAATTTCTAATATTTATAGGCCTTATGCACAGAGTACTATAGAATGACAGAACAATAGATTGATAGAAAGAATGCTAGAACGATAGACACAGCGATGCGTAGATAGATATTTTGTTTTTGTAAGCATCACTAAATCCACTAGTCTATTGCAAATTACACATCCTTTCAACAAAACCTCCTTGAATACTCTGAAATAGCTAAGTTGCACTTTGCAGCAGCATTTGAGCTGTAATAAGGTAATCAAGTAGTAATCACCCATCATTGTCCCATGAGATTGCAAAGAAATAGATGGAAAGAGATAAGACAGACAGAAAGCAAATACAAAAAGATGCTGAAAGTAAAGCATGTTTTTATTTAAAGTCCATCCAGAACTTCTCTGTTATTTTTTAATCATAGAGAAGAGGTATGTACTGTAATTAGAGACCAAAGCATTCATTTCTAATTCTCTCTGAAGTGATTTCATTTTCAGGCAAAATTATTGCTCATTTCCCCACACTACCCCCCCTCCCTCTCACAGTAGTTTCAAGGAAAAGGTTTTACTATTCTGTGTTTCTAAATGCAAGCAGCAGTAATGTTTGTGCTTTTCACTTTAGTGAATATAATTTTTCTTGTACCTGAGCATAAAGAATTTTGATATCTATAGAATCAACTAGTTCCCTTTCAGTCGGTTCACTCTTGACGCCCACGTCGGTGACCGACGAAAAATGGGATATCGCTTCGATAGACCAATCTACATTTGAGTGTAAACTAAAACGAGCCAATGCACATTGGCATTCAATTATTGCATCCAGCTGCCGCTGACACAGCGTATGAGTATAAAAAGGCAGCAGGTGCATGCATACCAGGTTTTCGCTTCGGAGCCGAGTATGTTAGTATCGTTCTGCTCAACTGTGTTCTGCTGTGAACTACGAGTTCAGCACGCTCTCGGAAGCTTTGTGTGTTGGCGAGAACGGTGCTCAGCGGCGGTGGTCGTTCCAGCGTCGAGTGGATTGCACACTTCAGGCTGCACTACCCCCTGTCGGTGTTGCAAGCGGCCAATTCCCCTGTGTGCTCCTCAGCACTAAAAGAGCATTTCCTAAAGAGCAAATTTCTCTAAAAGAGCTTCATGGGTGCGTCTTTGTAAAGACGACGGATCGTCCTTATAAGGATGTGGGCTAGGCGACCCCTAACATGTTTTCTGGGGTTCTATAGCCTTCGTGTAGAGCCGGTATCCTCCTGTGTTCTCACCTCAAACGGGTAGTGGCACTGAGAGGCCCCGGAAAGTGTCGGCTTGCTAAAACTGCTCCAGAGTGTCCGTACTGTAGACCCTGTTGAGATCCTCCATCACCCTAGGCAGCTGAACGCGGCGGCCCACACAGGGCACTGGAAGGGGCAAGCACCCATGGCGCTTGGTAGGGATCCCGTTTTCATCGGTCACCGACATGGCATCGAGAGTGACTGACTTGAAAGGGAAACGTCTCGGTTACGTATGGTAACCCGCGTTCCCTGAAGGAGGGAACGGAGACGCCACGTCCTGTCGCCATGCGTGCTGTAACCACACCGCTGAGACCGCCGGGTCTCCGGCTCGGTCCTCAGCGAAAACCTGGTATGCATTGCATGCTGCCTTATTATACTCACGCTGTGATCAGCACGGTCAGCTGGATGCAATAATTGTATGCCAATGTGCATTGGCTCGTTTAGTTTACACTCGAAGTAGGTCTATTGAAGCGATATCCCATTTTCGTCGGTTACCGACGTGGCGTCTCCGTTCCCCTCCTTCTGTGCATTGGCTCGTTTAGTTTAAACTGAGACGTTACTAAGGCTGGGAATCTGCACTGATTTTTATTATTATTTGAATTTCTGATTCAGTTGAATACAGATTCCTTCATATATTAATAGATATAAAGAATATTTCAATGCATAACATGCTTTAAGACTAAAAACCCTCCAAATTTACTTCAGTGTTTGACTTTAAAGAGGGCACATTCACTTAGAGCTTGAATAGCGATAAAAAGTGTATTGTTTGTCCAGTTTGTGTATGGTGTAATACAAATCAATGTTTTGCACAAACATTTCCATGCATATACTGAAAGAAAGCAGACCTTTTAAAATTAGTTGTTGAAAGTTGAATTATGAACATTGCAGTTATTTGGAAAATCTACTAGTCTTTTTTCGACTGACATGGTATTTTTCATAATACCATAATGGTTATTTATCTTTTGAAAGCACATTCATTTGTTCATGAGGCCTTTTATTGTTATTCTGAAAAGAGCAAGTGATTAATATCTTTCTTTTCACAAGCAGGCAGTTGTATCTCGCAACCATAGCTTTAAAGTGAGTAATTTTGAGCCTTGAGGAAGAGTCGGGTCATTTTAATTCAATGCAACTACAAGCTTTTGATCAATGACAACCAAACACAGTGTCATTTCTGAATATAAAAGAGCGAGAGAGAACCACGAGGTATAAGGTGTTCTCTCTGTCACTCCAGGCTGTGAAGGGAACATCAAGTGTCTGTGCACTTGGGAGGAGAGATCTCACTGGGACAGAAAGAGCAACTCTTTCTCCTCCTCTCTTTAAAAATCTCCCACCGCTTTATCCTGAATTTACTTCCATGGGTTTGGGTTTTCTTGCACCTAGCTGACCTTTCTGAGATGACTGTCATTCTTTCCTGGTAACTATCAAACAGACAGCCCAGCAGGAGAGTTTAACCACCCACATAGTGTGTGAGAGTGTTTTTAGGTTAGGTTATAAATCAAAAAGACACAGAGAGCCAATGTTAGCAACAGTTTTCAACACAAACTGATTGTGTTCACATCTATCTATCTATCTATCTATCTATCTATCTATCTACCTTCCTGTCTGTCTGTCTGTCTGTCTGTCTATCTATCTATCTATCTATCTATCTATCTATCTATCTATCTATCTATCTATCTATCTATCTATCTATCTATCTATCTATGTATGTATGTATCTGTCTGTCTGTCTGTCTGTCTGTCTGTCTGTCTGTCTAGATATCTAGCTATCTATCTATCTATCTATCTAATCTATCTGTCTGTCTATCTATCTATATATCTATCTGGCTATCTATCTATCTATCTTCTGTCTGCTGATCATATCTTTCTTTCTTTCGTATTTCTTTTTTTTTCTGCAAAAAAAAAACCTTGGTTCATAGTAAAATATAAATCATTTGGCAAATGAAACTAAGTAACAATACGAATTTTACAATCCACACCAAATTCACAATTTACTTTACAAAACAGGCAAAGATTCATTACAGCAAATGCTTTTAAACTGACAATCAGAATCAGAATCAGAATGATCTTTATTGCCAGGTATGAATTCACACATACGAGGAATTGTTTTTGTGACAGAAGCTCCGCAGTGCAACAGAATGACAGCGACAGAACAAAAAACATAATAAAGATAAAAAATACAAAAATACAAATAAGTAGGTAGAAATGACAATATACAAATTGACAATTATTATCAAGTGTTCATTAAATGGATTGCCTGAGGGAAGAAACTGTTCCTGTGTCTGGTCGTTCTGGTGCTCAGTGCTCTGTAGCGTCGACCAGATAGCATCAGTTCAAAGAGGAAGTGTGCTGGATGTGAAGGGTCCAGAGTGATTTTGCCAGCCTTTTTGCTCACTCTGGATAAGTACAGTTCTTGATAGAAGGGGGGGTAGGTACCGATGATTCTCTCAGCAGTCCGGACTACCCTCTGTAGTCTTCTGAGGTCAGATTTAAAAGCTGAGCTGAACCAGACAGTTACTGAAGTGCAGAGGATGGGATTCAATGATGGTGGAGTAGTAAACTGTTTTCAAGCAGTTCTTGTGGTAGGTTGAAATTTCCTCAGCTGGCGAAGGAAGTACAACCTCTGCGGGCCTTTTTCACAATGGAGTCAATGTGAATGTCCCACTTCAGGTCCTGAGAGATGGTGGTTCCCAGGAACCTGAATGACTCCACTGCAGTCACAGTGCTGTTCATGATGGGTAGTGGGGGGAGAGCAGGGGGGGTTTCCTCCTGAAGTCCACGATCATCTCTACTGTTTTGAGCGTGTTAAGCTCCAGGGTTGTTGAGAGTGCACCATACAGCCAGCTCTTTAAACCTCCGTCTGTTAGCAGACTCGTCACCTTCCTGAATGAGGCTGATGATTGTGGTGTCGTCTGCAAACTTCATGGGAGCTTGACAGAGGGGTCCTTAGACAGTGCAATCATTAGTGGTACCGGGAGAAGAGCAGTGGGGAGAGAACGCAGCCCTGGGGAGCTCCGGTGCTGATTGTACGTGTGCTGGATGTGTATTTTCCCAGCCTCACTAGCTCTGCCTGTCTGTCAGGAAGCTGTTGATCCACTGGAGACGGGAGGTGGGCACGGAGAGCTGAGTTAGTTTGGGCAGGAGGAGGTTTGGGATGATCGTGTTAAAGGCCGAGCTGAAGTCCACAAACAGATCCTCACATAAGTCCCTGGTCTGTCTAGGTGTTGCAGAACATAATGCAGTCCAAGGTTTACTGCATCATCCACGGACCTGTTTGCTCAGTAAGCAAACTGCAGGGGGTCCAGTAAGGGTCCAGTGATGTCCTTCAGGTAAGCCAGAACCAGTTTTGCAAATGACTTTCATGACGACAGACGTTAGAGCCACAGGTCTGTAGTCATTAAGTCTGTTATCTTGTGTTTCCCTTTGGAACGGGGATGAGGGTGGAGCGTTTTGTAAGGGCAGGAAGGCACTTCATACACAACTTCGCTATAGTGTATCGTTTGTTGAATATCTGTGCAATGATGGGGCCAATTGTGGTCAGCATCGACAGAGTTCTCCAAACATGCTGGGCTGTAACCCAACCATCCTGGCCTGTGCTTTTCTTCTTTGTTCGTTTCTTCCTGACAGACCTTGCGACACATCGTTTACCCACTAATTTGAAGTGCAGGAGGTGGTAGAGCGGGGGGACTGCAGGGAGATAGAATAAAATTTTCGAGTGAGTCTAACGCAGCGGCAAACAGATAGAAATAAAATTTCCTGAGGCTAACGAGCGCAGGCCCAGCTCCTTTCCCCGTTTGTGCTTTTTGAAGCGTTTTGATCATCGCGCGCTGCTCCCACCGACCAACTCAAGTGAATCAAGTGTTAAAGATTTTTATGAGAGACAATCACTGAGGGATTGGGGTTCAAACCCACACCGCTGGATGACTGTGACCAATTATATGATCCAAAGCCTCATGTGGGAGCAAGATTCATATGTGCATATGCATAACCACATTTCCCAGTGCACACAAAGCTCCCTAGAAAACGATGAGAAGAAGTAAACAACGGGGTTTTTTCCAAACACTTTCTGGATCTTTATCAGCTCTTGTTTGTTTTTTATGTTTTTGTTTTCTCCGACACAAGCACTCTGCATAACATGAATCTTGTTTGATGCACACCAAACATTTTGCATTGTCACACAGTGGACCAGCAAGGAATATACTAAAAACTTTCCTTCCTTTTTAACAACACGTACTGCTTAGATAGATAAACTTGAGCCCCTGTTCACAACTGCACGTTGGACCTTGAAAAATTGCAGGAACATTGCTGGGTCCCCTTTCTGTGTGAAAGCAAACACGTCCCGGGAGTTGATTCCGGGATTGGTCCCGGGTCGGGGACCTAGTAACATTGCCGGGTTGAGGTCCTGGAATGAGCGCTGTGTAAACAAGAGCCAGAACTAATGCTGTAAAGGGTGTGTCGTAGTTTGATGATGCATGTATATCACGCGCGACTCTTTTTACCAGGTGTGGTTTGAAGGCAGATCAACGTTTGTGACGAAACAAATATGTGGCAAACTGTAACGAAGCGGATGATCTAGTTAGTTCCTCACTTTCTGCACTGAAGCTGAGATCGTTCACACAGCTTAAGTGAAAGTTAACGTGCCTAGCGTTTTTTTCGACTCGTACATTACATACATGTCACATTCTGATGTACCAACGTGTCTTTACGGGGACCTTTATGGGTTGTGTGTGTGAATGCGACGCACATATTCCGGTTAATCACTGGCAGTGTGAAAGGGGCAAAATCTAGCGACCCGGGGAACAATTGCCGGGGGCACCATTACCTGTGTATTTTCCGGAATGGCAGTGTGAAAGGGGCTAAAGTCACTGATAGGGCAGTGTGTGAAAAAGGCAAAGGGAGGAGTGTATGTGTGATTGTGTGAGAGAGACTGAGGGCTGTTCATTGGGGGATCAGTCTGACCTTGTTTAGAACAGAGCTGGACCTTTTGGACGGGGCCAATCAATGGACAACAACACTCCATACAAGCATGATGGGCACGAGTCCAATGAGCAAGAGAGAGAGACACTGTAAGTCTGACCAAATCAAATCCCTGCAACACATCAAGAGATATAATCACCAACAGCACAAAAAACCCAAGTTGTTGTTAAAAATTGAGTACTTTTTTAAAAGTCTACATGAAATTAAAATTCATATAATGCACAACAAACTGTTTGTGCACAATTTCATAGTGCACTTTATATATATTGCAGCAGATCATGCCCCAAGATGCTGACAGACATGAAGTCATGCGATAATCTTTTTCCCCAGTCTATCCCTCCACCTCACTACATAATTCATGATGGTACAAGTTTAATCTTATCTGAGGCAATTTTCTGCTGTTTCATTTGTTAGCCATGAACCATTTTACATCATATGAGGGCCGAGAGATATAAGCCAGTCCTATAATGAGCACAACATGGGATGTGCTGAAATAAAGGTGGTTTATAATTGATCATTCAGGTCGACTGCAAACCAATACAGAAAGTTGATAATAATTTCAAACACACACAGAATTTCAGAAAGGAAACAGCATTAGTATCATACTTCAGAATGATTCATGTTATTAGTCATACATTGCTCAGGTGGTCCTCCTACACAAATACTGATTTTAGGTTATGTAAAACTCATATTGTGAATTGGATGCATGCAAAAAAAAAACCTTACAGTCTCTCTTTCAGTCATACTGGGGACAAAAGCACTAAATTGTCAAATTGTAAACCTTCTGTTAGTTATTACTGCTGAGTGAATGGGATTTTTAGCTAAAGTGACACTATTGCAAGGGACGGTTCCCCTGGCGTAGTCTGGAGTGACGATGCTGAGCTCAAGTGCATCACAGCAACAGAGTAAGACTGTGATGTTACGGTACCATTTAGAACTCCAATTCACCTACAGGCTAATGCCACCACCTCCATCAAATCATAGAACTCGATGACAGTAATCAAAAACAGTGATTTATTTGACGGGCACAATAACTGGATTCAGTTGCAGAGAAAATAAATGGTCTGGTTAAAAAGGGTGGAAAGAGTGCAAAAGGGCTGAGTGGGCTTCTGTTGCGGGTTGTCACTGAAGAGAATCTATCAGAAACGGAATACCGGTCTAAACACATGGAATATATAATAGGGGATAGTTTCACCTAAAAATGAAAATTCTGGGATAATTTACTCACTGATTTTGTTCCAAAACCTGTATGATTTCTTCTGCTGAACACAATAGGAGATATTTTGAAAAATGTCTCAGTGTTTTTTGTCTATACAATGGAAGTTCAATGGACAAAAACAGTTTGAGACATTATACTAAATATCTTTTAGTGAAAAATTAATTAATTTTGGGGTTTAATTTTCCCATTACGATGTTAGTTTTGAACTCCATTATGTGATCTATGACAATATTTCTATAATGTGTGTCATATGTGGAACAATAAGACTAATTTTCTACATTTTCTGAATAAAACTAAATGAAAATAATTTACATTTGAACTGCATTAGTTTAATAAAATTCAAAGAGAACAAAGCATTCAGTATATCATGTATAATCTCTCCTAAAGTAAAGAGAGTTTCGTCAGACAGCAGTTGGTAGATTTTCAAAAAAATGTTCAAAGGCTCCTGTATGCAGCATAGGTGAGCGTGATTTTCACCAAGTACAACATGCTCCTGGGATCAATATCCTTGTTGATCCGGGAACACCATTCCAATCAACCAATCAGAATTGAGATATTACTTTTCGGGAAATATCTGTTTTAGGCTTACAATCAGGGTTAGATGCTTCTACACCCTTGTTAAATCAGCTATCATTTCCCACTGATTTTATGGAATACATTATGGTTAGGGTTAGGTTTTAGGGGTAGGGATTGGGTTAAAATCTAATTTTGGACAATAATGTTTATCCAGGATCATCAAAAGATGTTGATCCAGGAACATGTCATTACTTGGCAAAATCACAGCGACTGTGCAGCATAGGATGAAGCAAAGTGGCAGATGCATGTCACAAATAATTCATTAAGCCCATCTTACATAACCCACATTTACAGAGGTGGGTAGGACAAAGTATATAGCTCCTCTTCCTCTGCAACTCTGTTGAGGTTAATGAAAGTGTTCACCTCTTACCGACTTCTGACTGCACAAACACAGGTAGAAAAAATTGCTAAGAAATCACACAAAAAAATGTACATGTAATTTACAGGCTGGTGCAAGATAAGACTATTTACTTTCTGCTGGGCTTTCATGTAATTTGTTTATCAATCAAGACTGGAGCAGCACCTTCCTTGCACATTTATGCTCTTCCTATTTAGGAAGACGTCTCCTCTTTTTTTTTAAATGAATGTATTTATTTTTTGAATTTATACTGTGAATTCAATATGTGAGATGTCAATTTTTTCATGGACAGATACATTAAAAATAGCTCCCATTTAACCACTTTAGGAGTACTTACAGGCACAAATGTCATGTTTTTTTTTCTGAATATTATTATTAGATATTTTAGATGATATATATATATATATATGGCCTTATGATTAGAGTTTGAGGTCCTAACCCTAAGGTGGTGGGTTCGAGTCTCGGTTCTGCAATACAACGACTGAGTTGCCTTTGAACAAGGCACCGAACCCCTAACTGCTCCCGGGGTGCAGCAGCATAAATGGCTGCCCCCTACTCCAGGTGTGTGTTCACGGGGGGTGTGTGTTCACTGATGCTGCTGTGTGTGCACTTTGGATGGGTTTATATGGCAGAGCAACAAATTCTGAGTATGGGTCACCATACTTGGCCGTATGTCATATATATACAATAATTTTTTTTTATAAATATCTGTCACTTTACTGGCACTTTTGTTCGATTTAATACATCCTTGCTAAATAAAGTATTAATATTTCCTTTAAAAAAAAACAAACAAACACAAAAAAATCTTACTGACCCCAAACTTGTTTATCAATAATTGCAAAACCAATATTCAGTACCAAACTTTTTTTTTTTTTACTTTTTATTTTATGAGTAATTACATTAAGCTATTTTTTCTACGTTTCTCATTAGAAATGAGTTTAAAATACATAAATTTTAATGAGTGTGGACAGAATTTGCTAACCTTATTAAAAAAAGGAACTTAAAAGAAAATGGCTTGTGATTACAAAGCATATTTAAAAAGTTAATCCACATCCTCAGTCGTTTGACTGTGAAAAAAGAAAACACACATTTATTTATTTATTTTTTTTGATCGTTTTCAAGCCCTAGTTTTGTACTCTCTTTGTGGGAAAAAGTGCTGGGAGCTTCTCATCAAGCCAAGCAGTTCTTCTTAGTGTGAACCCAAACCAATGGCTTTCTACAGTAACCAAGAGAATATGTACAGAGTAGCAGCAACTGACTGTGTTTGGAGTTAAACAAGCTTATCATTGTGAAGTAAAAAAAGTAATGATTCTCATGGGTTTCACTTGTCTCTGAACGCCGCTCAAAACAACACTGTATTTCTTTCTGTGAATATAATGCGTGGCGGTTCAGGCACGGCCCTGCTTAGCCTATTTGGACCTCTGTTAGCTGCATTGTGTTGACTTGAAAACTGATGAAAGTGCTATTTGTTAGGCCTCATTTTAGAGCTTATACAGATGTTAAAATAGTAATCCCATTCCAATTTACATAACTCACCTAACTGCGATTAGCTGCTTGATGTTTTCTTGGGGTGTTGTTACAGTTCACTAACCCACTGATAAGAGCTGAATTAAATAGGAGTTGAGAGTGTCCTGACTCTCATTCGACTTTGTATACGCTGTCAGATCGCTTTAGACTCTCAGATTATGTCCCTCTAGTCTACATAAAGACCACTTAAGGAGAAACAAATATATGTCTTTGCCTGCCTCCACGTGTGCTGTAAGCGCGTACGCGGCACAGTGGAGTGCTTTCTTCGTTCCTCCCCCCAAAGCCAAATTCTGGTGTCCAATTTTATTCTCAGTCCATGAAATCTGTTTGACTGAAGGGTGTATACGAATGACAAAACAAAAAACGGGGCGTGACAGATTGTTGGGTCCCTAGATATCACCTTACAACATACATCTGTAAACGATTACAGGTCATAGTTTCAAACAATTCTCCTCCTTATCCTAGTCCAATCTTAATGCCCAAATCACAACGTGCAACAGGGTGCATAAAATAAAATAACAAAAATTTCGGCTTAAGTAAGCCAAAACTCACAAAAGGTAGGAATAAACAAGATACAAAGGCTCACAATGTCTTGCCCTTCAAGCTTTGTAAGTATCTGCAATTCATGCCTAATGAGTGTTGAAAGGGAACGTCTAGGTTATTTTGGGTGGTTGCTAATGGTGCCGTTAGGTAGTGGTACGAAAGATCTATAGTTTTAGAAAGCAACCATTTTTATAACTATAATAAATTTTGAAGAAAAGCCCCATACCTTCCCCAATGTTAAGTTGTTATTAGCGTTGTTGCTATGTGGTTGTTAGGGTTCCAGTGCTAAAGGGGATAGTTCACCACAAAAATTAAAAACTCTGTCATCATTTACTCACCCTCAAGTTGTTCCAAAACTGAATTCATTTCTTTAAGCTGGTTCACACAAAAGATGATATTCTGAAGAATGTTGGTAACCAAACAGTTGCTGGTAGCCATTGACTTCCATAGTATGAAAAAAAAATACCATGGAAGTCAATGGCTACCGGCAGTTGGTTACCACAAATTCATCAAAATATTATCTTTTGTGTTCAGCAGAAGAAACATCAGATACAGGTTTGGAACAAGCTACAACTAAGTTTAATTAAATTTTAATAATTTAGGGGGTGAATTATCCCTTTAATGTTAGTCTTATGGGTTTATTCAAAGCCCCAACCCTAATATAACACAGTAGCAATAGTGATGTTTGCCTTAGTAAGCATCACTCAATATGTAAAAGCAATAACTAATAACACAAATCATTCATTTTAGTTCACTAAGAATGCATTAATTTCCAAAAGAGCGTCTGAAGTTAAATCCCTGCCATGTTAAAAAATATAGGAGTCCAACATAGTTCAATTCCTCAGTCCTAACAAAAAATAATTGCATTGCAATTAAATCAGCTCACACTGATGGGACCACACACACTATAACACATATTACAATAAACTTCAAACCCTGCAGTACACAAATAACAGTCACAGGGCAGAAAGTGTTTACAGAAGCTTGATTTAGGGCCGCAAGTCTAACTGTACAATGCTGAGAGAGAACAGACACAGTTTTTGGTCAGTAAATACACAACACAGGAAGCAAACTGAGGATCACACAAGAAAATGAGACCTTGAATTCTGCATCTAAATTTGTCATTCAGCAACAGCAGTATTACTCAGTACAAACTGATTATGCTTTATGCAATGTTATCCAAGTGACTTACAGTAAACTTACTTCAGAGAAAGTAGTAGAACAAACTAGGCTTCAATGTTTTGCTCAAGGGCACAAAAGTGACAATGAAACCACTCATACATCACTCTCTCTATATCCTGAAGACTCAAACCTGTAACCTTTGGGAACCCAACCAAAATTGTAACCACCTTTATCTGTAAGTATTATATGTACAGTGACCTCAAAAAGTATTAAAACTTAAAAATGTGAATTTAATGAATTTAGAGAAAATAATAATAACTAAAATAAAATAAACAATAAAACTAAAATTCAAAATGATGTGCAAAATGCAAGAAGAAAAACTGCAATATAAATGCAATGAACTATATAGCTATTGTTTAATCATTACATATATTATATATATATCTATATATATATTATATATATATATATATATATATATATATATATATATATATATATATCATATTAGGGCTGTCAAAATTAATGCATTAACACATTGCAAATACATTTTAACGGCACAAATTTTATTAATGCGTGATTAATGCTGCGCACATTTTCTGTTTCAGGGTTTCCGCGTGTCCTTAAAAAGTCTTGTAAGAGGACTTAAATTTAGTTGTATCATATTTAAGGCCATGAAAAGTCTTAAATGGTACAAGAAAGTCTTACTTATGATTTCAAGAGGTCTTAAATTTAGTTGTATCATATTTAAGGCCATAGAAAGTCTTATAAATTTAACTTCAAAAGGCGATGATTTCATTGAATAAATATGATTTTATGAAATATGAAATATGAGTGCTGCACGTTTCAAAGTCAGCTGCTGCATAGCTTTGTTCACAGTTGGAGAAGGAAACGGTATATTTCGGCCATTCTGACAGTGCTATCTGTTTGCAGAGAATGAATTAGCACTTTCAATAAGCCCGTCTGCTGTTTTTGTTCAGACCAATGCAAACATTCACCCATGTTTTTATGCAACTAACAAGCAGTAATAAATGTGTACTGGTAGATCGATAAGACGAGAATGCATTATAAAAATCTAAACAATTAAGTCAGTAAAACAGTTATAGGCTTATGTTATTTAATTAATATAATAATTAAGTGATAATGTTTGTTAAAATAAATATAATAATTTATACTTTTGACTTTTGATTCAGTTTCTTAAAAATGGTTTAAAAAACTTTGTTTTTGTGAAAACCTGTATCTGAATTCTTTATGCTCTGTGTTGAGTATGGTTTCACTAATATTAAACATACATTTGCATAAAGCATCCATATTTGTCCATGTCCATGTTGATTAGAGTATTAAAAAAATTGTTTTTTATTAATTTAAGGTTCATTTAGAACAGATAAAGTGATTAAGTTGCGATTAATCACGAGTTAACGCATGACAAATCATGCGATTAATCGTGATTAAATATTTTAATCCATTGACAGCCCCTTAATTAATATTATATATATATATATATATACACACACACACACACCACACACACACACACACACACACACACACACACACACACACACACAGTTGTGGTCAAATTTTTCCAAAGACTTTGGCAGCATCTGCACAAATGTTAATTCTTTTCAAAATAAGAGGGATCATACAAAATGCATGTTATTTTTTTATTTAGTACTGACCTGAATAAGATATTTCACATAAAAGATGTTTACATATAGTCCACAAGAGAAAATAATAGCTGAATTTATAAAAATGACCCTGTTCAAAAGTTTACACAAGCTTGAGTCTTTTGTGTTGTTACGTGGATGACCACAGCTGTTTTTAATATATTTTGCTATAAAAATACATTTTTAAGTGTGACTAAGAGTCCAAATACTTTTTGAGGCCACTGTGATGACAAATAATGAAAAGTTAAATACAGATTTTCAATGTATCATGTAACAAAAACATTTCTTGGTGTGTTCCCAATCAAAGAGTCAAGTGGTTGGTTTACTGTGCCTGTTTCTGAGCACACAGTGGGTCCTAAAACATGCAGACAGCTCCTTTATCTAGAGATAAGGGAACAGTCACATAAGGAGATAAACAGGATCGGGATGGGAAGCTCTTCTCTTTATATCAAATCTGTAAAGCAGAGAAACACCCACCTCACCTGTGCCAAGATAGTGTCTTTAAAAGTTTCGGTTATTTTTTAAAGGATTTAAGAATCATGTTTCAACACTCCACTCATTATTTGCAATAACTCACTCACTGCACCTCCAGCAGATCAGTCAATCAAAACACTCAGTCAATAATTAATTCTTATTAACCAAATTGTCAAAGTTACAAAATAAAAAAAAACACAGCCTAATTGCATTAAGTCTTCAGTTTTCTCAGAGGTTTCTCCTGACAATAAGAGACCCCAAAAATCTCACATGTGCCTACATGTGCATTTCAAGAGGTTGAGTCAAGGTCATCCTTGTTTATGTGGCACTTTATAAAATACACATTGTTTCAAGTAGCTTCCAAGTAATAAACAGGAAAATGACAGAAATAATGATGCAAACTTCTTCAGATATGAGACTGATTCAAAATTTTACTCTAAAGAACCTCTCTAAAAAAGAACAATAGTGTCATTATTCACCTCATGTCAGATTTGGTTCAATAGTTCATCAGTAATAAAACGAGTTTAATTCAGCTGTAAGCAGCTCTACAGAAGACAATAGTGTCATTGAGCTTGAGTCAGTTCAACGTTGTTTCAAATTCAGATCAAGTGTTGATGTCAATTATCAACAAATTAGGTTCAGCTATAAAGCAGCTCTAAAGAAGACAATAGTGCCATCATCAGTGCTGGGTAAATGACTCCAAAATAAGCAATTAATTACTAGCTACTAATTACATCTTCAACAGTTTAGTTAGATTACTGTACTAATTACTCCCTCTCAAAAGTTTTGTATCGCTTATAACTAATTATTTTTTATTTACTATCTCTTCTCAACCAGTTGAACAAAACAAGGATTGTATTTCTTTCAAGAAAATATTATAAAATTGCTTAATTATTACTGAACTAACTAAAGTATTTAAAGTGAGAAGGTGACATTAAAAACAAACATTCAGCATTAGATGTAAAAACTATTGTTTTACAGTATATAGAATTATTCTGTCTATACATTATTTAATGCAATTACATCACAAGTAATTATTATTAAATTACAAATTAAGAGTAATCCCTTACTTCAAGGGAAAAGTAATTAAATTACAGTAATAAAACCAACACTGGTCATCATCCAGCTCAATTCAGTTCAGCTTCTGTTTTGTGTCAGTGCTGGCAAATCAAAAATAATCCTGAATAGCAAATAGAAATACTCAATAATACTGAACTCAGATCCAAAAGTCTCAATATGAACTCAAACATTCTCAAATACTTCCAAGACCCAATGATCTGATCTCTGCTATTTGGGATTCATTTTGTAACATTATTCCTGCATCTCAACAATTGTCACATTTGTGTATAATTTTATTTCTTCAAACAAATGTTTAGATGAAACACTGGAGACAAAGTTTAAAACTCCATCTACTCTGCTCTGAAAGAAACCTCTAATGTTCTTTCCTGGACACTCTTAACACCTTGATGTTTTCACAGCTGTTCCAAACAATCAATTTAGGTAGTAAAAAATGAGTTGCTTACTCTTATAAATGGCATTCCATGGCTGGTAGCCATAATAGCCCGTGATTTCTCAAGATCCGCTCCTCGATGGACGCACTGCTGATGTCCTCAACTGATCGAGATGACTTCAGGTCCTCTTTAATCGATTCATCCAACACCAGGTACTTGAGCTGGCGGAGTTGTGGGCTGATGTCAGACAGCCTTCTGGGACTCACCTCGGGGGATTTACGCATTCGCTGGAGACAAAAATACAAAGTTGGAATCGCGTCGGCTTCGAGCGCTTTGACACAGAGGGTGAGGTGTGCCAGTGAGAGCGTGGCACATAAAACAGACCTTCTCATTACATTGGGGTTCGTACAGTCCACCTCATTAAAACAGAGGATAGGGTGTTTGTCAAACACAAACACTCTGCGTAAAACGGATTCGGAGCGCGCAGCTTGTTTCGGTGCGGTAAAGAGGGTGGATGCGCGAATCGTCACCCTCCACTGGCGTTACGAGCGGAGAAGACAGTGGGGCTGAGAGATGATAACCAGACATGACTGCTGCTCCGTACACTGTTAAACTCTTCTGGTACAGTAGGCCATCATTTAGAGGAAAGTATAGATATTTACAAATGTGAAATAAAAAAATTAATTATATTGTTTAGTTCACTAAAATATATATAAATAAATAAATACAAAAACTGATTATCAAAGAATTTGTCTTTCAACTTCAAAATGTAATGTTTAATTCATTGTGTTACTTGAAATTAACTATCAATTTCAAAGTAAAATGGTTTCAAAGTAAATCATACACCCAGTGTAGAGCTTTTTTTAAAAAAAATTAAATAAAAAATAATAATAATACTGAAAATAACATTGATAATAACGATTGGGTAATCAGGTGAATATAATTAAAAAACTAAAATCAATCATCAAAACATTTTCGTGTAATAAAACAACAAAAAATAAATACTTAATTACGAATTTTAATTAAATGTGTAAGATAACACGTTGGTAGGAAATAAACAAACCAGAAGCTGTTTTTTGGATCATGGTGTCAGGTCATGGTGTTCAGATGAGGCTGACAGGTGCATTCGCAATAGTGTAGATAAAAACTGAGTGAATTTGCATTTACTAATGTAAAAAAAAAACAAAAAAAAAAAAAAAAAAAAAAAAAAAACAGGACTAATGGCAAATAAGTTAACCACAGGTAGTTTCCATGCTGCTGCGGTATGGCCACGGGGAGGCGTACGCGATTCAGCTTTACGCACCAATTCCACTGACGCTCCTACGAAAATCAACGCCGCTGTTGGTGCTTTTCACAAATGCCGTGTTAACAATCGAACTTTATTTTACAGTTTTATACAGTGAGTTACCTGAAATAGATGTTTTTTTTCTAACGCATTTTTGCATTACATCTAAGAGAACTGGCATTATTTCCTCCCCTACAGTCTCCAATGAATATATTCGACATCTGCTACAGATGAATTATTTGAAAATGGCAGTAACTTTCAGATAACTATGAACTCTGATATCCTCCCTGTTGTTATTAAAAGAAATTAAGAATACCTAATGCGCATGACACTTAAATCGCCATTTATAGACTTGTGCGTTAATGAGCTCAATAGTTATTATTATTAGTATTTCACACTGTCAGCACGACTGACTCTAACTGGGGATTTGTTTAGAATTTTTTTTCTCGTCCCTGAATAGAAAAACAGCTACTACATCTGTCACGACTCTAAAGTGATGTTCAGTAAAGCTGCTATCAACAAAAACACATATTCTACTCATGCCATATGTGGTTTTTAAAATTCTTACATGGGAATCAAGGTGGTCGGGGGTCCCAGGTAACAAGTGCAGTCCCTCCGCGGGGGTCGGAGCCGGTCTCCATCTCCATACATGATCCCCATGAATGACAGCAGATCCACTGCTCACACCGCACAGAGACACACGGACGGGAATGGTCCGCTCACCCACTTCTCACACACACTCAGCCGTGGCATGTACAGAATTTCAGATAGTATCAACTGTCACACCTCCAGCGGTTTTCCAGCACAACAGCGCCATCTGACCGGTGGGACGCAGCGTCGTGCTGCATGTGATGGCTGGACTGTTGAGCTTTAGTTTGAAGTAAAAGTAAATGGAAATTATCTAGGATATTAGTCAGCTTTTTGATCAGACCCGTTTAGTTCTTAGCTAGTACACCATATTTTTAATGCTAGTACGTTTTACAAGAAAATTGCTACAATTTCAAGCTTTCTTTAAATGTTTACATCTAATGCAATGTGTACTTGACGTTTCTCTGTAAAATATTTGTTGAAACTAACTAGCAATTTTGTGAAAATTGTTTCAAAGCCATTTTTATCAGTGTGCAGGTTTTAACAGGATTGCAAACGTTTATAATAATAAGAATTTTGTTTAATTTAAAGTTATAAAAAGGGAGGCAACTATAACACCAGTAACTTTCTACCATCTTTTTTGGAACTACAGTACATGTCGACAAAGCATGCTAATACTGTAAATGATATTAAATATAGCTGTAATACATTTCCATATTACACAGCCAAACACAGAAACATGCCCTAACGTTATAGTATTTGGTACCCGTTTTTGGTATTTAAGGGAACCTCAAATAACAATTGTTCTAGGAACGTTCTTTTAAGAGTTTTAGGTTTCACAATCCTAAAATAACGTTCCCACAACATTCTGCGGAAACAAAATGCTTTTAGATAAATGCTTTGCTAACCATATTATTGTTTGTGTTGCATGATAGCCTATTAACCTCTACAGACTGTGCCTCGGAAAATTTAATTATCTAGCAAAAATTAAAAAAATAATAACAATCAAATAATATAAATACTAATAAATTGTACCCCACAAGTATAAAACCTGACAATCAACTACTTTTTGTGAACAATCAACAGCACTGGTGAGAAAACGGCTTAATGAATATACTAAAACTATGTCTTGTATTGGAAGTGTTTCTAGTGGGGGTTTAGGTTAGGTAGAGGATAAAGATATATATAATTTCTTAGTATAAATACATTAGATAAAAGAACAATAAGAGCTGATCCTAAAATAAAGTCCAAAAAATACAGAGGAACAAAGTTCCAGAAAGTTTCCAAACAAAATATGCAGCAGCAGGAACGACTAATTCATCACATTACTGTGCTCTGTGATGGTTTTCAGTGAACACCTCCTTCTTATTATTTTCCACTGAGCAGTTTACTCACAAAAAAACTTCATTGCGTCCTATATTAGATAGTACAAGCACTTTTCAGGGGCTAAAAATAGATGGACATCTTAGAGCTCCACAGCTTTATCACTGTTTATCTGCTCATGTTGTTTTTCAGCAAGAAACACAGTGTCCCCATTATTGTATCAAATCAAATTCTGTAGTTTACAGATAAAAAGAAAGCAGAAAAAGACGTGGGGGGGGGGGGGGGCATTCATTTGAATTTGATAAAAAAAAAAAAAAAATGGTTTGCCACCAGTCTCCCTCTAGTTAAAATTTCAAAGAATAAGGTAGCTAGTCTTTGTCTTTAAGGAAAAAAAAATCTGCAGATGTAGTCATTCAGACAGTAAATGTCATCGTTAACACGTATCAAATGAGTTTGATAGCTTGTCTGTTTGTAGCTGGTCAGAATCATGACGGTTCAGTCTTTGTGAGAAGCCCAGGATGAAATTTTTCTTGCCTCTGTCTCCCACAGAAACCCACCCACAAAGCTGTATGGTATCCAATCTATGTCACAAACAGTTTTCATGGTGACTATCTTGTTCGAATCAAATCTGAAGAGAGTACATCCTGTTTTAGTACAGTTATAGTCTACTATTATTTCTAATTTGGGCTATAGCATGTATACTTATATGTCTGTTGTCTAGTTTTTCCAAGGCAGCTTGTAGTAAGTAGAGCTAGAAATGCTTTGGTTTGTGTGTTGAGATAAGCTGGACTTCTATCATTCATGTTTTATAGAGACATGCTGGGTTTCACAGCAGACCCTTTACACTACTATTTAAAGACATAATTAATGATTATCATCTTTTTGTGGCTGTGTTTCGTCCTACATTTCTTGATGTGGCTGGTCTGTCTTGTATTTAGGTCACCAGCTTTCCCTGTTGCCATGTAACTGAAGACGCTGTCTGCTGATGGGCTCTCAACTGGCCCTTGAGTCCAAAACCCAGCATCCATGTTCAGCTCTGAGAAACATGAAACATGCATCATACATATACTGTACAGCTACACAACTAATCTGACTACAGAAAATGGGAGTTGTGCTTCTGCGCTGGTGGCAGTCAAGTCTGAAAGCTATTAAGTTAATCTTGAACTGAGAATTATGCAAAATTTTCAACCGTCTGTTTGATTTATTTCTTTGGTTTTTATGCAGCATGTGCAGCTAGTACAAATAAATGCCAATCTGGTATTACAGAACACATCCATATTAAAATATGAATAATTCATGACCTGAACGCAGCAACAGGTTTACAGTCAGTAAACCATGTGGCCACACTTTTTGCAATATTAAAAAAAAGAGCATTTGAATATTTTCTTTCGAAATGTGTAAACAGCTCTCTGTGCAATTGTTCAGTGTTTCATTTTAACTTTGTTTATCAAAGTCAGATATGAAATGATTTGGGACTATATATAAAGAGCTGTATAGTACAAAGCTTATGTGTGTTTTATTTGAAAGTGTTGAATTTGATAACGTCTGAATGAAGAACAGGCAATGTTTCTGCACTATAAATCGGGGTGGCCTGCAGTGCTAAATAAAGAGTCTAGAGCAGCTATAATTTATTGAGGCCTTCTTCAATAGGGTCTCTTCATGAGCACAGAGATTAAAGGAAACCCAGCATGCAAAATCAGAGGACTCTGGGTACGAAAAGTGAAATGCACAAAGTGAAGCAATCAAAAAAATAGAGCAAGAGGAGGAAAAGGTGAACTGAGAGTACAATGGCTTTTCACTAAATTCACAAAAATGAGAAGTATATAAACATGCAGTATATAATATATACATACATATACAGGTCTAAAAGTCTTTTTGAAATTTAACAAATGCATTATATGCATCACAATTTAAAAAGCTGGAAAAAAAAAAACTTGTACAAAATAAAATGTTGTGGTTTTTTTTTTTTTTTTTTTTTTTTGCTTTAAAACTGTATTAAACTCTCCCAGTTTGTTCTCCAGCATGATTTGAGATGCTCCAAAGAGTGCATCTTGTGCTTCTGCACAAGACCAAAGGAATTCACATAACCATAGCCACAAAGTTTGCTTATTTTATTTTGACTGTTGAATTGTTTATTGCAAGGTTCAAATGAAACAATTAAAAAAGAAATGAAAAAGAAAAGAAAAAAAGAAAAAAGTTTTTCAGTGTGGTCTCAGACTTTTTGATCATACTGTTTATGCATCAGGCTAGGTAGCTATATAGTGATGTGCAGCAGAATTCAATATGTACAGTACCATTTAGGGTAATTTAGAATGTTAAAATAAATGGTCATTTTTAATTTTAAAAAAGAATTGTTCTTTTGAACATTCTATTAATCAATGATTTTTTTTTTCTAGGATTATGACACAGTCTTTTCACAAAAAAATATTAAAGAAGCAAACTACTATTTTCAACACTGATAATCAAGAATGTTTTATTGAGCAGCATATTACAGTAGAATGATTTCTGAAGAATCATGTGACACTGAAGTGGAGTAATGACTGGAGTAATCAGCACTGCCATCAGAGGAATAGAATACATTGTTTATAATACATTAAAATAGCATTAATATAAAATTTTTTGTAAAACATAAAACAGTTTTGCTTTTTTATATTTTACTTTTGATCAAATAAATGCAGCCTTGGCAAGCATAAGAAGACTTCTTACAAACCCAAAACATTTTTAACAATCATATCCTATTTTATAAAAACACTTAGCCTATGTACAGTAAATACAAAAGAAATATACAAATATACTTTTTACGATACAAATTGTTGCAAAGCAACTTTATAGAAAATTTATAGGCAGACAGTAGAGATAGCAGCCCATGAAGCTGTGACAGATAGAAAGCAAAATTAAATGGTGGTGAGAGAAGAGAGCAGATAAAGTGGGAAGCAGATGAAGGCATGACAGGTCGAGTCATGGCCACCAAAACAACAAGAGGAGAATGAGGCCAGAAAACAGTGCTGTGGAAGAGAAGAATGCTAATGATCATATTGAACTGACTAACTTAAACCCAGCACTAAGATTTCCCTCAAATTTCACTCACAAAACATTTGGTATAAAACAGCATCCCTTCATGTTTCAAGCAATGTAGTTCCTCCATCACATAATTCAACAGCACAATGTAAACACTGAGCTTTTGTAAATATTAATATGTAATATTTAATGCATGGAGGTATGCATAGTGACAGGCTTCTCTACTCTCTGAGTTGAAGTGTAAGACTGTAAGAGCAGGATGGTGGGTATCAGAGCCCAGGAGTGCAGCAGATGATATGCTGTCAGGAAGAGAGAAACGAAGACAGAGAAACACTGAAAGACATGTTAAATGGCACTCAGCGGAGAGCTGAGTTAAAAATGAGAATATTTTTACCTGTCATACTGTAAGAGAGGGGAATCAATTCACAGATGATGATATCTTGATAACATGCAAATCTCTCTCTCTCTTTCTCTCTCTCTCTCTCTATTTATTTATGTATTTATTTTTGGTCACAAAAATGTTAATGTTCTCAAGGATTATTATTAAGTAAAAAAAAAAATACATTTGTTAATTAAAATAAAGCTGAAGCTAATACATCTAAAATAAAATACTGTAGAAATATATATAAAACAAAAAAAAAAAGATAAATACTGGATTCTAACTGGAAATACATAAACTAAAACTGAAATAAAAATAAATTAAACCTAAATAGTAATTAAATTTTAAAAACTAATAAAAATGACAAAAGTACAACAAAATTTACTAAAAATTTAACAAGAGTAACACACACACACACACACACACACACACACACACACACACACACACACACACACACACACACACACACACACACACACATATGTTAAAAGAACTAAAATATAATTCTCTGTAACAGTCTTTTAGAAATAACACAAAAAAACATTACGACATTATTCAAAATCAGTTCTGACTTCTGCAGTACCTTCATGAACCTAGGGTTCAACACACCCGTTATTATAACCCTGGCTTAAATTATGTATTAAAATATTACTATTTATAACCAGATGAGTGTAAATATTTTACCCACACACTCCTGGTTTAAAACTCTGACTTGACTATTATATTGTTATTAATCATTATTATATATTATATTAACAGTTAATCAAATATGTAGACCTGTGATTAAATAGCTTAATGAGACTATAATAATAGCACTATTTTAAAAAGTGCATAACACATTATGAATTGTGTATATGCATAATAAATGCATATGCAATTGTCTATATGCATAATAAATGAAACCCCACAAGCAAATTAACAAATGTAACTGATACTGTTCATTATTGGGATGATCCATAAACAGAAGCTCTGTGTGAGTAAGAGATATCTCTAGGCAATCTGTTGCCCTCAACAGTGGGAATTCTGCCAAAATGTCACAAAGCTCTGTTTTGCATAGTTGTGTGTTGATATGTCAGGGAAGGCTGGGGGATAATTGGACTCGCTGTGCCAAGCCATGAGCTCTGTGTGTCCAAATGCTCATCGTGCGCTGACACTTCCAATTTTCACAGCTAGTACTTTTGCCGATTATTACATGCTCTTGTTTGAATGTGTGTGTGGAGAGGTGAGAGGTGGGCTGTGCTCTGAGAAAAGAAAGTTGTGGTGATGTGTGTGTATCCAGAAATATGCTTGTAGAAAAATAAACAAGCATGTCTGTGTGTGTTTGGGCATTTTTGTGAGAATGCATCAGGCTGGAGGGGAAACTCAAAAGAGAAAATTACCATTTAAGTCTACTGTGGGTTTTCACAGTGTGAGCCACGAATGTGAAATAAAATCCATTTCTTTTAACATCCTTTGCTTTGAAAGCCCAAAGCGGCCATGCATTATTATTTTTTTTCTTACTTGTTCTGTCGAATTATAAGCTGTTTTCTTTTGGTCTGCAGCAAAATCCATTTTCATGGACGAGTGGGTTCATTTTTTTCTTTGACCAAGGTTCTCAGTCAAGCTAAAATAGCTCTTTGTCTGTTGGTTAAAATAAATGTACTTTTTTGCAAACCAAAATAAAGTATTGCAAACTATAAATGAAACACATATTGTCCATGGCCATATCTACTAATTTATTTGCAACGCTGCTTTTATTTTGCATTTCAGCAATACCTTTTTTTTTTTTCCTTTACGCTTCATGTTACTTAAATTTTTTTTGCAAGTCTATGTAGCATTGATTTGACTACATAGAAAAAAGAATAATGCATGTCCTCTTTGGGCTTCTGTACTTTCCTATAGGTACAGGATAAGGATAACTTGTGTGCAAACCAATTGGATTAAGTCTTTATTTTCTTCTTGATATAAAATTTTAGTTGTAGCGGACTCTATATGGATACTTTATGAGACATTTGGCTTTTATTTATTTTTATTTTATTATTATTATTTTTTATGACTTTTCAATTTTTTCCACTTTCCTGCCACCTAGTGTATATAACGTTCACTGCACACACAGGGAGGGCTGCACTCTTAACAGGTGTTTCATCAGGTTTTCCAATTGCTTGTCAAATGGATTTGCTTAAAAATATCATTTTTGGTTTGTGGACGTGAAAAAAAGCACTAGAGAATATAAATTTCACTTTCGTACTTGGATATAAAAACTTGCTATCGCTCTTAATTTAGATGTTTGGCGTCCACCTGACTGGAATGAGAAGTCAGTGCAACAAGTTGGAAAATCTTTGACGGAGACCTTGGATGCTTGGTCAAGGAAGCTGGTGAGTATATGGTGTTGAGCTTAGCAATCACTGAATATTTTGCAGTGTGGGCCTACATTGCTGTGTATAGAGACTAGCCTGTATTTCTGAGTCACAAAAGCAGTATGGATGAAGAGCAAAGGTGAGAATGGTAGAAAACTCACCAAATTTACACTGCAAAGGATGCACACAGAAGAACTTCTGAAGTGGCTTTTAGGTGTCTTTACACAGACTGTTTAATGCTGCTCAAAGGTGGCATAAATGCATTTACGTACACAGTAATAATACTAGGGGCTAAACTGGGTCAGGCCTGGCATATATTAGTCTGGCTTTAATGCAGCATTACGACTTTACACAAAATTTTGAGCAGGCACAGAGCAGCTTTAACTCAGCTGTGTAAGGTGCCTTAAGGCAGTCATTATCGCAAAATCGCAAAAGTGTCTCATATCAGATTCACAATACCTGTCAGATTACTTCAAATGAATATGACGATTTGCTATGTAACTTCTGTAGTAGTGTACTGATGTTGCTATGGCAACCTGGATAGTAGTTACCAAGAGTGAGCCCTCCCCAACCCCCTCCGAGGCTCGGAGTACAGTGTGGTATCACATGACACCCACCTCAGGAGGTCTTCATCTGTTCGCCTCTCCTTTTCTCTCCTCTCACTTTGTCTCAGCTGCTCTAAAAACCTGGAGGCGTAAGCATGTAGTGTGTGTGTGTGTTTGCGTGGGTGTGTACTGGTTTGAATGTATGCAAACATCTGTAAATTCATCTTTTACCAGGCCAGCTAAACACCTCCTTAAATCCACAGAGGCTTATTTTGACTTGACAGATTTCTTGTTCACTGTTTTCATGCGTTCTTCCTTTCCAAAGTGATGTTCATGTATTAGAAGAAATACTATTTGGAATAAAGATTAGGCCTACTACACACAGGAGTAAAAAAGAGAGACATTTAAATGGTATGACATGAAAACGTTCACCCTGTTCTGGTGTTCCTGTGAGGAAATCAGGACATTGGCATAAAGTGATGGGAGGGATGTATTTAGCACTGCAGGCCTCCTGCAGTCACTGCTCCCTCTCTCTCCTTCTCTTTCCGTCTCGGGATAAATATAGACCTTTTCTAGAACCAGCAGAAACAGACCGTGAAAGAGAGAAAGACAAAGGAACTTAGGGGTCTATACCAGCCTGGCAGCTGGTAGGCTTTTTTGTTGAAGCTGTTAGTCTGCATTATTTCAGCAGTGTGAAATAACTGGAGGAACCACATTACCCATCATTCTACAAAGAAATCCTACCAAAAATTGTGCCAAATTACTCTTTAGCACCCACTCCCATCAAGCACTTTGTATAACGTAATCAAGTTTGTCTCCCTATACTCTAAAAAGTACTTAAATATGTGCATATTTCAAAATAAATGCAAAATATATTGTTTCTTTATATAAACAACATCCTTAAATCAGTATGTTTATCAGTTATTTTTTATTTGATTGTCATTTGTAATACTAATATTGTAATACTTACATACTATACTTTCCCTTGTTAATGGCGTTAAGTACACATCTTGTAAGTTTTGTATTTTTGTCTGATTTTAAATACTTTTTTTGCTTCAAATCAGTTTATAATATGATTTTTGCCTTGTGGCTGACTGGTTGGTGTTCATGGCTTTTATAATTCTTTAAAGTGATACTCAACCCCAAAATGAAAATTTTTGTCATTAAGGCACTTACCCCCATGTCGTTCCAAACCCGTAAAAGCTTCGTTCATCTTCGGAACACAATTTAAGGTATTTTGGAATGAAAACCGGGAGGCTTGTGACTGTCCCATAGACTGCCAAGTAAGATACACTGTCAAGGTCCAGAAAAGTATGAAAGACAATGGAATAGTCCATCTGCCATCAGGTTCAACCATAACGTTATGAAGCAACGAGAATACTTTTTGTAAGCGAAGAAAACAAAAATAATGACTTTATTCAACATTTCTTTGTCAACCGTCTCCTCTGTGTCTCTCCATATCACTGTATGCTGTTCTCTATCAGCCACGCCACAAGGATTGCACCACTGGTTCTACGTGTATTTAGCTTGATTTGAAAGAAAACAGCGCAATTCCAAGCCAATGGGTAGATTAAATAGTCGTAGTGACGTGGAATAAGGTAGGTGCCTGGAGCTCCTGTATCACATCTACACCTGCAACTTCTCCAGTTCACCGTAGAGGTCCATGTCTCATTAGATTATTTTAAGGCATAATTTTCAGGATTGATAACCTAAATTGTTTCAAGTACTGGTTCATCAAAACACTTGCACAGACAAAAACTGAAAACGTAAGAAGAAAATGCGTGCACGCAAAGCAGAATATGATAGTTTTAAGGATATTTTTTTACTTTGCTGTTTAAGTATAAGATGCTGTAATAAACATTGCCAAATTCACCCGACTAACCTACCTGTGGCAGCCTAGTACTTTTAAAACCTGACTTTGTTTTCTAATGGCCCGGATAACAGCCGGTCAGTCAGAATAGAGCCGCAAAGTTGTTCTCCAGTAATTATTTAACACTGAGTCTATATCAGTGTGTGTAGAATTTGCATTGCGAAGGGATTCAGTTCCTATTTTTAGTAGTCTGTTCTTATTATTAATCTATGTTTTGGATTATTTGCTTTGTCTTTAAACAGTATATTTGACAGTGTAATGGATAAGTGTTACAAAAAGGGATTAAATTATCATATGATTGTGAATCAATATCACACATTTAATTAGGTAGATTTTAGGTAGTTTTAGGTAGATTTTGAAAGTTTTTCGATATCTTCCACCAGGGGTTTGCGGGGTCATGCTAGCCACCCAAACCTTGACCCAAAACCATGATGATTACGTCTGAATCATTTGTCACATGAGAAAATAATCTATTAATCCAATTGCATTGTGGGATACACAGCACCCCAAGTATATTCTGCACATTTTGACATGTAGATTATCAATGTACTCCATGCATATAGAAAATGTGTATGCTATGCACAGTACAGATGCTGTACACTGGACGAGAGGAAGTACTAAACGCTAAAGAAAACCGGTGTTATGTGTGCTTAGACTGCCATCTAGTGGCAAGATCTATCATCACCACAAAAAAAAGTGGTGCAAGTTTTTTTTATTGCTATTTTTGTATGTTCCTATTATAGGCTACATGATTAAGGGAATAATATCTGGTTGAGAATGACCACTGTAGAGATCAGGGTATCTTGCAAAACTTTAAAAGCCTTACATTTTTGCTGCTGCTGCTTTTTGTTAGCGCCATGTCTAGGGCAAGTTCAGTTTATGGTTAACTTTCCATTTTTTTTTTTTAATAAAAATGTGAATTTGGATTTTAATGTTGGCAATTCCGTGATGCTCACAGAACTTGGACAGGACTTTGATTGTTGCAGTTGTTTGTGTGGTTGCAAGGAGCTATTTCTCACAGGAAATGCAAGAAGAGCATTTAAGGGTGACATTTCTACAGTATGACTTGTGTATAGTGTAGAATATTTACTGGAAACTTTTAGCAGGATGTTATAGTAGTGCTATGCTTTACACGACAGGCAGATATTTGCTCAATCATACAAAATTAACTAACTATTTTTTTAAAGAAAATCTGATAAACATGAGAATGGAGAGTTTCTATATTTAATTTAAGATAGAAAACTAAGCTGCTCAATCTAAAGGTGTCTGTAACTCAGTATGACATCCAACTTTCCTGAGAGATTCAGGATATCTTCATAGCTGTGAGGTCTCTAGGGCATTTATCTGATTCATCAGAGAACTTATGTGTGAAACCTGATAGAATTTATTGGGGTGATATGGATTTGCTGTTACATTAGAGGATTGATTCAGGTGCACAGTATCTCATCTTTTATCAATCGGCAGCTGATGTAGCGGTTTAGGAGTAATTCAAAATGTCAGCTCTACAGCTGCGTTTTGCTCCCAGCCGGAAACATCATAAATCAACCATTGAGAATGTAAATTAGATTAACCCAGCCACTGGGTCTCTCTCGTGCCCGATTCTTTAAAGGGGGGCGCCTTAAACATGGCCACTACTGTATTTTGAGGGGGGTGTCGGTATTCACTGACGTCAGGGATCCAGCCCCTTATCTCAGATGCGGGATTGGCGCATGGCCATGAAAAAACCCTGATGTCAGGGACGCCACGATACCAGCGGTTGATTAGGACTGTTTTCGTATCTTGAATAACGAAAGCCATAAGCGATCCCACACATTCGTTATCGTCCGTTCATAGCTCTGCGTAGTTCACCAAGTCAAAGTTGAGTGTGCATATTTGTGCTGTCACATATCCTTAAATATACGCTGACGGATGACGTTGGTGCGCATCTTCAAAGTTTTCCCATCAGAATACTAACTACTTTTAGTCGCCACTTCAACAAGAGGCTTATGGCAGGAAACATTTTTTGGCTTACCAGTCTACGCATTGATTTGATCTTGTATTGGGATTTATTTATCTTGGGGACAGTCGTGCAGATACTTTCACCACGAAGTGAAATTATTGAGAGACACATACTGAAAATGTATTTTGTTGCCGACTTAAATTATAAGCCTTGGAGATTCCCTTTCGGCTTTTATATGTATGTAACTGGGGAGGTTCAGGGATGTTAGTCCACGACTTTTTATTCTTAGGTTGAACTATTTCTCTAAGCGTTTCTTTGCT